>NW_028261383.1:128560622-128878122 GCF_051295495.1 Thamnophis sirtalis
CAAGGTATCTCAGTATGAGCTAATTTATAGAATGTGTCCAAAATCTGGGACCCAGAACTCCTCTATAATTGAAACATTTTATGACATAAAAATGGTTATAAAACAATTTATGACATAATGCAAAATATCATAAAACATTTCCTGTGCTGATGCCTGGATGTTGCCCTATATGCATGACGGCAAGCCTATGCCACCTGTGCCACATGAGCGCCCTCTCTATGGGCACACAAACTGTTGCCTTAGTTCAGCTCCACCACGCATGTGCATGCACCTCCCACCGGCTGGCTGGTCATCAGGTCTCTGCTGCGCACATAGGGGGCTGTGAATGGGGCATGGGGCATGCATGGGGCATGCATGAGTGGCGCATGTGTGCACGGGGGGGCGTGGGTGCATGTGTGGAGGGGTGGGAAGCATATGTGAGACCATGCAGGCATGCAAAGGAAGTGGGGCATGTGCATATGGGGGCCGTAGTGTGTGTGTGTATGAGCCACATGTACATTGCATTTTGGAGGTTCGGGCGCACTTTGGGCACTCAGTCCGGAAAAGGTTAGCCATCCCCACCCTATATGGTTCAGCATGGGCCACCTTCAAGGCAAATACATCTCTGATTGTAGCCCAGCTTTTCCAGTGAAGAAGCTCTTTCATTTTGTAGAAGCGTTGAGGCATCTGATAAGGTTGACCCAAGAGGTCATGGTTTGTCTTCTAAAGCATAAAGCTATCCTTAGATATTTACTCTGCAACTATTTTTTTCCTAATTTTTATGGAACCTTAAAGAAGCAATTCTTGGCACTGGAAACGTTGAAAATTTTGATTTCATGCACAGAGCATGCTGGAAATTTACTAGAATCCTTTAGTCAGTAAGCCTAGGTGAACAAAGTCAGTTGTGCTTTTTACTACAGAATGTCACTATGCATTGTGGTTTGTGGTTCTGCACAGAATAGCACACTGTTTGTTTTTATTTGCTGACATTCAATAATGCTGAGAAACTTGAACTTTTTTTATTTGTTTGTTTCAAAAAAGAAATTGGAGAGAGAAACCCTGTAGGATAGAAAACAGCATAGACATAAAGCCGGAAAGCCTGCCATTATTTTCATGCCTGTGAGAAGTAAAAGTTTATGAAATAAAGAAATGGAACCAATGAAAAATTACCTGAACTGTAAAATTTACCAAAAAATAAATAAATGCAATACTCAGGTTTTCATGATATAAAATCAGGGTTATATTGATGTTGGTTTTCTGTTTTGCAACACCCTGGTAGCAATTTGCTAACAAATTGAACTGCTGCTTCAAGACACTGATGTTGGAGCTGATTTTGTTCCCTTCCAATATCTTTTTGAGATTTAGTACAGTTTGTTTAACAACAGCATTTGGGGCTGAACTTAAAAAACCAAAATGGTGACTTCATCACTACCAATTCTGTGCAGTTTTTGGATACTATGTTGACAAATATTGAATATGTAGTGGCTGTTGGCAAGACAAAAGCAGTTCATCTATCTGGTTTGATCAATTATGTGCCAGATAGATTGAAGATCAAAGTTGTGTTTCGGTTGCTAGCCAATTATTCTGGTGGGACAATTGAATGAATTTTTAGGAACATTAGGAATGCAATTTTAGGAACATTAGGAATATCTGGATCACTGGGGAGAGTGAAGTGAAGAGGCTAACCTTGCCATTTCTGTTATCTTCTATCAAAGGGCCAGTTTTTTTAAAACACCTTCTATAATATTTCTTTTAAACAGTACAGCTTAAACTCAGCAAGGAAGCTCTGTGAACAACATCAACCTTTCATATTTGTCATCAACACAACTAGAAATGAATTCTGAAAATACTTCTATACCCACTGCTCATCCAAAATCTATTGAATTGCCTGGATGTGTCTTTTTATTTTAATGGAGATATGCACTGCCTCTGGAGTTCTCATTCATTATACAGTCTCATATTCCATTCTTGCTCAAATTCACAGTATCATATCGACCTAAAAATAAGATAAAATCAATTTTGGTGAGAAGAATTGCTCATTAGACAGCATAGAAATCAAGCTAAAAACCTAAGCTTGGTAATATTGAGGATGGGGACTAAAATATCCGGCTGACAGTCTTAGAATCATTTGTTCAGTTTAAATTGTCAGTTGTACTCATTTCTGTCATTGGCATAGCTACCCATAGTGGGATGTATTTTCAGTAATTAATAATGGTGAAAGGCAATATACTGTATGAGAAGTTAAAATTAATGGGAAACTTTCAGCTTCTGCCAACCTGTAATCATAATACACTATATTGCCAAAAGTATTCACTCACCCATCCAAATAATCAGAATCCGGTGACCCAATCACTTCCATGGCCACAGGTGTATAAAAACAAGTGCCTAGGCATGCAGACTGTTTTATAAACATTTGTGAAAGGATGGGTCGCTCTCAGGAGCTCAGTAAATTCCAATGTGGAACTGTGATAGGATGCCACCTGTGCAACAAATCCAGTTGTGAAATCTCCTCGCTCCTAAATATTCCACAATCAACTGTCAGCTGTATTATAAGAACGTGGAATTGTTTGGGAACGACAGCAACTCAGCCACGAAGTGGTAGGCCATGTAAACTCGTCCAACATCAGTGTGTGACCTCACAAATGCGCTTCTGGAAGAATGGTCAAAAATTCCCATAAACACACTCCTAAACCTTGTGGACAGCCTTCCCAGAAGAGTTGAAGCTGTTACAGTTGCAAAGGGTGGACCAACGTCATATTGAAACCTATGGATTAGGAATGGGATGTCACTTACAGTAAATTCATATGCGAGTAAAGGCAGCTGAGTGAATACTTTTGGCAATTTGGTGTATGTTATTCCTCTTCTGTACCAATTTCCAGAGTATATCTGGAGCTAATTGGGTTTTCTGGGGCACATCTTACCCCCTATCATTTTAAAAATAATTTTAAATTATAATACAGCTCTCTTAGACAAGACTAAATTGCAATACGTGTGAACTTTGAGAGGCAATTGCTCTGTACGATTCGTGTTCATTGGTTGTTGACACTGTCACCTTAACAAAACAGAGCAGCCTTTGTGAAATAAATTGATCTGCTGTATATAGAGAGGTGTTTTTCTTTGTCCTTTTATGATTTAGAGACAAAATGTTTTTCCAGGGCTGTTGGGAACAGAACTGCTTCAGTTGGAGAAGATCATTTCCTTCCACAAATATGGTCACTATGCACAATAAATAGGATATTTGATGTTATGACTTAACACTGACCTTTCTAGATGAAGGTACTTTGAAATATTTAAGTCTGTTGGTATATATACCAAAGTTACAGGCCATATCGAGGACACTTATTTATTTTTTTAAAAAGGTTAAGTACTGAGAAATATTTTTAAGTTCCTCTATTTTATACTTTGACCGCTAGCAGACCTGCATTCACAGCTGGTCCTATGACAGATTTATAGCTGCACGTTTCCTTTTCATTCTTGTTGATTTCCCTAGCTTTATTTTATCTCGCAATGACTTTTATGGACACAGCCAATAAAGGCTTCCTACCACTGCTATGGTTTCTTTCTGGTGCAGAAACTGGAAAGTGAGGTATTCCAAACATGAAAAACAAAGAATAAAAACTATAATATTAGACTCAGTTGCAATGAATTTCCTGTATGCTGCTAAACAAAAATACTTACAAAAATACAATACAAAAGTGAATACTTTTTGCCAACCCATCCAAAAATAACGTGAGGTATTCTGTGACATTTGCAAATGAAGGCAATGAAAATGGCTTTGAGATAGCTGACTTTCCTGTAAGCTTTATTTTGTCCTCAAAATAACTCTTTTAACATGGAACTTGCAGGCAATAGAGACTATGAGCAAAACTGACAGATCTACTCATACCTTTATTAAGGTTCTTATTAAGTTGCAGAGCCTTATCAGTTGTATGTTAGCACGTGTATTTGCATTTTGGTACTACAGTAGTGTATTCTGAAGATATGGAAAGGCAGAAAGTAGATTAGATTACAAGGTAGTCCTTGATTTGTAATCAGTTGCTTAGCAATCATTCAAAGTTACAACAGACACCCCTCCACAAATGTACTTGCAACCTCATTCTGATGGTTGCACAATCACACACACCTGCAGTTATGTGATCCCATTGTGGGAGGCTTGGCAACTGGCTCACCTTTACTGCAGTATTCTGCAATCACTTGACAACTATTTTCAATGTCTTTTTTCAGTTTCCAGCGTTTACTTCTGGTTTCTGGCAAAAGATATCCATTGGATAAAGCAGATTTGCTTAACAATTGTCAAGTTTGTTAACAACTGCCAAAAAAAGGTCTTAAAATCAGGCACAGTCATGTGGTGACCCGCTTAATGACCACTTCAGGCTCAATAATGTTCTAACTCAAGGACTACCTGTATTGTACTTTGTTTGGACAAATGTGCTTGTTCTGATAAGTTCTTGCATTATGTATAATTTTCATTAAAAGTTTGAAGAACAATAATAAAAAATACAACAAACTAAATAGAAACAGTGGAAAAAAGAAATAACATAAAAGGCTAAAAATGCAATAAGAAACAGAAATAAAAGAAAACAGAAAAGACCAAGAGCAAGATATAAAGACATAAAGAAGTAGCTTCCAATATTCTTCACAACTGTTATAAGTAAAATTAGATTTTAACCTCTCTAATGTTACATCATGACTTTCTTCTTTCTATAATCTGTAATGTCTCTTTTCTCACCATCAGAACCAAAAACCACAAATTCATTGTTTCTTTGTTTTTAGTCAAAAAGTCCACAAGGAGATTCCAATAAATATACTGAGGTCTTGCATAAGGATCAATGGGGTAGCAACAATGGTTTTGTGCCCTTTTAAAAACATATTATAGTGCATAAAATTTTGGAGCAATATTCCCCAAGTTATTTAGTAATACTTTTCTACTTGTGTTTTTCTCCCCACAGGATTCGAATCTTACACTGTACACCGAAAATCCAGACTTAACATTGTGTTTCCAGAACACTGTCTTGGCTTGGATCCCATGCTTCTATCTTGGCTGCATCTTGCCATTTTACCTCCTTTATCTAAAATACAATAACCGAGGCTACATTGTATTGTCTGTGCTGAACAGGTTCAAAACGGTAAGATCTTTGCTTCCCCGAGGCACTATATAGACAGTGGCAGATGTGGCAATCTTTTAAACAATTAACTTACAAGGAATAGATAAAGTATTGTTCCAAATGAGTTAAAATGAACAGCGTCCAATCTTATCTTATATTTTGAAGCTTATGTTTCAAGTGCGACAGCGATTGAGCAATAGATGTACTGGGAAACACTGAAATAGAGGTTAATTTTATTAAAATGGCTGCGATGTTTTTACCACTCCTGCCACTAATGAGTCAGAGAACAGCTTTCCAACTATATGTCAGCTGTTTCTGAAGAATAAAAGATCTTAGAATTCTTTTGCACCCTGCATAATGAATTGGACATGCATGACATCACATGATCGTGACTTTTATTTCCGCATTCTTCATTAACTCTGCTTGTTGGAAGCTGGTTGGGAAGCATGCAAATGGTGATTGTATGACTATGAGGAGTTGCAATACCAATAGCACTTAGATTTATATACTGCTTCACAGTGCTTTACAGCCCTCTCTAAGCAGTTTGTAGAATCAGCCCCTAACAATCTGAGTCCTCATTCTACCCACCTCGGAAGGATGGAAAGCTGAGTCAAACTTGAGCCTGGTGAGATTCGAACTGCTGAACTGCTGGCAATTGGCAGGTAGCAGAAGTAGCCTGCAATACTGCATTCTAACCACTGCGCCACCATGGCTCATAATAAATGGGTTCCAGGCAAACGGTAATCACACTAAGAGACACTGTAACAGTTGTAAATAGGATCAGGTGCAAAACTTTTATTTTAAAATTTGTTGTCATTTTCAACAATTCTTAAATGAGTAGTATATAAGATACAGGTTGTCCTCCATTAATGATGGTAATTGGGATCAGGATTTCTGCTGTCAAACAATTCAAAGCGGAGTGTAACATGACCACATCACTTAACAATGACAATCCTGTCAGTCCTGGTTGCTGCTATTAACCAAATCCCATCCAGTCATTATCTGAGGATATACCTTGATCTACACATCTCCTAACTTGGTCTCCCCCAGCCCCAAACATTGGTATGGTAAGGGACTGCCTCCTCTTCAACTCCCTCTATAAATGCTCCCTTTAGCTATCAAATATAAGTGTCTAAACATTCCTTCACAGATTAAGGAACTGAATTTAGAATTAGACTTTGGTCTTGCCTGCCCTCTTTCATTCCTCTCTTTCTGTGACATTCTTAGGAATTAAGAATCTCTCAGGTAGTTGTTTTTATTTCTAAAAGCTTATCAGGATTCATCCGGGACAATAGTCAAAAGAGAAGAGGAAGCTTAACTTCAGCTCATACGGGTATTTTTATGTGATAATTTTGTGATTTTTTTTTTTTAGTGATATTTTCTGTACTGAAATATCCAAGGTTTTTTTAATCACTTCAGTAACTTATCAAAGAAATGAACACCAAATTGATTTAAAAAACTTTACCTACTCCAACATTTTACAGCAGTAATCTAAATGTATTCACCATCTAATACAGAAGCTTGTGGTGATATTTTCATCCCATTGAAGTAAGAAACTACATTTGCATTTTTTTTAAAAAGACCTTATTGAGATAATTTCCTTTGAGTTCATGTACTTTTCTTGAAAGCAAGTACGTGAGTGGTTTGCAATCTGTATCCTTTTCCAGCCCAAATGTTTTCTCGGTTTTCTAGCCTAGCCTGTGGTTTTGTGGTTTATTCTTAGTAGTCTCCCACTAGCTCCAATTTGCTAGGTGCTACTAAGTCAGCTAGATGCTGGGCTGCTTCATATGAACCGTGGGTCAAAATTCTGATCTTGGGCCTTTGGGCTTAAATGACAACATCCAAATGCACTCCATGCTAGTGGATCAAAACCAGAGTGTTCTTCTCATTTGCAAATTAGAACCAACTTTTCCTCACAGCCCTTTTCTTTCCCATTCTCTTGTCCCCTTTGTCTAAAACACTGTTGTGGAATGATGTAAAGCTCTAATCTTTGTGCTGAACAGATTTTTAAAGTGGAGTCTAACTTAACTAAGCCTCCTCCATGCCATTTGTACAGCTTGATTGGTAGCTCATGGATTCTGAGGATGCTTTTGCAGGCTTACTTGTATATGTATGTACATATGCATGTGTGTGTGCAACAAATTTATAAGGCTGCCCAACTCGTGCATGTTGATTCCAGGTATTAAAATATCACAATGTAAAAAACACATGGATAAATAGGAGTCTCTGAACATGTTAGCCCTGATTTACCAAGTGTATTTGATTTGGGTGAGTTCACCAAGGAGGCAAGGTGAATGGCATCAAAACAGAATCCCATTGTTGAAAGATTATGGTTTGCCATAGGTAGCTATTAAACAGAGAAACAGTTTGTGTTTGTCATGAGTCTATATCTGTTTGCCTTAAGGGTTGATTTGCTGAGTGATAAAGATTCGGGATTCCCTTAGGTTAACTGCAAGCTTCTTCCTTCCTAATGATGATCACAGGAAGGTTGCTAGAAAGAAAAAGAGGAGTCTTCACCCCCAAGTACATGCTATTATATTGGTTCTCACTAGAAAATAGTGTAACCTCAACCCCTCCATCTCAATAAACCTTGCTAAGGATAATTCTGTGATAATAATGCTTGGAAAGAATCACTTCCTGTTTTTAGACAACTGCCAAAGAGCCTAATCCACCTGTGGCTTGTTCAGGACTTGTATCATGAGAGAGAGAGAGAGAGAGGGAGAGAGGGGGGGAGAGGGAGAGAGAGAGAGAGAGTGTGTCATTCTTGTACAAGAGAATTGCATAATAAAACAAAAAATCTGGTATTTGAAAGAAAATTGTGTCAAATAAACATGGTGGTTCAGGGACTGTAAATTAATTCTATTAATTTGAATCTGCAGACCTAATGAAATTGCCTAACAGCTCCCCCATGCACCCAAATTGTGATTTTTGCTTGTTATTGCTTATGATGTAATTGATAATAACGGACCAAGTTCCCCTTGCAGATTTATGCCACTGCATCTACATTTTAAAATTTAGGAGATGTGTCTATCCTTCTCTATTTTAGTATCAGAGGACTTGCATTTTGATTGTTGATAGTAACATCAGTAAGATTAATTCTTCCACCAACATGTTATTTTGCCCTCTTCTTTCACTTAAGCAGTGATTTACTTTCTATGACCATCTGCTGAGATTATTTTTCTTGCATTAGAAGGCACACATGAGGAGCAATACAGTTTCCTTAGTAAGGTATACCGACTAGATGCTGTATAGAGCCAAGGTGGCGCAGTGGTTAAATGCAGCACTGCAGGCTACTGCTAGATCAGCAGGTCAGCGGTTCAAATCTCACCGGCTCAGGGTTGACTCAGCCTTCCATCCTTCCGAGGTGGGTAAAATGAGGACCCAGATTGTTGGGGGCAATATGCTGACTCTCTGTAAACCGCTTTAGAGAGGCCTGAAAGGCCTATGAAGCGGTATATAAGTCTACTGCTATTGCTATTGCTATTGCTATCCGTACCTTCAAATGTGCAAGAATATTGCAGGAAAATTTCAATAAAATTACCAAATTACCAAACTGCTCCTTTGACACCATAACAAGTATTATTATTTTAAGACAAGGGTGTCAAACTCACATCGTCATGTCATTGTCACATGACTTATCGTGACTCCCCCCCTTTGCTAAACCAGGGTGGGCGTGGCCAGTATGTGGCACATTTGGCCCACCCCTGTTTTAAGATAAGCTACTGTAGGTAGGAGATCAACTTTATTAGAACCCTTAGCTGGAAAAAGACAAGCTAGGAATGGCAAGTGAGTATAACCCCTAGATAGCCAGCAAAGAAAGACTTGTAAAACTAAAATAAAGTATGTGTTACAGGCTACTAGTGCTGTAAATATTTGCATATTTGCTGAAATATAACTGCTTTTGATACGTTTTGTGCTTTTGGATCCTTAACTGTGATTGTCTTTTTCTCTCCTTATTACAGGCCTTTGCTTTTGTGCTTTGGGGGGTTTGCTGGTCCAATCTTTTCTATGCTTTCCATGAAATCACTCAGAACAGAACTCCATCACCTGTGTATTTTATAACGCCTTTAATTGCGGGCATCACAATGGTAAGTGCGCCTTTCTCTTTTTGCGGTTACTATTTACATGTTGAAAAGACATGTGATGATGGGAAATATTTATGCATAGCTCAATTACTGCATAGCCATGGAAAAAATACAGATAGGGCGTAGTTTTCACAGCCCATTCATTTCCTTAGTAGCAGAAGTGTTTCTGGAGCATTTAACAAAGAAGGTTTTGGGTCTGGTAACCCACTTCCATCTTCCAAACAGGAAGCTGGACTAGGAGGGGGTGGGAAAAAGCAGTGAAAGCGTTTTAAAGGGATATATATTGCAAAGTTTGATGGCACGAGCAAAGAATCTTTCTGTGGATCATTAAAGTACCTGCAACTTTTGGAAGACTGGGAAAGGTGTTTTGAAGGCTTTCCCCAGCTGTCTGCACATATATGTATACATATAGCCATTGTGTTTCATTGGCAGTTTCAGTGGAAATGTACTATGCACGCATGTGGAAAACACGAGGGAAAGCCAACAAGCTTTTGCAAGCTGCATTTGTTAGTACAGCTCTAATGCACAGAGAATAAATTCTCAATCCTTGGAACTTCTCTTCCTTTCCCCAGTTGGATTTGGGATTTGATCATCCTCTACCATAAAGTAGGGTAATGAATTACATCTTCTACTGTCCAATAAAAAGGAGAGATATTGAAGATCTGTCTTGTATGTGCATGCTTTAATTTAAAGAAGAAAAGACAAATAGATCTTGGCAAGAGTGGAAGATGTGAGATGCAAACTGCTGATTTTGAGCTGCTGATTGGTCCTCATTTGCTTTTTGTCTGCAGCTCTGAGATTCACTTAAAAAAGAAAAAAAAGATAACAGTTTCTTGGATCACTCAACATCTACAGTACTGAAATATTATTTTAGTTCTGTAGAGAAGGAAGAAATTTGGCTATATATTTAAGAGGAACTAAATTAAAAAATATTATGATTTCTGCTTTGGGCAAACCAAAATGTTGAATAACATAACTGTTCCTTCATCCTTTAATATTATCTATTCTTCTGCCTAAAACCATGTTGGAAAAGAATAGAATAGAATTCTTTATTGGCCAAGTGTGATTGGGACACACAAGGAAATTGTCTTTGGTGCAGATGCTCTCAGGGCACATAAAAAGACAAGATACATTCATCAAGAATCATAAGGTACAGCACTTAATGATAGTCATACAAATAAGCAATCAGGAAACAATATCAATGTACAGTAAATTATAAGGATACAAGCAACAAAGTTACAGTGTTGCCGTCGTAACATGGGGAAAAATCTTTCCTTAGGCTCCAGAGAATCTTTTCATTGCTTTATTCTCTAAAAATTCAAATAATGTTTTGAGAAAAAAATATTAAAAACCCAACACTAATATAATAAATATTGAGTTAAGCATAGGAATTTGATATATGAATACCAGGACAGAGAAAGAAAAGCAGTTTTCTTATTTGCACAAATGAAGATACCATTCACCATCACCAAATTGTTTTTCATAAAGGAGACAAAAACATTAGCTACCTAGTCCCAGCACAAAAATAATAACACCCAATACCATATAAAAACAGACTGTTTCAGCTAACTGCTTTTCTATTTTTTGTCAACAACATGATACGGAGGTATCCATCAGGTCACTAGGAATTAATCTTGGGAAAAAAACCTTTAGGGAATTTAATCAAATTCTCATCATTCCATTTCACTGGTTCTCCACTGCCTTTCTTTGCAGCTGGCAGCCATGTTGCTCATCCAGTATGAAAGACTCCATGGTGTCCAATCCTCAGGGATACTAATCATCTTCTGGTTCTTGTGTGTGCTGTGTGCTGTTGGTCCTTTGAGATCCAAAATCCTTGGTTCTCCAGCTCAGGTAAATTAAGTGTGCTTGTGTTGAATTATGCCATATTTCCACAGAGTTAATGCTGGAAGGAAGATGCTTGACGGTCCATTTGTGGGAGTTATGAGTGAAGGGCTACTTATAGGCTGAGTATGTGGCAGATGAATAATTTATCCAGCCACCTAGATTAGAATAGATGGTGTTTCAGACTGAGATAAAATCTATTAGCACACTAATAGATTTTAGTGGGACGTGGCGGCTCAGTGGCTAAGACGCTGAGCTTGTCGATCTGAAAGGTTGGCAGTTCAGCAGTTCGAATCCCTAGTGTTGCGTAATGGAGTGAGCTCCTGTTATTTGTCCCAGCTTCTGCCAACTTAGCAGTTTGAAAGCACGTAAAAATGCAAGTAGAAAAATAGGAACCACCTTTGGTGGGAAGGTAACAGAGTTCCGTATAGTCGTTTAGTCGTCCATTTAGTCGTGCGGCTGCATGACCACAGAGACGTCTCCTGACAGTGCTGGCTCTTCAGCTTTGAAATGGAGATCAGCACCACCCCCTAGAGTCGGGAACGACTAGCACATATGTGCAAAGGGAACCTTTACCATTACCTTAATAGTTTTTTAGCACGCATGTGTGGGGGAATCTTTACCTAATACATTTTTATGGTGATATGGGAATAACGAGATTCTTCTTCCTAGGATCATGAAGGGAAAGTCATTTTGAAGCTTAAATACCTAGAAGTCTTTGAGAACTATTAAACCACAGAGGGAGAGGTAGCTCATGGTTGGCTTTTCAAAATGTTGCACTAAAGCAGCAGTGTAGTAAGAGAAAGCTTCTGGCCAAATGCTTGGAAAAAAACAAAACTCTGGTTCCTGGGAGTTTACCTTGGAAAGGGCATTTTCATGCAGACTGGGTGCTGTGATGCAGCTGCCGACTGTATCTGATATAACAGTAACAGTGGGTATAATGTTCGAGGGTAGGACATGGGAAGTCACCTTTGTGATGGGAGCGCCTCTAGCAATATTTAATTATTCATCCTAAGTTTTCTTATTTAATATACAATCTTCTTTCACCCATCGTATATGAACTAGACGAAACTTGAAAGCAAATAAAGGTAGTTCTTGAATTACAATGGTAATTGGGACAGGAATTTTCATTGCTAACCAATGTGGTCATGAAGCGTGACATCATGCCACCATGTCACTCAGCCACAGCAATCCTGGCATTCTCTGTCGTGACCCATCAAAACCGCACTCGACTAAACCGCGCCCGATTAAACTGCGTCACTGACGTCATCAACAGGGCAACAACAGCCAGCGCGGAGAAAGAAGGGCGCTTTAAATAGCACTTTGAAAGCAAGCCGATTCAACTTAAGGTAAGGGTTAGCTTTAGGGTTAGCTTTAGGGTTAGGTTAAGGGTAAGGGTTAGGGTTAGGGTTAGGGTTAGGGTTAGGTTAAGGGTTAGGGTTAGGGTTAGGTTTAGGGTTAGGATTAGGTTTAGGGTTAGGTTAAGGGTTAGGTTTAGGGTTAGGTTTAGGGTTAGGTTTAGGGTTAGGTTTAGGATTAGGTTTAGGGGGGTTAGGTTTAGGGTTAGGGGTTAATTTTAGGTTTAGGGTTTACAGCGTGCTTCTGTCTCCGCGCTGTTGTCGCCCTGTTGATGACATCAGCTACGCGGTTTAGTCAGACGCGGTTTTGTGGTGGAACCTTCTCTGTTGCCATTGTTAAGCAAATCCTGCAGTCACTAGGTAAGGACCCATCCTGATCCAAGCCACTCCCGGCTTGCTCTCTCACAGCCCCAAGCCTGGGTAAGGCAAGGGACTGCCTCCTGTTCAACTTCCCTGCCTTCCACTCCTCTCAACTCTATCATTTTAGCTGGCTTGCACTCCTCTGCCTCTTCCACCCTTGTCACCCTGCACACGGGGGGGGGGGGGCGCTGCCATTCTGCCAGCCTTGCCACCTTGTGCTTGCTGGGGCCCTGCTGCCCCCAGCTGTCTTTAACATCTACCTCCCTCTGCTGAGGAGTTGCACCTGGCCTGGCCCTATGCAAGACAATTGCTGACTGTACTGATGCTCTGGAAGGACTCTGAAACTCTCTGAAGACTTTCCAAAGCATTACAAAAAGGGCCCGTGCACTTTGAGAGTGTTGGAAGAAATGTCCTTCCAGGTTCAGTTCCAAGTGGGGAAAAAGACACTGGAAACATGGAGGCTGCGTGGAAAGATGGTTTAATGGGGGGCAGGATCACATGACTTGAGCTCCTGAACAGAAAAGGGGCATCATATACTTTCAGATGTTGGGTGAAGAAGAAAAAAAAGTGAGATGCTGAAAGTTCCTGGTTTTATGTCCTCTCTGGCCTTTGATCTTGAGCTTGTCAGACTTCCATGGAGCCATGCAGAGGCAACTCTGTAGGCTGTGCTTTGAGACCACATTTGGTTGCCTTGCTGGCTGATATAATTTTCCCAGGTGCCTTGTGGTGAGTTTCTGTGGAAGGCTAATCCTACCTTTGTTATGTAGAGTAGATTAGTTCAGGTTTTAATGGCTCATTGACAAAGGTGGGGGCTATTAAGAGTGAGTCTGCTTCCTTTAAGAGTTGTGGACAGCTTGGCTGGCTGGCGAATTCTGGCAGCTGAAGTCCACAAATCTTAAAGCTGCCAAGTTTGGAGACCCCTGATATAAGACGTTAGCATGCCAAATCAGAATAGTCATGTTTCACCCTTCATGATGTTATTCACCATCTTAATGAAATCCACCCATTAATTGTTTTAGGGTAATATTCTATTGTTCTAGTTCATTGTAACAGTTGCCTCAAATATACAATTTCAATATGTATGGAGAAAGCAGCATTGTATTAGTTTGTTGTTTTACTTTTCCCTTTCCCACTGCCACTGTCTCTTTTTAGGACCAAACGGAAGGCAGATTTAGGAAGATCGTGTTTTATATCTACTTTGCACTGATCCTTATTGAATTTATTCTTTCGTGTTTCAAAGAAAAGCCTCCGTTCTTTTCTCCTGTGAATTTAGATCCGGTAAGTAAATTTTTAGGTTTCCCCCCCTTAGATTTTCATGAGTGCTGAATAGTTACAGAGGTTAGTTTTCAACCGGTTCGGACTGATTCAGATGAACTGGTAGCTGTCCCGGCTCTATGCCATCCTATCCAGAAGTTGTGAATGTCCCAACACTGAAAGTCTTTAAAAAGATGTTGGATAATCATTTGTCTGAAATGGTATAGGGTTTCCTGCCTAGGCAGGGGGTTGGACTAGAAGACCTCCAAGGTCCCTTCCAACTCTGCAATTATATTATATTGTATTTAGCCATGTTTTCGAAGCTGTGTACATGTGTGCAAGCTACACACGTGAGTAAAGTGCATTCGTGGAAGGTGTGCACGCTCACAAAGTGAGCAGGCACAGGTGCGGCAAACCGGTGCTAAATGTCTGTGAAACCCACCTCTGATTTTTTTATTCATGCCAGTTTTGTTTTCCTGAGATGCTCGTCAAAACCCATCTGCCGTCTCAACTTTGTGTAGGCTGCATCTTATACTAATTGGGAGAGGGTAGCCTATGATCCTGGCCTCACTTCTTGCTTTTGAAACCTTAGTTTTGCAGCTGCTTGAGCCCCCAGGCAGATTTGCTAAAACTCAGTGCCACGGTTTCCTGCTATTTTTAATTGAAAAACACAATGATAGTGCTGTGTAAACCCTAGAATGAATAAAATACCTTTTATAAAAACAAAGAACTACTACCAAATGTCCTCCAAACAGAAAAGAGGGGGGAGGAACAGCATGAGAGAGTTCCATGTATTTCACACCCACCCATTCAGTGTAAATCATTGCCTGCTAATATGATTTCATTCTCTGTTCTTGTAAACTGTAAAATGTAGTTTTTGGCTGCCAAAAGATCACACAGCCCAGTCTCAGTTTATTGCTCTGTTTCTAGCCAGTATTAGAGTGAAGTTTGCCTCTCAGTGATCATGAGAAACCCCCCCCCCCAATAAAATTCACAATATTTATTGTCCTTTGATTACCAATAACCCATTGACCATTCAGATGCAGGAAAGGAATGAGGAGTGAGGGTGGGACTAGCTGAAGACAGAAGGCAGATTGTAGAGACTGGCTATCTTCATTTTTATGAGCTTTCTGGAAGAATAGGGTTTGCATCTAATTAAAGATGGATTAATTTTGCTGCAACACTCCTTGTTTTTTAAAAAAAACCACACACCCAACCACAGGGAAAGTGGAGCAGGAGTTTGCATAGCTGATCTAGGAGTGAACATGTTTAGTTTCTGCAGAAAGGGTAATTAGCAAGGAAAATCGGTAAATAGAAGAGCATCTGTGCAGTTTGTTTACAGAAATGCTTATCCTTGTTTAATGAGATTCACTGCAAACCATGTAAAATCCCCAGGGCAGAATGTTGATTTGGAGAACAAAGAGCTAATCCATTTTGGTTCAAGAGGACTTCTACTCACCCCATGAGGAATTTCCTTTCCCTTTCTCCTTACTATATGTGCTTATGTTCCCTCCCCCCCTGAAAGTTTCCATTTCCCGGGAGCAGGTTTTGAAAACACAGGGACTCACAGAGAACAGAGAACCTAATCCATCCACAACGTCCATTATGATGGTAGTTAGACTTCATGAAATATCTTTTAGAAAGCAGCAATAGGTCAGGTGTATTTTATACCTCCTCTTTGAAAGGTGTATGGGTGTGTAGAAAATATTGGGCTAATCAAACATTATTTCCGTATTCTCCAAAAAGCTGTGCAAGAGCTAAGAGCAGAGTGTTTCCTTTTACTCTGACCCACCTGGCCTTAATACGTAAAGTCTTCTGGAAGCTGGTCAGAGAAGTTCCTTATCCTCAGATACAAGACTCTCTTGTGTTTCCTAAGACAGACATAACAGAACTAGACTTCCACACTTTGTTTGTGGGGGTTGATAGAGTAGAAGTTGTGATTTGGAACCCAACCATTGCATTCAACCACTGCTCAGGATTCAGGGGGAAGGAACTGGAAGTTGGAGGCAAATCCTTCATTTCATACATAGATTCATTTCGTACATATTTACATTCAAATTATTTTGTGTAATGGGATCTTTCACGGCAAGTTTAGCTCAAAAAATAACTGACTTTTTGTTTTTTTCTTTTGTTTTCCTCTCAAACCTTCCACAATTTGTCATAGAATCCCTGCCCAGAATTAAATTCTGGTTTTCTTTCAAGGATAACATTTTGGTGGTTCACAAGGTAAGCATAATTTTTCACATTTTATTGTGCTCCTTTGATATTACTGGGGAAGTGCCAGTTGAAAAGCTATCCTTTGTGTTCCTGGTGATCCAGCTGCATTCCTATATAGAAGTTCTGTTTGGCGTGCCATTCATTTTTATTTCATGCCCTTTCCTCCTTTTGCTAGAAGTTACATCTTGGTAGGGAAGAGGTGAGAGCCAGTTTAGTATTGTGGCCAAGGCACCAGGCTGGCAACCGGGAGAGTGTGAATTCTACTCCTGCCTTAGGCATTATTAAAATTGGCAACCTTTAAACCAATTTTTCAGTTTCAAACACAATGATGCAACCTGGATTAATCTTATAAATCCCCACAAGGCCCTGATTTATATAAAGTTACACAGAGAGAGGGGGGAGGGAGGGAGGGAGAGAGAGAGAGAGGAACATGCAAAGTAAGTGATAGACAAACAAAAACAAAGTGGCTTTGGTATGGTGGTGAAGGTATTAAGATTAAGACTAGGGAGACAGAAATTCAGGTTTACCTCAAAAATCTCCCAAACTCACTCACTCTCCCACCCTCCCTCCCTCTCCCTCTCTCCCTCCCTCCCTCTCACCTCCCAACCTATTTTCAGGAATTCCTATTATGGGGATAAAATGAAGGGGGATCCCATTCTTTTGAAGGAATGGTGAGGTGTACATCTAATTAAAAAGTGGACAACTTGTTTGAAGCACTGTATTTGAGAGATGAGACAGGAGGCTGGTTTTTTAGAGGCCTTTTTGCATATTACCACTGTGCAAAGCAAACTGTAAGACAACCCTTCTGGATCTTGAGGCCAGGAAACAGCTCTTCGAATAAGACTCAGCATGGCTGCTTCAAAGCCCTCCTGAATTTTTCACCAGTTGTCCCAGGAGAGGCCTGTTCTAGGCATGGCTAGGTTTACCTAGGAGACTTCAGGGGAGTCTTGAAACAGCCTCAATGAGCCTTTTTTGGTCAGGAAGCAGATTCAGAATGACACCTCATTGGCGAGTGAAATATTTCATGGGATGACTAGCAGAGCCCTATTGAATATTGTTGCGGCTGTGGAAAAGGAGAAATGGGTTGTTATGCTGGATAAAGCCCTGCCCTTTCTCTTTGAATATGCCAACTTCGATAGTCTTCCTGTAGTTACAACCAATCCATGTTTTATTTGGCTACATGCTTGGTTAAATACATGAACACCCTTGCAAACCATTCGTACGTTGAGAGGTAATCCTCCTCCCTCTTAAATTTACAACATAGTTGGTTTGCACTGTGAACTGACCAATGTCCTGCATACTCCTTCCCCATATACTAGAAGCAAATGATATTGGCCAAGGGCAAGAAAATAAGCAGCAGATGGATACATTATTAGGACCGTGCAAAACATTTGAAAAATGAATGTTGCAATGCTTTTACAACTTTTGAAAGCAGCCGCATCCCCTGCAAAGTTCACATATGGCCCATGGGACCTTCTCATTACAGTATTGTGTACACAGAGACAACTAGGATAACATTGGAAACAGCTCCGTGAGCCTTGCAGGAGATAAACTGCTTTGGCATTTGGAAGAGAGGGGCTTCGCTGCTTGTTAACGTGCATTGTGGAATAGTTCTTTCAGATGCTTTGCATGCTCTGTAGGTTTGCCCTTGGAGTAGTGGAGAGAGAAATTAAGATAAATGCCTGCCGTCAGTAGAGGTATTTGCCCATTTAATGTACAAAAAGGTTGTTTGTCCAGACTGACTCAGAGTTATTAATGTGCTTTTGTTTCTGTTGTCTAGCTTGGCAATACAAGGCTATAAGAAGCCTCTTGAAGACAAAGATTTATGGTCTCTGAATGATGATGATAAATCTGAAGTGATAGTCCAAAACCTCCAGAAAGAGTGGGACAAACAAAAACAGCGTGGGAAATTGTAAGTTGGCTTCGTTTTGTTCGTTTGTTCGCCATTTCTTTGCTTTGTTTTTATGAATACAATACAGAGCATTTCTGTATGGTAGCCTAAGCCCTCAGTCACTGTATGGCTTCCAACATGCTGTGGGTTGATAGCAGGATTGGGCTGTTGCTCAGTTCATACTCAGGCCAATGCAGGACCTGATAGGTCAGGGGTCCTCAAACTTTTTAAACAGGGGGTGATTCATGGTCCCTTAGACAGTTGGGGGCCTGAACCAGCTGGGTGGGCGTGGCTAGGTGGTCATGTGACTGGATGGGCGTGGTCAATTTAGCAGTCCTATTTTGCCTTTGTCCTTGCTATATTTGCCCCTCCCCTACTCAACCTACCTGGATCATATGGCTGTGAAAAATACCCTGAAAGGCTGCTTTTAAAGTGTTTTTAAAGACTTTTAAAGCACTACTTTACAAGCTGGCAGCTGCTTTTCAAGCCCTCCCCTACTCACCCACCAGCCCTGGATCAGGTGGCTGCACTGGTGAGATCACCCCTCAGTCGGCTGGCCCTCCCCCACACCATTTGGCCTTACCTTCAGCAGCAGCAATGTGATCAGAAGTTCAGCTCAACCGGTGAAATAACTAACCAGAAGTGCAGCTGGAATGAATGCTCGCTGGAAGATAAGGCCGATGGTAAGGAGCCAGATGAGGGGTAGGGCTAAATCCCACCACTTTGCTGGCCAGATATTTTGCATTTGCAGGCCATATCGGCCCGCAGGCCATAGTTTGAGGATCTATGTGATAGATCATTCCCCTGTTTTTGGTACTTCCCATCTATCTTCTCTTCTTCTTTTGCCATATCTGTCATCGGATGTTGGCGATCCTATTTTTATCAACAGCCGCATGAAAAAGTGCTGCTGAGTTTTGTCCCAACCAGTCCCTTCCCTGAAGCCTCCAAAGGGCAAAAAGCGACCATACAAGCAAACCAGAAGTCCGTTCCCAAACTTCCTGTTTGCCCATAGGCCTGGTTTTTTATGCTCCGGATGCTTCCGGCAAGTTCCTGAAGCCTCAAGCCTCCGGGGTGCTTCCGGAGGGGCGGGGAAGGCTCTTTTTGCCCTCCCCGGACGCCTATAAAGCTTCTGGAGCCTAGGGAGGGCGAAAAATGGCTTTAAAAAAGGCTGAACTCAGCTGGCCAGCGCATGCATGCACGCTGGCCAGCTGACAGGGCAACGCCTCACGTGCCGTGACAAATGGCTCTGCGTGCCACCTGTGGCACGTGTGCCATAGATTCGCCATCCTGGCATTAGGGTTTATTTTCCAGTTGGGTCTTATTTTCAGGGAAACATAGTAGTCCCTAGTGTTTGCTTTCTTTCATGGATACCCTCCACCATCCCATTTGCCTTTCTTAATTTTATATACTCCACTGATTTAACCTTTTTATTTCATTTAAAAAGAAATTAATAGCTTGTTCCATTGAAGAAACTATTAATATACTTTCTGGAGTGTTTCCTCTTTTGAATTTCCTCAGAAGTAGCAGTTTTCTGATGAGGAATACAATTTTATAGAAGAATGTCTTTGTAAACAGCAAAACCAAGGGGAAATACTGTGCACAGGCTAAGGACTTCTTGAAAGGGCAGATTGTATATCATAATAATCCACATTCTTTGTTGAGAAAATACAGACTCTGAGTGCCGAAAGTATTGTGCAGATTAATTTACTAGGCATGTTTGCTTTTCTGCATAATTTGCATCACCTTGTCTAGTTGTAGGAGATGCACAGAATTGCATACTTTTACTTCTAGAACATCTTATCCAACTGCATTGTACTTGATCAGATTTTATCTTGTATTAAAGATTCTATCTTCTACAACTCTCAGACTTCATCCTTTGTGTGGCAAATTGGAAAGGAAATAGATTTTTCTCAGCAAAATCATTGAAACCGAACAGTGATAGAATGCTTTGAGGATACTAAATGCAATTCTGTATTAAGCTAAATTAAACATGCTGGCTGAGGAATTTTGGGAGGGTCCGCGCATCTTAAAGTTACTGAGTTTGAAAAACACTGAACTAAATGAAGAAAACCTGAATTTTCAGGCTGGGTTTTTTTTTTTTTTTTTTTTTTTGTTCATTTTGCATTTATGAAGGTTTGGGAGGATTTAAGTGTCAAATTGATGTCTTAAACCAAATATTATTTCATCCCTTACATTTCTGCCAATGTAATCCCAAAAGGTGACCTTCAAGTTAATTGTGACCATAATCTCTATGATATCTGAATTATCCTCCTGCCTTGCAATCTGTGAAAGCATCTCAACTTCACATCTTGTCAAAAAAAAGTTAGAAAATGAGGGAATTATCATCTAAATTTCCACAGAGGTGGGAAATCTCTCCACAGTCACAGATCACACTTAAAAACAAACTTTTTTCAGCCTCTAGGGCAATGATGGCTAACCTTTTTATCACCGTGTGCCAAAAGCACTTGTGCACCCAAAATGCAATGTGCACACAACCCCCTACATGCCCCCTGCGCATGTGCACACCCACCCCCATGCTCCCCTGCATATGTGCGTGTGACCCCCCCCATACTCCCTCACCCCTGCACATGCATGCATGATCCCACACACGCGCCACCCCATGCATGCATGCATGACCCCCAAACATGTGCCCTGCCCCCCACGCATGCATGCGTGTCTCCCACATGCACCCCAGAGACCGAAAACCAGCTGGCTGGTGGGAGGTGCATGCGCATGCACGGTGGAGCTGAGCTGGCTCACTTGTCATAGGTTCGTCATCATGGCTATAGGGGACTAGAGAGGTTTGATGCCCTTACCAGAGGAGCAGCCTTAGCATTTTTGCTTCTTTTGATGAAGTTTCAAATGGATGGTACTAAAATCAATGTATTAAGGTTACTGAGTTCACAAAATGCCTATTTACCCTTTTTTTGGACCAAGAAAATTAAAAACCTGTTGTATAAACTGGTGATTTGAATTTCAGAAGAAGTTAAGCATTATAGCCATGGGGCTTTAATGCTTAATAAAGAAGAGGAATTATACTGCAGCTCATCTAGTTAGCTTCTGGAACTGTCTCTGCGTGAACTTTGGAAAGTTATTTCAATAGAGCCAAAACAAAAACAAAAAAAAACCCAAGGACACAATTGGTACTGAGATTGAGGCTTCTGGATTGGCTGGACATAGAATAGATACCTGGCTGTTTCCTTTTTCTTATCACTGGGATAAAAGGAACTTTTTAACTATGGTTCAGGCTCTTTTCAACCAAATTTCTTTCCCCTTTCCTTCCCTTCCTTTTTTGATATTCAACTTTTCCGACCTTCTCCGAGAGATTGGCATTTTGGGATCCAAGCCTGTGCTTTCCTTTTGCATTTCCCCATTTTATTGATGGGGAAAAAAACAACAACCAAGACTAAATTCTGTGCTTATAAAGATGAAACAAAGACTCCGAGGAATAGAAGCCACTATCTGGATGAACCTTGCAAAGAGGCTGCAAGAGAGATGACTTTTTATGTTTCCAAGAAGAAGGCCACATTTTGGCAAGCATACAGACCTTGATTAATGAAGTCTAAGAATAAAATGGCCTATCTGAGAATATTTGTAATGTAGCAAGCCTTCACAGCCAGCATTTCACCCTGATGACATAATGAGGAAGTTGCTTTGCTTTAAAAATTCCATGAGACTTCTGAAGCGGGGTGAAATTCTCCCGGTTCGGCACAGTTCGGCCGAATCGGTAGGGACAATTGTCCCTGGTTCTGTGAACTGGTAGTAAAAAAAAAAGTTTCTAAGGACTGTGCGGCCCAGTTGTGAGGCGCGCGATCGTGGGAAGCTTTTTTTCCTGCTTTTTAAAGCATTTTTTTCCTGCCAGTTCGGGTGAATAAGCAAGAAAAAAAATGCTTTAAAAAGTGGGGGGAAAAGGGCTTCCGGTGATCACACGGATCAGTTGTGAGCCATGCGATCGTTGGAAGCTCCCCCCCACATTTTTAAAGCATTTTTTCCTACCTATTCTCCCGAACCAGCTTGCACTCAATCCTGACAAGACCGAGTGGCTATTGATGCTCCCTCCCAAAAATGGTCCAGCTATTCCATCCCTTAGCCTTGGGGGGGTGAAACCATACGCTCCTCAGAGAGGGTTCGCAACTTGGGAGTCCTCCTGGATCCACGGCTGACGTTAGAACATCATTTGTCGGCTGTGACCAGGGGGACCTTTGCCCAGGTCCGCCTGGTGCACCAATTGCAACCCTACCTGGACTGGGAGGCCCTTCGGATAGTCACTCATGCCCTCGTGACCTCAAGACTGGATTACTGTAATGCACTCTACATGGGGCTGCCCTTGAAGAGTGTCCAAAGACTTCAGTTAGTCCAGAACGTAGCCGCGCGAGCGATTGTGGGTGCACCTAGGTACACCCACGTTACACCTATCCTCCGCGAGCTGCACTGGCTGCCCATTGGTCTCTGGACACGCTTCAAGGTGCTAGTCGTTACTTATAAAGCCCTGCATGGCATCGGACCTGGGTACTTGAGAGACCGCCTCCTGCCAATTACCTCCCAAAGACCGATTCGATCGCACAGACTAGGCCTTCTCCGGATCCCATCTGCCAGCCAATGTCGGCTGGCGACCCCCCCGGGGGGAAGCCTTCTCTGTTGCAGCTCCGGCCCTCTGGAATGACCTCCCCGTGGAGATCCGGACCCTTACTACTCTCCCGGCCTTCCGCAAAGCCACGAAGTCCTGGCTGCTCCAGCAGGCCGGGGGGCTGTTGAAGTACCCAGCCCCACGGTAATCTATGAATGTTGTTGTATTTTAAATTGTTGTTTGTCTTATTTATTCCCTTTCCCCTTTTTATTGTAAGCCGCCCGGAGTCATCCGGGAGTGGGCAGCATACAATACTAATAAACATACAACAACATACATACATACAAAAAATGTTTTTAAAAAGTGAAAAAAAGTTGGCTACGCCCACCCAGTCACATGACCAGCCACGCCAAGCCACACCCAGAGAACTGGTGGGCAAAAAAATTAGATTTCACCACTGTTCTGAAGGTATAAAATTTGAGCTAGTCGAGCTTATTTTATGGCATTTTTTTTTCTGTTTCACAAAACAAAAGCTCTTTGTGACCCTGCCTCTTTCAATAACATTGGAATAACATTACTAAAGTGAAACTTCTTTTGAACACAATTGGTTGCTCTCTCTTTTTTTTTTTTAAGGAGCAAACACCTTTTCATTTCTGGACAGCGTTGTGCCATAGTAATGTTCTTACTAGAGCTGCTCCAAAGCTACATTTGCAGATTCTAAGACTGCTTGTCCTGTTGTTCAAGTTTCTTATTTGTAACAGGACTCTTCTTTTCAATTGACTGAAATAATGTCTGTCTTTATTTTAGGAAACACGATGTATCTTATGCAAAGGACTCTAATCAGGAGATGAATCACATGGATGAAAGTCCAGGAGAAACAGAACTCATGTTAAATATTCCCACTAAGCAGAAAGAGCCTTCCTTTTTAAAAGCCTTACTCAGAAGTTTTGGCCCTTATTTTTTAATTGGCTCCTTCTTCAAATTAATCCAAGATCTGTTGTCTTTTGTCAATCCCCAGTTGTTAAGGTGAGCTCCATTTTCAACCTTCGTTCTCACGGGCAAGAGAATTTCCACACTCTTTTAAAGATTATGTGTTAGTACAGCCTTCTGCAGTCATTTGGGGAATCTGGGAACATGATCCCCGAGACATGGTGGGGGAGGCCAAATTGGAGAAGATTACTTGTGAATAAAAATGATAGATTGAATGGAATATGTGCAGGTTTTCCCTCTAGACCTCCTAATAACATGAGTAGGAGGTGACATAATATTCTCCTTACCCTATGTTTCTCTCCAATTCACTGTTAGACTTGCTCATATTCAAAATGCATTTTCTAAGGGGAAATCAATTCTGTTTGGAATCGCTGTTCAGATTCCCAAATGTAAGTTGTTAAGTGTAAAAATTACACATGTGCATACTTCGCTGCAATTGTGATATTGTGAAGCTGTAATTGGCTTCAGTTCTCAGCATCTGCACCCTCCATATGAATCCAAGGAAACCTTATACTTTTCTTATTTTCATATGTTGAAATGGACAAACTGTGGCCCTCCAGACAGTGCCAAATTGCAGATTTCTGCAACTCCGGCCAGCACAGCGGAGAAGTAAGGGATTTAGAAAAGTGAATATTTGGCAATTGAACAATATTTCAAAGATCATAGCTTGCCGATCTCTGCTTTATGAATGTATGTCTTTTTCACTTTAAATGTTTTAATGGAAAGCAAAAGCATTACAAAATAAAGAAAGCGTTTGAGATTATATTTTGACCATAATTGTACACATGAATAAAGTTTTGGTTCTTTCACAGAGGTAAAGTTTGTTTGTTTGGGGGTTCCAGAGGTGGGTTCCTACCGGTTCGGACCGGTTTGGCCGAACCAGTAGTGGTTTGGCAGCCTGGGTCGCTAGAACCGGCAGTGACCCAGGCCTGCCACACCCCCAAACTGGTTCTACGGGGCCACCCTCTCGATTTTCAGTATTTTGTAATTGCACAAATTTATTTGTTTTTCTTTTTTTAAAGTTTTGTGCATATGCAGACCTATTTTTGTGCAAATGTGCACACGTGCAGGGTACTCACTGAACCGGCAGTAATGTCGGGAGCAACCCACCCCTGGCGGGCTATCCTACCAGCGGGCTAAAAGAAAGTGATATTTCCCTCTGCCCCATTAATCTTTTTTTATTTTATTTTCCTCCCTGTGTTAACTGTTTATTTCAATCTTCTATTTAAACAGCATGTTAATTAGCTTTGTGAAGAATAAAAATGCTCCCTTATGGTGGGGATACCTGATTGCAGCATTGATGTTCCTCTCTGCTGTGCTACAGACAATAATCCTTCACCACCATTTCCAGTACTGCTTCATTACTGGAATGCGGCTGAGAACTGGCATCATAGGGATGGTCTATAGAAAGGTAAGAGTAAGCGTGTATCCTAACATAACAGGAGAGGTCACAGACAGTCTAGAGCCCAGAGACCTTTGGGTTGTGTTTTCTCTTAAAATAAGAATGAGTACACTAGAACTGTTGGCTGTAGATCAAATATTTATCTCTGTGTGTATATACGCTCTCGCAGGGAGTGAAGTGGTTTAATATTTAGTTGACTTTCCTGCTGCAAGTACAGTCAACAAATGACAAATGAGTGTTGGATAACTGTGCATATAAAGTTCATCCTGATAGACTTTTGCTGCTTTTTGATAAATTAATGAGTCAACCCTAGAGCTAGTTTGCCAAATTAGAGCAATTTTTGGGTTTTAAACTGTGTGTCATATTCAGCTATTTATTACTCCAGCACTGTTCTGTTTCAAAATACTCTTCCATCTACCAGCTGCTGCTTAGTACAGAAAAGCATCAAGAGCTTTAAGGAAGAGCTAATTATGTTGCAAATAATTTAAAGATCAATTGTTCACCAAATGCTGCTACATCAGAATCTATAAATGGCATGCGCCAGTAGTTGGGATTCACTTGCCTTCCGTACGGGTTCGCAAAAGTGAGCACATGCCGCATCTGCACATGCACAGCGCCTTCTGTACATGCGCAGTGCTCACGCATTACATCGGGGCAGGTGGACGGAGCCTCCCACAGCCACTGCTACCAGTTCACCCGAACCGGAGAGAATGGCTGAATACCATCTCTGGTATGCACCACTATAAAAAGGAATGGAAATAATTAGATTAGGCAAAACCAAGTGTAACTATAATAATAAAATAGTTTAGAAAATGATGCTTTGCACAAATACTGACACGGTAGGGCCCTCCCCCAAGAAGTTTATAATTTTAAATTTCTGTCCCAGCCATGAGAAAAGATGAAAAAGAGAGATGAGTACAGGAAGATGCATTCACTTTAATTACATAAATCCAGTGTTAATTTCAATGGGAAATGAAAATTGGCTTTGTAAGATTGGTCTCAAAAAAGGTTTTGAGGCAGGTTTTTTGAAGGAAACAAACTTTTCTTCAAGTTGTAGAATTTAAAAAGAGAAATATTTGCAGAGGTTTTAGCAGAGGCTTTCTAAGCAAATAAAACCAATCAAGTCATTTAACAGAGTAAAAGGCTTTTGTATAGCCAAACATGGAACATTGGAAAACTTTCCCTGCTTTGCAGGTATAGATTGAATTTGAGACCAAATAGCTATGAATGTGCCAACCTGGGCCTATAGGGCAAGGCCAAGGAAGACTTTAAAACTAAAGACAAACCATTTTGTGCAGGATTTATATTAAGACTAACTAGTAGTACCGTAGCTGACCCAGGTCAGAGTGACAAGAGGTGAATCAGGTGCAACCAAAAGGAAAAACAAATATAAGATCATTGTTATTACTGGGCAAGATGAATTCAAATTCAAATTCAAACCTTTATTGTCAGAGTACAATATGCGTACAATGAGATTGGCTGAGCCTCCCTTCGTGCACATACCCCACCCCCCCCAACACAATACAACTCACAATGAAAGACAAAAAATCCCTAGCCCAGTGAATCCTACTAACGAACACCCAGTCCTATGGCACCATGTGAACTTATTGCATGTTGAACATAAACAGCATATAATCCAGAGATTTTGCTAAGTGGGTAGAATGGAAAGGCTACGTTTGGCTTTGTGGCAAAAGACGAACAATCTGAATGGGTTAAGGCTAAAACAGAAGGAGCCAAGCAGAGGCGGAAGGCTTTGGGGAATGGATTTTTGGGGAAAATGTGAGGCTATACACTGCCTCTGCCATTTCTAATTCTGCTCTGCTCTGCTCCATGGCCTAGTTCAGTGTTTCTCATCCTTGGCAGCTTGAAGGCAGTTTTGCTGGCTGAGGAATTCTGGAAATTGGAAGTCCACACATCTTTTAAGTTGCCAGGATTGAAAACACTGGTCTAGTTATGAGCCATGGTGGTGCAGTAGTTAGAGGGCAGTACTGCAGGCTACTTCTGCTGCCTGACGGCTGCCTGCAATTTGGCAGTTCGAATCTCATTAGGCTCAAGGTTGATTCAGCCTTGAATGAGGACCCACATTGTTGGGGGCAATATGCTGACTTTGTATACCACTTAGGGAGGGCTGTGAAGCACTGTGAAGCGGTATATAAGTCTAAGTGCGATTGCTGGTGTTTGCAGTCTACTCAGAAATGCATTCCATGCTTACATGAATTTCTCCTGAGGTAGTCTATTCATTGTTACTGAAGATTCCTTAATCTATCTCTCAACTGTGGTCTCTGAACCAGTGACACCACTCCAGTCAAGGAGACAGACAGTTCCAAAACTTTGTTCTCTCTTGATTTTCTTGATGTTGACATGCACCTTGTTTATCTTTTTATCTAATAATCATGTTTTGACTGGCTGGTATTCTAAAAGCAGTTCAACCAGGTTGCTTTTCTATAACCTCCTGATAAAAGGCTTATGGTAGAGCCTCACTTCAAGTCAAATGGAAATAATGCCTTTCACAACATTCCTGAATGGGGACACAACAGAATCATGACCCATCTTCTCGCAGCAGTAATCTATCTATATAAAAATGGCTCTGTGTGTGTCTTTGTGTGTATGTTCCAGTGTAACTCTGGAATACCTCGAGCAATTTCAACCAAACTTGCTACACAGATGACTTACTCTCTGGAGCAAAAATGCTGTGTGGGTAAGATACCCCTAACACCCTTTGGTATGTGTGTTCTGTTAAGATGCAGCCTGGTGTGCCTTTAAATGGCTTCTACTGTATTGCTGTAAAATGGCTTCTACTGTACAGTGGAGTTGCCATGATAAAGGCTTCACAATATTCCACAGGGAGCTCCCTCTGGTAAGTGGGAAAATCCAACTTTAGAAATTACATTTCGTGTGGACATTTTCCCCCTATAAATAAATACCCGGACAGCACTAGGCTAACGACTAGTTATATATATAAAAAATCAATCTTTTCTAATTGACTGTCCATTAATCCCAGCAAGAAAAAAAATCTGGTTTTAGTTGAATGTTGATCTTTAAAATTCTTTGCTTCTAAACTCAGAAATTTCTGGCTTTTTTTTTTACAAGTCCACTAGGCATGATAAAAACAACCCTTGACCTTGTCCATATTTCTAGGATAAATTTGAACAATTTTACTACATTCTAAATAATTTTTCTGCAGTCATAAAGCAGCAGAACATCATTATAAAAAATCTCTTTCAGATTATAACATAATGTAAATTTCAATCTTTTACTCATATATTTTCTCACTGTTCATCAATACATTGTGTCCAAGATTGTTAGCCCATTTTATCATACAGCACACTTTCTTCCATTTCAAATTTCAATAACAGTTTAGGGGTTCACTCTTTCTACATAGTTCAACTTCAGATTCTGTCTTGTGCCACTCAGTTCCAAATGGCCTTAATTCTTTCCCTTAACTGTGCATCCAAAAACCATTTAAAACTGAATCCCTCTGAAACCAATTGCTCTCTTGATTTCATCTTATTTTTTTCAATATTCCTGCTCTAACGGTTCTTAATAAGATAACTACTTTTCTTTACCTACTGTTTCTTTCCTATAAAATACTTCTTGTGCTGACATCCATAAAGGCTTTTCCATGAACCATGTGGGTTTACATCTGTTCCATATTCTCAATATGGCACTTCCAATACTATGATTCTTAAAATTACACTGACTTTAACTTTATCATAATATAGAAAACCATGCTATCTGAATCTCAGATTGTGCTCTTTTAATTCTAAAATTCTCTTATTTCTTCAGGAAAACCCATTCTTTCATCCAGACTGAGCACACTTTTATCCATTCCTATTACCGTTCACGCACACAATACACGTCTGTCTGTCTATCTGTCTATCTCAAATTGTGTATCTAGAAAAATAAGTTTTTGGCAACTGAAAACCACTCTTGAATGATTAGTCAGCCCTCATGAATAAGTGAGCAATGCATCTTTGTAATGAGATTTAACATCAACACATATTCTAAGTTATGTTCATATATGCATAAAGTTCTTAGTAGCCTTCACAGCTGCTTCTGAAAGCTTCATAAATGACTCTCCTTTGAGTAAAACCATTTTATTATTCAGATGTTTTGCATGCTTCCCATTCAATTATTCAGATGTTTTGAATGTCCCCCATTCAATTATTCAGATGTTTTGCATGTTTTCCAAGCTATTTGTATAACTAAGATTGTATTTAGATAAGTGGGCTTATGTTTGTATATACAAATGAATGACTAACACAGGAAAGAAGCTGGTTTTTTTTTCCATGATTATTCTAGAGAATAACTGTCAGATATATCTTAAGCCATGATACTGGCTAGAGTTAATGGGCTTATGTTTATGCATTCAAATAAATAACTGATGTGGTAGAGAAACTTTACTGCAAACAACATATCTTAGGTAGTTTATAAGCCACAGATCAGTGGACATTGGATGTGTTTGGAATATCATATTATGGGGATCAATAAGTAGAGTGATAAATATTTTATTATTGCTTAATTTTTACCTATTTTATATTCACCTTTATTATTTTTATACATAATTCAAGACAGCAAACATATCTAATATTCCTTGCTTCTCCTTTCCCCAATAACAATAAAAGGTGATTGAGCTGAAAGAGAGTAACTGGCTTTCATCACTCTAAAACTCACAGTCTCCCAGTTTCTATCCTGGTACCCACTAGACCAAATGACTGCCTTATTATAAAAGTCATTACATTCCCCGCCAAAAACAAAATAATGTGTTTCAAATATTATTTTATCATATTAGATGTATATCCTTTTTTGTCAGATTCTCAAGGCAGCATGTATGTTACTGCCTGCTGCAATTTTACTGCCTAATTTCATCATGGAAAATAATTTGGACTGAGTTGAGGGGTGACCAAACCAAGTGAGCTTTAATAGCTAAAGGCAGACTGAACAAAATCTCTCTGTCCTAAAGTCTTACTTTCTCTTTCATATTTCTATATTGTATCTCGGACGTTCATGCAACAATCCTATATGGCAGACCCTGTTCTTTTGTTATTATAGCTGGGGAGATGGAGGGAATTGTTTCACCAGATGTAGGTAACTAAAAGATGGAAAATACATATAGAAGTCAGTGGGGGGGAAATCTACCCAAATCCCCTTAAGCCATGTTGCAGAAAACGCATTTCGTGGGTGGGAGTAAAAACATATAGTTGAAATATTTTCCTAAATCATTTGTATTATAGAATACTTTTTCGAAATTATACTCTTTCTGAAAGGCAGAATAGCATTTCAAAAGCATGCAAATGCGAGTAGATAAATCGGTACCATTTTGGTGGGAAGGGAGCAACATTCTATGTGTCTTAGCATATAATCATGCTGGCAATATGACCATAGAAGTGTCTTCAGACGATGCTGGCTCCTTGATTAAGAAACAAAGATGAGTAAAGTCTCCCTGCAGTTAGACACAATTCGATAGGGGAAAACTTTACCTTTTTTAATAGATAAAACAGAGATTATCAGTACCTTGTTGATCATTTAGCATGTTGGCCAATTGCTCCTAAAAGAATTTTTTTTCTGTTTTCTTTCTGATCCTTTTAATTCAAAAGTTAAGTCACCCAACTACATTCCAAAACCAGTAAGTGGAATATGGCAAAAAAGAAGAAAGAATTGGGATCAAAAAAGATAAATGGGTTTGGTTTACATTTATTTAAAATGATTATTTAATCATCTTTCCCTTTGTTACATTAAAAATTACAATATGTTGAAGAATTTTGGAATGCTCTGAGGACCACATCCAAGTTTTGGGGGACTGCTTTGGATTAACGTAGTGTAAGATTTTGCTGATGGTTGCAGAACATGCAGAATATAGCTGAAAACATACTGAATCACTGTCCCGATCCCTTGACAGGCAAATTATATGAAAGGCTATGCTATATGCTATAATAATTGATATGAGGTTCAGTCTGCTGCAGTCTGTTGGAGGGTCAACATAGAGAGAAAGCTAGATTCAAATCCCTACATGGCCATGAAGTTCACTGAATAAGCCAGGACCAATAATTATTTCTCAGGATTAAACAGTGGAGAAGAGGAGTATTTGCACCATCATGAGCCTTTTGGAAGAAGAAGAGAATGCATAATGGAATTCTTCTCCCTGTCTTCTTAGTCTTTAGTCATTACCAACTCAGCAAAGCGCTCTTCCACGGTTGGAGAAATTGTCAACCTGATGTCAGTGGATGCCCAGAGATTCATGGACCTGACTACCTTCCTCAACATGCTGTGGTCTGCACCACTTCAAATTTGCCTTGCTTTATACTTTCTCTGGCAGGTATAGAACTTTCTCTTGGATTTGTTGCCATGTAAAACTATCACGTTAAATCTGACCTTGTATTAGAGAAACTCTAGTAGAGGAAGTCATCACACAACAACTGGTTGCTTCCGGTATAATGAAAATCATGTGTTTTTGCAACTTTCTTAATAACAAAGTGGTTAACTGAGGATACAATACCCTATGGCCGTGATGGCAAACAGGTGGAATGCAGTGACCTCTTTGTGGGCACACGAGCCATCGCCCTAGTTCAGTTCCATTGCGCATGCGCACACGCTTCCTGCCAGCCAGATGGTCATCAGAGGGAGGGGGCGTGCGGGGAGCGTGCATGAATGCATTGGGGGTGGGGCGTATGCATGGGTGGGCAAATGCGCACACACAGGGCTCATGTTCGGGGGTGCATGCACAGGGGTTGCACATGCATTGCATTTTGGGGTTTGGGCACACATGCGCATTCGCACATGCACACACACTTTGGACACTTGATCCGGAAAAGGTTAGCCATCACTGCCCTATGGAGATTAGTAGCAATAGGGTTAGATTCCAAGAGCTGCAACTGGAATATGGAAGGTATGGTCGTAGTGCTGGTAAAAGAGAAATGGTTTTAGGAATGGGAGATAGGGAGAATTCTTACTCCATTCTTCCTGTTCATTAAAATATTTATACTTAGCTAGTGGTTGACATCCTATCTGTTTTGTAATACCATTATGAAAGTCCCATGCAAATAAAAGTATTCCATTGAAAAGCTACTAATGGTGACTGGAAATAATCAGGATAAAAAAAATACAAGTTCTACACAACAGCTAAAAATACACCATTGTTTTGGCACATTCTTGGCACCATTATAATCTCTGGTTTATTCACTACTGTGAAAGTTATCTCAAACAGAAAAACAGCTTTGGGCGGCACATGTTGTGCTGTCATCTCTGTACAGTACCTTGCTTACCACCAAAGGGTATATTTGTTTGTTATTATATTTTTAAAAGTGAAAACAGCAACATGTTTCCGTCTAGAGTGCCAATGAAAAGCAGCCAAGGCCCTGTTTTGAAAAAGCAAAACAAAAACACCAAGTTTTCATATTCCTATTCTACACTGTAGAGAGAAAATGAAAATCCTTTGGGAGAAGGCAAGAGTGTTTGGGACCGACAATAGCCCTTGTTGTTGAAGAGCTCCTGATGATTTAAAGCCTACAAGTTTTTCTGAAGAGTAGCAAATGATGACTTCCACCATGTTTTCAATTCAAGTGACCTGAATAATAACAGGTGTATCTTACATTCTTTTAAGACTTTAGGGCCTTCTGTGTTGGCGGGAGTTGCTGTGATGGTTCTACTCATCCCACTGAATGCTGTGATTGCTATGAAAACTAGAGCTTTCCAGGTATGTATCTGTCCATAGAGATCATTCCTAATGAAGTTCTGCCCCAAATGAATCTAATTTTTTTTTAAAAAAAGGCAGGACAATTGTTTTCATACTGATCAGAAGAGCAACGTGCCTTTATCATGGAGAGCTTGTCCATGCATCTCCTTTCATGGTTTTAGATCTAGGCTGTTCCTTGACCTTAGTCTGTTGGTGGCTCTTCACTAGTCTGATAACAAATTAAGCTGTACTTAACTATGAACTTGTTTATTTTCTGCACTGTATACAGTTGGTTTGCCTTATCTTTCTTCAGGATATTTTTTTCAATTTCCTAGTCTAGACTATAGTCCTAGGATTTCCTGGTGATTTGCATAATTTTTCAAGATCACATGAAATACAGTCTTAAAGCAATAAAATCAACATAATATTTCTATGTAAAAGCTCCATCGTCTTTTCAAGGTTTATTGGATTAAAATGGTTAGCATACACCTGAACAGGAGAAAGAATCAAGCAAGCATCTCCACTAAGGCCATTTTGTAAACTAGAACTGTTAAAGTGGTCAGAGGTAAACAATTATACCACCCAGTCCACCTATTCTGTGGACCCAATTGGATGCACAGTGATAACTAATTGGGTGCATACATTGTACACAATGTTTCAGGTCAAAAATGGAAAAGTGATCTTATAAATAAAAAAATATTTAAAAGCTAATTTTTCAATTAAATTTAATTTCAATTTTAAAAATAAATTTAAATCCTAATCTTAAATTTTTCTTACAAAGTAATTTGACCATGATAAGTAAGTTCATATTTGTGTGCAAATCTGTAAAGAGAATCCATACCTTTAGCAGTTATAGTGTGTTAAAAAGTTATCTATGCCAGGGAGGGTACAATTTGATCATATCTCAAATATTAATTTTTATAGTCTATAATATTTAATTTGTGATTTGCACTACTATCTGGTAGATACACGAAGCTATAGTGATAAACCTCATTTAAATCATTGATTGAAATTATCTTTTCTCCCCCTTGTTAATTCACATCTGAGATTTAAATTTTTTCAATTTAAGTCAGTCTATCCTGTCAAGGACTGCAAAGCACATGTTTTTGTCACCAAGATGCCCATCTAACATGTCAATTAAAAAAAAGAAATATTAAACTCCTGTAGAACAGTATAGAATTTGTACTGAAAAGACTGAATGACTTACTGTTCCTGATCTATCAAGCTGTGGTACTCTCCTATGAAAAGTAGAGATTTTACTTCCTTTTCCTCCATAGAAATGTTTATTTTTTCTGGTAACCAATACAGCTGCTTCCAATACTAGACAAAAATGCCATGCTTGCACAAAGCATGTGGTGATATTTTTAAAGTACCAGTTTCCTCTTCAAGATTCTTTTCCATCTGATTTTATAGAAACCTCTCTGTAAGAAGCACGGGAGAAAGAATAGCAATAGCAATAGCAGTTAGACTTATATACCTCTTCATAGGGCTTTCAGCCCTCTCTAAGCGGTTTACAGAGTCAGCATATTGCCCCCAACAACAATCTGGGTCCTCATTTTACCCACCTCGGAAGGATGGAAGGCTGAGTCAACCCTGAGTCGGTGAGATTTGAACAACCGAACTGCAGAACTGCAGTCAGCTGAAGTATCCTGCAGTGCTGCATTTAACCACTGTGCCACCTCGGCTCTTAAAAGGCACTGAGTAATGATATTCTTTATATTCGCTTAGGTAGAACAGATGAAGTACAAAGATGCCCGCATTAAGCTCATGAATGAAATTCTAAGTGGCATAAAAGTACTCAAGCTCTATGCTTGGGAACCATCCTTTGCAGAAAAAGTACTAGAGATTCGGAAGAATGAACTTCGGGTTTTGAAGAAATCTGCCTATTTAAATTCTATATCAACCTTTGCATGGATCAGCGCACCATTTCTGGTAGGTCTTGTATGAACAACTATTCTTGTGCTTTCCCAAATACATTCAAGGTCGGTTTTAGAAAGGGTTGCTTAGATAGATCTTGGACCACTCACCATGGACAAATTGCTGCAGAATAACTTGCCGTGGGACAATTCAACATTGTATTATTTCTTTCATTAAGTTACTTCTATTATTGGTGACCATGTTTTCATCAAAATTAGTTTAACTCTTGTATTTCTGGAATAACTTTCTTTACTTTATTATTATTGGCCACACAGTTCCATTGAAATTAATTTAACTTTTGTATTTGTTGAATTGTCCTGTGGCAAATTGTCCCATGGTGAGTTAGCTGTGGCAAGTTGACTCATCCATACTTAGATACTCTTCATGGAAGGCAGGAAGTATTTGAAGATTGGTTCCATCTTTGAAGGGACTACGAGAAGGAAATTCTGAGCTACCTAAACAAAATTGCAGTTTGACAGAAACAGAAGATGGCTGGACTTAAGTAGGTCTCTTAGCAGAGCAATCTACCATTGTAGATAATTTTTCTCATAACTGAAATATAATCATGAGGGATAAACAGAGAGAGACCATTATCTCGCTGGACTTTTTCTTCTGCCAAATTCTGACAACTATTTATCAGATAATCAAAATAAAATAGCATTGCTAATAGACCTCAGATATAATTGTTTGAAAACCCTGAAGAAATGTAGATTTGGAAGTGAAATAAATGAATTAGCAGTAGCCATAATCAGTCTACCTCTTGCAATGGCTAGCCAAATGCTTCCCCAAATCCATACAGGATATGAATGCCCAATTTTCTTCTCTTCAAGATCCTGGTCAGAAAGAAGTGCATGATTGTTTTAAGAAAACTACTTGAAAAGTTAACTAAATGCTAAAACATTTCTGAAATTCAATGTTAATTTAAGTTTATACATCAGTTTTATATTTAAACTAGCAAAAACCAATTTTCAGTTCTTAACTTTTTTTGTCTTTACTCTAACCAGCTTCCCACCAAATTTAGCCAAGAGCAGCATCATGAAAATGTAGGTGTCGGATGAGAAAGAATCTTCAGGGATTGTACCCAGCCTTTAAGAAGGCATCAGCTTGCTTAAGAGATTTAAGTAGAAACTGTAAACTGGGGTGTCTGTTGTTGCATCCATTTGATGGAATAAAAAAGTTACGCTAATATAATTCAATGCCAAGCCTCTATTTTGTGCAAGCTGATCATCCCAATTGCCTATTTTAAGTTTTACTTATCTAGTGAGGAAACTGTAACAGGGAAAACCTTCCTTGATAAATCATAACAATCATGCCCCACCTTACTTTCTCCAGCTTTTGGAGAAGTTCTCCAAGTTTCTTTGAAGTGGCCCCATCTTTCTTCCTTTATAACAGAGCAACGTAAGAGAGGGAGTTAATTTTCATTCTTACATTTCCAGTCTCAAAAAGTAAAAATTCAAAGCCAAGGGTTGTTGATTTAGTGTTTAACCAGTCTGTGCTTTCTGGTTTCCAGGTTGCCTTGACCACCTTTGCTGTCTATGTCAGTGTGGATGAAAAGAATGTTCTTGATGCCGAGAAAGCATTTGTGTCACTCTCCCTATTTAATCTCTTAAGGTTCCCACTCAACATGCTTCCTCAGGTCATTAGTAATATTGTACAGGTAAGAATGGACTTTAAAAAAAATTGCATTGAATGCACAGAGGACTATAAGACTGACTCTCTTGTCCCCTATAATTAAGACCAATGGCTGGGTTATGTAGAATGCCACTATCACAATACGGCTATAGCAATATATGTCTTGAGCACACCCAAATTTAACTCTTGTTACAGTTCTTACTTTCTACACAGCTTCTTCTAGGAATCATTTTAAAAAAAAACTCGGGCAATATGCTGACTAATTGATCACTGGACTTGGTTACTTGGAGAATATTAACTCAGTTTTACTAATAATGCAACCACTGAGTTCCTTTCTGGTTGTGCTACTTCAGAGTGCTACTTTTAACTTGGAAATGCCATCACTTTTCAGTAGCTAACTTGTTACATTAAGAACGTCTCAAAGATTTTTTTAAAAAATATTTTTTTATATTTTTAAAACAAACAAAAACAAAACAACACATACTAAAAACTTTCCTCAATTTCATCAAGCATGTCATTTGGTTACAAACTTTTGTGCATCAGTTTTTACAATTAAAAATAAGATGACTGACTCTCACTAGTATATGACAGGCAACCACCTATAACAAGTTCTTTACATTCATGGCCCCAATGTTTTAAATTTCCTCCCTAGAATATCTGACTTCCTTTTTTGGTAGGTTAGTATTGCAGTATTGTGAGAAACTTCGAAATATTTGGGGAAACTGGTGTGGACGGTTATTATTCTTGATGTTCTTTATTTGTTGGGAAATAAGAGTGGGATTATTTTGCTGATATTGAAATTTATGTATTCGATATTTGATTGTCTTTTAGCCAGCTAATATTTAATGAGAAGTTGAAAGCAAATGTTAATAAATGAATATAAAATAGGGATAAAGTATCCAATTTTACACCAACAGCCTAGTAGTAAGATAAATTTAATTCATCCCTCTGCTTTCCTTGTTTGTGCTTTATTTCCCTTTCTAATCTCAATTATGTTCACTTGTGTTGTTGCATTTGTAGCTGAAAGAGAAAAGGACTATAGGAGGGACCCAAACTCTGATGGACAAATTTGCAAGTTGTTATAAAATCAGCAAATTGTTATAAATCATACATTGAATTCCTGCCAAGGGAATCTGCCACTGTAGTGTGTCTACTTTATCTTGGATCTAGTCTGGATCATACGCAGATATATTCTGCTGAATTGAGATAAATTATGACAAACATTTGCACCAACAAATTTCACATGTTAAATTTATAATCTGCCCATCTCTCCAATTTATATATATATGTGTGTGTGTGTGTGTGTGTGTGTGTGTGTGTGTGTGTGTATGTGTATATATATATATATATATATATATATATATATATATATATATATATATATATATATATATATATATATATATATATATATATATATATGTGTATATGTGTATATGTGTATATGTGTATATGTGTATATGTGTATATGTGTATATGTGTATATGTGTATATGTGTATGTATATATATATATATATATATATATATATATATATATATATATATATATATATATATATATATATATATATATATATATATATATATATCTCCAAATGTATAGGTTGCCTTTCTCTCCAATTCCCTCCTCAATTTTGATGGTGGCTGGTCCAGAGTCCTCCAATAAATTATCCCATGAGCTTCCATGGCTGATGTTGGCCTTGAACTTGGGTCTCCCCAGGCCTAGTCTAATATCTTCAACAACCTAACAGTTTGAGACATAGACTAAGAACCACCGTGACCATGGTGCTGCTGTTTCCCCTTGGGAGGATTCTCAGAATATCCCATCTCATATTAAACCAGACAGTTTTCCCATGTATTCCCCAGACAAATGTTTCACTGCAAAGGATTCAACACTTCTTGTCACATGATGAGCTTGATCCAAACTGTGTGGAAACCAAGTCAATTACTCCAGGTAACACTCTACTTTGGTTGATATAGAAGCATGGAAGGTGAAATTGGGTTTGTTTACATAGGATGGGGGGGGGGGAGCAAGGGCTAGTTTGTAACTTCTAAATGTTACACAGAAAACCCTTAACACAAATTGACAGGTGCATTAGGATTGCAATTTCCATAATTTGCAAGCGATTCTGGCATGGGAATTTTCAGCTTTAAAAAGAGAATACTGTTCCTTGGGCAGTTTAAAAATATAATTAGATAAATTCACAGTTTAGGCCTCATGCACAGATGCTTCTCACTTTGAGATATGGTAATATATAAGAGAGATAATCTGGTTCATTTTGCTTGCCAAATGATATCTTTAAACTTTTACACATTCCTTCTGTAAACTGCAAAATTGATTTTACCATCTGAGTTATTTCTAATAGAATAAGAATAATTATTCTTCATTAATAATTATTCAGAATAAGAATAATTAAGAATAATTATTCTGCCATCTTTTCTCATAGGACATATGGATTTCTATACTAACTAATCCTATTGTTGGATAGTTTATATGTGTGGGGTTAATATGGAGCTTAACAACAGTGTTTTTTCATGTGTCTGAAATCTTAATTGATTCATCTCTATTGCAATTTGATATCACAAGCCATAATTTTGTGTAACAGGAAGGATGTCTTCTGGGCTCATTATTCCTGCTGGTAGAAGTAGATGAGATTTTTGTTTGTGTGAATGCAATCATAGTTTAAAGCTGATTTATTTCAAACAAACTGTAGTTCAGATTAATCATTTTTCCCCAGTCTTGGATGAGATGGCATTTAATAAAACCAAGGATTCTGGGAGAGAGGGTAGAAAGTGGGAGTCAACTGAGGGCTGAGGAAGTCCAAGGGCATTGGATAAACCCTGGTTTTGCTGTGACATCCAAACACAGACTGAAAGACAAGTGGTGGCTGTCCCAGGTTCTTTTCTGCCCAGGGTGTTTTTAATTTGAAGGCTTGAAAAAGGAGCCAAAATGAGAAAGAAGGTTTCAAGTGGCTCACTGGATTGCTTGTAGCTCTATGGAAAAGCCTCCAGGCCCAATTAGATGTGCAGGGAGATTCTAGGTTGCTTCCCTTTTGAGAGATCTAGCTTCCGTGGCATGTATCTGAATAAAAGAAGCAGGAGTGAATAAAGGCTTACTGTATTGCGTGCAGCTCCACAGACGAAGCCTGCATCTTTCCATCTGTTCAACTTGAAAGCTTGTCAGAGTTTCCACTGATGCCTTGCCATCCTGATGACTCTTCCCTTAGCCCTTATTTTTGAGAGGCTTTTCCATTTGTAGGAAAAGTAAAGGTGTGGGATAGGGGGCAAATATTGAGCATAGTCTCTTTAGGGAGCAGCTATAACTGGCTGATAAACAAGCCTGAGCTAGTGGATAAATATTTAAGCTAAGGTTGCTTATGTTAAAACCATTTCTCCTTATCTCATAAACAGTGTGGTTTCAGAGAGCAACTTGGAAGAGGCTACAGAAACTTCTGACATTCTATAACATTTTAGAGAATGACCCTCAACTTTCCAAAATCTGCTTTCTGTTGATCTGACCCCAGCATCATGACTTGTGATTACGTACTTAACAAGACATTGCTTAAAGAGTTGGGGAAAAATAAGAGTAAACCTTTCATGGGAGTTCCTCAAATCTCCTTAGTAAATTCATCCAATCAGTCTACTACTTCTTTGGCATTAAACATATATATATCTGTGATGGCGAACCTATGGCACATGCGCCGGAAGTGGCACGCAGAGCCATCTCCCAGGGCACGCCAGCCATTGTCCATTGCTCTTCTGGGTTCCAGCGTAAGTATGTATGCCGGCCAGCTGGTCTTCCGGTTTCCGGTGCTCCCCATGTGTGGTGCCAAAAAGGTTCGCCTTTTTCTATACTCTTTCCAGTATAATTCTGTGCATGTCTATTCTGAAATAAATCATACTGCCTTCGACCAGGATGCATGCATAGGACTCTTGCCAGAAGTTGCTCTCCAAATGTTGCAGGACTTGCAGGCTTTGGGTGAAGTTACATTTCAACCTATCTGGAAGGCTCCATATTGCGGAAAGCTGATGGATAGAATTGCAGCTTCATTTTTTTCCTTCATGTTTTGTTGTGTTTATAGGATATGCAGTTACCATAAGGCATGGAACATTCAGCTGGGCAAAGGATCTTGACCCAGCTCTGAAAGAGTAAGGAAACTTTTTTCAATTGTATTTGTTGACATTTTCTGGCATCTTGTCTCTCTGGGAGTGAGCAGCTAATGCAGTTTTTAAATGTTATTTGAAAGCCCCCCCTCCCAATTTATATTTTTACTTGGAACTGATGACTTATGTAAGTGAAAATTAGTCCTTTCCAACTTTGCAAAGTTTTTACTATTTTTCAATCTCAACTACTTCTTGAATGGTTACTGAAGAGCAAAATGCTCTTAAATGTCACTAAACAGCTTGTTATTTTCTTTACACAGCATGTGACATAATTCTCAGTGAGCTGCAGTTGGGATTTTGCAAAATGGAAATATGTTACCGGCTGCTGCTGCGCCTTCTCCCATTGCTTATTAAGAGAATGCAGACTTTACAATGTTGGCTCTACCATTTCAATAAATTATCTCGGGCCAGAATGGATTCTGCAGTTTTACATCCCTCTCATAAATGGCACAGTGGTTTTGTATATTCATCAGTTGTGTAGAACAATTCTAAATGCTCACTGTGGACAACAGTGATATTAGGAGCCAATCTGCAACTTCTTTGGTTCAGTCCCATGCCTTGATGGACGGCACTCCTTAAGTAGCAAATTGCTGTCAGTTCTTAAAGCTTTCTTGCTCAATTCATATCTAGGATCAAACTGACTCATCTTCATTGGGCAGTCAGAAGATTCAGACATGTGCATGTTTTACAAAGCTCTTATATGCTCAGAGGCCTGTTTATTAATTCTGACTCTGTAGGCATAAACAAATATACACAATTCACTAAAGAGATTTTACTTCTGACAAAAGCTACATGCATACAATATATTACAATAAAGCAGCGGCAAATAAACTAAACAAATCCAGCTCTGCTAAGCTTTTTTTCTAACATGAACAAAACTGAAAGCAAAGGCATGAGGATAAATGATTAGCAAGATGCAAAACCAGGCTGCTCATTGCTCCGTGAGATGTTTTCCTATGCAACTGAGATGAAGAACACCAGCAAACAGGGAGTGGAAAATGTAAGCCCAAGTTTAATGAGGTCTTCTCTCCTGTGTCAGGGTTTTAGGGTTCTTTTATGTTCTAGGTCTAAGTTCTTTCTTTCTATCTTTCCTTTCTGATTGATCCAAGTCCTAAGAATCTGATTTTGGGCTTTCAAATATCATTTTCCTTATCTCGGGATTTCAAATGTCCTTGATAACTGTCTTGTCCAGCAGCATAAAATTGCATCAAATATTTCTCCATCTCTAGTGTTCTGTAGCCCAGAGCAACTCTGATTTATTGCCTGTGCCTCCTTAAATAGCCTGCTTTTGCAATTAAGTAGGCCAGTGCCACAGTATATTCTTTAAAAAAACACTCGTATTCCAGTATATAGTTATCACATTATATCTATTATAATATTCTTAATCAAAATGTAATTTCTTAACAGTATTTCAATATACAGGGCATATGCACTGATGATTTGTTGATGTGAAAAAAGACTGAAAATTCTTATTAGACCTTCCAATCATAGGCCCTTCCTACTCATCCATGTTGGCACAAATTACTTCAAGGAATATTTTGAGGAAATTTTTGAATCTATATTAATCCTTAAATTTTACTCCTCTTCTAGAGGGTTATTTTTAAAACCCCTTTTAACCCTTCCAAAATAGCTTTTTATTTCCTTAGCTACTACTCTGCATTTTCTCTTCCTCTTTTAATTTTAACCATTTCTTCCTCTCCTTGACACTGTTCTTTGTAACTAGATCCTTTTCTTTTTATAGCTCTTTCATCATGTTTTTTTCCCCAAAAATCATTCTATGAGTTCCTTTCCACCCTCATTCTCAGTCTCTTTTTTCACTTCTTCATTCTATCAAGCTTTCCTTTGGGGGAGGGGAGTGCCCCATCAATGTAAATTCACTTATTTGGAAGGCATTCTGTAACTTCAGAGGTCTTCTTTTCACTCTGTTGTAAGCAGCGTCCACAACCTATATACCTTATATCCACTTATTCATTCTTTGAGGTGATTAATCTGGCTTTTAATACCTTTTCATGCAGAATTTGTACTTTTCTTCCTGCAGTCATTCTACTTTTACTCTTATTTATTTTATTCTTCTTTCTTTATTATCCATTTTTCCCCTCAAGATCCACTCTTGACTGTGTCAAAAAATGGTCTCTCCCAAAGTCACAGCCTCTTGTTACATTGATTGCCAGTAGCTTCCAGGTACAATTCAAAGTAAAAGATCATAAAGCCCTTCAGGACACAGAGCCTAGTTATTTGAGCCACGGTGGCACAGTGGTTAGAATGCAGTACTGCAGGCTACTTCTGCTGACTGCCAGCTGCCTGCAATTTGGCAGTTCAAATCTCACCAGGCTTAGGTTGACTTAGCCTTCCATCCTTCCGAGGTGGGTAAAATGAGGACCCAGATTGTTGGGGGCAAGATGCTGATTCTGTAAAACGCTTAGAGAAGGCTTTAAAGCACTATGAAGTGGTATATAAGTCTAAGTGCTAGTGCTATTGATAGGCCACCATGTCCAGTACTTTCTGCCAGTCTAGTAAGATTAGGCAGTGTGGATACATTACATTCCCTTCAATCAAATAATTCTATCGGAATCTAGGAAGTCTACCTTCTCTGTCATAATATCTGCTATCTGGAACCATTTCTCCCCAGAGTTCTATATGATTCCCACTCTAATGAAATTCCAAACATCACTGAAAACCTGGCTGTTCTCGTAAGCCTGGAAAAAGAATAGTGGTTGTCCCCTTGTCAGTTTTTCTTTGGTGTGCTGCATTTGTTTTTCTGGACATGCATGATCTTTATTGTATTGTTCTTTCCTTTTTAAAGTATCAGCCATATAGAACAAAGGTCCCCAACCCTTGGGCTGTGACTGACTACTGGGCCTTGGCCTATTTGCAACCAGGCCATGTGAACGGTGGGTCGACTTGCATGCAGCTCATGCTTGCGCAAGTTGAGCTGTTTGCGCACCATCCCACCATTCCTGTGCCTAGGTTCCCCCCCCCCCCCCCGCCTCAGCTGGGCACCAAGTCACAACGGTTACGGACCACTGATCTAGAATCATCTGGAATCAATTGTTCTTTTAGATTGAATATGTATAAACAGAGATTCTTAAATCGTATATTCAAATCATATATTTTTAAGGAAGTAACTGTTACCATTCTAATTTGTTTGAATATCTCCAAAGGGCCAATTATTTTCTTTTATTCAAGTCAAATCACCTTCATTCAGACCTATTTCTTCCTTCTCCTTTTTTAATTTCACAGATGTACAAATATATGTTTTTATCTTTTTCATTTCTTAATTCATTATCATCTGCTTCCTTTACAATTTAGGTCACAAACTTCCATATACTGTGGCTGTGAACAGTTAGCTTGCATGAAAAAATCAACCCCATTCTGTTTAGCACTGACCTTAAGAATCAATGCGGAGAGAGAAAACAGCTGGTTGCATTTGTACTTTCTGTTCCTTAATTTCTTAAGGTGGCACATGAGTGACATCAAAATATCTTTCATGCCTTCCTCTTCTGTAGTCATGAATTCTGCAGCTCGTGTTCTTCATTCTTTCTCAGATTACTGAAACATGAATGAGGTTAAGGTTGATTAAATAAAGGTTCCTGTTAGAATTTTGCACTGAACTTTCACGTAAAGGAAAAATAGGCAGGCATGCTAGGTTTTTTTCTTATGACGGACTCCAGAAAACATGTCTTGGTCTGTTTCAGCAATAGCAGTCTATTTTCACTTTCAAGCTCTGACAAATTAAGCTGTAGTCCACTCAAGCGTATGTCACAAAATATCAGTTAGCCTTTAAGAATCCTTCTTTGTTGTTTGTTGAGTTCTTTGTTGATTTTGCTCTAATGCTTACATTTTAAATCAGTTCCACTTCTGAGCAAATCTCTTGGTTTTGCCTTTGTCCTCTCCTCCAGTATAAATTGGCTAGTCCCCACTGGTTCTTTGGTGGCCGTAGTGGGCCAGGTTGGCTGCGGGAAGTCTTCCTTGGTGTCAGCTCTTCTTGGTGAAATGGAGAAACTCAGTGGAGATGTGGCAGTGAAGGTTGGTTTTCAGCAGTTTGAAAAATATTCTGACAATCTGAATATTTGAAATATCTGTGTAGCTTCTAATCAGATTTGTCTTATGTTACTGCTTTTAGGGTTCGGTTGCTTATGTACCCCAGCTACCTTGGATCCAGAATGCTACTTTGAAAGATAATATTTTGTTTGGCCACCCTCTTAACGAGCTGAAATATCAGACTGTGTTAGAGGGATGTGCCTTGAAACAAGATCTTGAGATGCTTCCTGGAGGAGATCAAACAGAAATAGGTGAGAAGGTAAGACCTTTAGCAAGACATGCAATAGTTGCCTCTCTGAGTCCTCTCCACTATCATCACAGCAAGGCTTTGGGGGTGAATACCAGAGGTGGGATGCTCCCGGTTCAGCCTGAATGGGGGGAACCAGTAGTAGTGGCAGCGGGAGGCTCCATCCACCCACCCGGATGCTTCTGTGCATGCGCAGAAGCGTTGCACACATGCATGAGTGAACCAGTAGTAAAAAAAATAGGAAACCCACCACTGGTGAATACAGTTTGACCATGCCAGGGACACTCCCAAAATGTCCATCTCATTATTCATTCTATTCATGAAATAAATAATTTGGGGGTGAGCATGGACATCAGTACTCTCTTCTCAAAATACAAATGGGTGAGACAAAAAGCAAAGCAAAGGTGGGGACTATGTTCCAGAACCTGAATCTACATTGTTGAATTCTACCAAATCTTTTGCATAATGAGATTCGGAAGCCCGTAACGTGATCCAGAAAGAAGTACAGGTCAGTTGTCAAATCTAAGTCAAATTAAGTAATTTCATCCCATAAAACGTAACAGTTACCCATTTCACAGGAGTCAAGGATAAATAAGATTAGATAGAATAAGGACAATCAACTCCTTATGTATAGTGAGAATGAAAGAAAGCTAAATATTTTCTCCTTACTTAGCAACTGCAATTCATCTCCAACAAAATGCAAACCGTGTGCGTGCGTGCATGTGTGTGTGTGTGTGTGTGTGTGTGTGTGTGTGTGTGTGTGTGAGAGAGAGAGAGAGAGAGAGAGAGAGAGAGAGAGAGAGAGAGATGATGCCATCTAATTTAGATAAAATTCCCTCATGCAGCAACACCAGCCTCACTGCAGTGTGCATTGTTATCAGGTGTAGAAATTTGGTCGTAAGTACATGAATTGATTGAAAAATGATTTTTTTTACTACTGTTTACTATTGTTTCTTATCATTTTATTTGCAAATGGTCACTTAATAAAGCAAACCACTAAATGAGGAATGGCTGTAATGAGCTTGAGCTTTTATATTTATTTATTCTGCAAATTTATATAGCTAGGGAAGAAAGCACTGTGGGGAAAAAGCAACGTGGTGGAGCATACCAGGCTATGAAAGTATGCTAAGCAGAGGACTAATTGGGATAGAAATGAGGTTTGTATATAAAGTCAGAGTTGAGGAAAAGATAGAATGAAAGAGAAGAGTAAATGGGAAGCAGTGACATTTGAATAATGTAGTGGATTTAAAGCTTTCCACTCATCATTTTGAAAAAGATTGTGGGATTTTCCAAACAATTACCTTTTATTTAAATTCAAATTACCAAAGCAGTGCGGGCATGTATGAATGGTTGATTGATTGATTCAGAGGAAGACTGATAGTATTTTCTTATTACCAGTCTAAAAGATAAGAAAGGTCCTGAAAATGGAACAGTGGTCCCAATTTCTCAGCATTTTTTAAGCTCTTTAATTTTTTGCAGAGAAAAAGAGCCCCTGAGGCTGGATTAGAGCAAGGATTTACCTAGGCCAGTATCCATTTTCCACACTATTTTTCTGATGCCTTGGAGAAGCCACAAGTAGAGCATGTATTAAGCAAGTCTCTCCTGGACCCATTAATTAAATGTTGGTCTGAGGCAGTACAGGGACCCTCATTTAGTTTATTTATTTATAGCAGATTGTTGGGAAATATATAAAATTTCAGTTGAGCAATGAAGCGTGTTATAGCTTTCCCTTCCACAGATTTGTCTAATCCTTGAAAGTCAATTCAAGTTGATTCCTTTGAAACTCATTCAACTTGATATAGGCAGTACCAGAGATCTTATATCAGAGAATTTCCATCATGCAACCTCAGTGGATTAATTTAGGGAGAAAAAGAAGGGGGGGAGAGAAATTCTAGCTTCATAACTTTCCAGCTGCTTTATGGTGTGATCTGTTTTCCTGCAATTCAGCCTTTCCTCAACCAGCTCCTGAGCACACTGGTTGCCCTTTTCTGCACTTCCGGAGGTGTCACCCCCTTAGAAAGAAGGAGTCATTTATCTTGGTCATTTCCCCATTGTCCTGCCAGCCCCAAGACCATACTGCTTTGGGGTTTTTTTGTCATGTAACCAGTGACCTCTATAACTCCCATTAGCCAACTAACAGAAAGATTATGTGCCAAGGCTGAAGCTGCATATCAATCTAGGTGTAATTAATTGATGCAATAATGGAACAGATTCCCTCAAGAAATATTGGGCTCTCTTTTTCTGGCAGGATATAAACAGAAGCTGGATAGGCATCTCACAGAGTGTTGTGGCCTGCCAGCAGAGCTGGCAGAAGATTCAGACAGTGAGGAGGTTGGGGAGGAACATGGGCCAGTCCTGGAGTCTGGGGAAGGCTCTGATGAGGGCTCATGTGTCGGAGGCAGAAAGGGGGCCAGAGCCATATGCCAGTCATCAGCTGCCTTCAGTGTCAGAAATCAGTGAGGCAGACAAACAGCTGGAGTCTATTCCCAGTGTGTGCAAGCACAGAGTTGCCAGATGAAGGGAACAGCTAAAGAACAGGGATCAGCTTGGGAGTAAGGCCATAGGGGGATGATGAATGGCCCCTCCCAGAGGAAATAAAAGAGGAGTGAAAGGGGAGTGGAGTTTGCAGGAGACAATTAGTTTGCTGAATTGGTTTGTGACTCGACACTCCTTGCCAGGTTTTGCAGATATCGGCCTGTCAGCTCTCCAAGCCAGATAAGGTCTATGACTGTAAATCCTCCCTTGAAAGACTTTGCTGAATGTGACTGAACAGAATTCACAGTATATTAATAAAAGGGGTTTTTGTTAGGACAAGAAGTTTGCTTCATGCTCTTGGGAAGCTTCAGTCAGAACACAGAGATGCTATAATAGTGGATTCCTACAATGAGCAGAAGGGCGAACTAGGACAGTGATCTAGAACCCTTCCAGACCTTCCCTTCTGTAATTCTTTGAATCAATTGGATACTATATCTGGGAGCATGCAGCCAATAGGGCACCAAATATTATTGTCTTTCCAGGTCACAGATATCTGAATTGCACCTTAGGTTTCCCCATGTTTGAGCTCTCCCTGCAGATATGGTAGGTTTTGGTAGAACTGGCACCATTCATTGTTGCATTTGAAAGGTGTGATATATTCCCCCCCTCTTTTCTCCTCTTTTCACCCCACAGGGCATCAATCTTTCAGGTGGCCAGCGGCAGCGAGTAAGCCTTGCCCGTGCTGTGTTCAGCAACACTGATGTTTATTTGTTAGATGATCCTCTTTCAGCAGTAGATTCTCATGTGGCAAAACACATCTTTGACAATGTTGTTGGACCAGAAGGAATACTTAAAGGAAAGGTGAGCCCAAAGAGATGTAAAATTGCGTATTTATTGGCACATATCCCTTTTGAAAGAGAGATTCTCACTGCTAGTCGTAAAATTTATGATTTTTTTAAAAGTCTAATAAGTCAGACTTTTTCAGTGTTTTACTTACCTGATCCAATGGACCACAATGATGCCAGTCCAGGGATAGGCTGTTCTTGGTACAGCTATAAGCTATGCAATACAATGGAATTTGCAGTCCATTACTGCTCATCCATTCCATCCTAGAAATCCAGTCCTGTTTTTCTTGAATCATTCAATCGTTTGATGTACATCATACTTTTTTTCTTGAAGTTCAAGGTGGCATAGTCCCTCCTCATATTTTACACTCAGAACAAGAACCCTTTTTAAAAAATTACATTTATTAATTTTCTATTAATCACGTTTCTTAGTGCTTAATAAACATTGTGTTGTCTGGGTATTTACTTAACAATACAGACTCCAATCCTTACTCTCCACTCATTGGCGGATTAAGGCTCACTGGTGCCCTAAGCAGTGACAAATCTTGGTGCCCTCCTCCTTTGTACATACTGTAAAAATCTTCATTGTTTTTTTTCTTTCTCAACTTTGTAGTGCCCCCTTTGGGCACGGTGCCCTAAACAGGTGCTTAGTCTGTTTAATGGTTAATACACCACTGTCGCCATTCCTTTTTTCCAAGCACTGGTAAAATAAGTTCCAGGTTTGATAATATTTCTTTCTGTTTGGTTTTCAATGTAAGTATATCCATTTCTGCACAGTCTAGTATCTTCGTAATTATCTCTTCATCATGTGATGTTCTTCATCTTTCCAATATTGTGCGAAGATCATCCTCGTTGATGTTTGAACCTGGACTAGAAGATAGTGACTGGCTCAAAGTCACCCAGTGAACCTCTATGGTTGAAGCTTGATTTGACCCTGGATTTCCTACCTCCTGACCCAAGGCTCTAATCTTTACATTACACTAGTCCTCAGCAGTGGTGGGATTCAATTTTTTTTTACTACTGGTTCTGTGGCCATGGCTTGATGGGAGTGGCAGGGGAAGGATACTGTAAAATTCCCATTCCCTCCCAATCAGCTGGGACTCGGGAGGCAGAGAATAGATGGGGGCAGGGCCAGTCAGAGGTGGTATTTACCGCCTCTGGTCCTCAGTTACTGTTAGTTGGTTGGTTGACCTTTGATATTTTTCTGGTAGATTTTTCTACTATGTTTAATCATCTTTGGGCAGGAAGCAGAAACCCACACCCTTCCCGATATTGCTGAATCACCACTCCTATCATTCCTCACCAATCATCATGTTGGCTGGGATTGCTGCAAGTTGTCATTGAGCACCATCTGGAGGGCTGCAAATTCCCTACACCTGTCTTGAAATATGATTCCCCCCCCCTTTCAATGTTATCTTCCTTGTGCCTAGACATCATCTGCTGTGTACAAGAAATCATCCAAAATACATGTGGTGTATTAATAAATACATACAAACACACATTCCTTTCTTTCACCTTTTAATATGCTGTATTATTTTATTTAAAATAATAGCATTTCATAAAACGAAAGAACATAGTCTTCCTCTGTACTGATAGTTCTCAACATACAACTGTTCAAAGTTACAATGACATGAAAAAAGAGACTTATAACCATTTTTCACAGTTAGGACCAGTGGTGGGATTCAGCCAGTTCGCACCCCTTTAGGAGAACCGGTTGTTAACTTTCTGAGCAGTTTGGTGAAGTGGTTGTTAGAAGAAATTAATAGGGCAGAGAACCAGTTGTTAAATTATTTGTATCCCACCACTGGGACCATTGCAGCATCCCTCTGCAAATTCAGGTGCTTGGCAGTTGGTTCTTATTTATGATGGTTGCTCTGTCCTGGGGTCATGTGATCAGTTTTTGGGACCTTTTGACAAGCAAAGTCAATGGGGAAGCCAGATTCACTTAAAAAGCAAGTTATTAACCATTGCAATAATTCATTTAGCAAGTGTGGCAAGAAAAGTCATAAAATGGGGCAAAACTCACTTAACAAATATCTCACTTGGCAACAAAATTTTGGGCTCATTTGTGGTCGTAAGTCAAGGACTAGCTGTATCTTCTCTCTCTGATTACCATCTGATCAGTTCTAAATGATGCTTGAAAGTCAGATTGACAAGATGCCTCTGCCATTGTTTGTTATGAGACCGGCTGGTAATATGTGCTAAGAAGAATATAACTTTAATACAGTCATAGACCAGCAATAGACATCACTTTTTACAATATTTTTTTAAAAAAATAGTACTGACATTAATAGTGGATAATAATATCCCTGTTAAGAAAATACAAGTTCTCAAACTGTTTAGGTCACTCCCTAGTTTACATGGGTGAAAAGCCAATAAGTATGTGAGTAACTAAAATGTTCCAAAAATTGTTGGAGATATCTCCAAAAAATAGGTACAAGTTGACAACTATAATTCTGTAACCAATTTTTTTCTTGTGGAAATTGCAGAAACACAGAATTTTGCCACTGCTGGTAATATGAGAGGTGTTGTTCATTTTTTAAAGTTTGCAGCAGTGTTTATTTCATAAAATGTAATCAAGCTTGTCTTAATTGTAACTATTAAAATTAAATATATCTGTATTTTAAGAATGTTTTAATTCTAGCAAGACAGCATTCCTGACCACTATACTGTTTTTATTTTCAGACTCGAATTTTGGTGACCCATGGCGTTCATTTTTTACCTCAGGTGGACTACATTGTAGTTGTTGTGGATGGTAGAATCTCTGAAATGGGATCCTATCAAGAGCTTTTGCAACAAAACGGGGCTTTTGCAGAATTCCTCCGCAATTATGCACCTGATGAAGATATAGAAGAAGATGAGCCAACAAGTGATAACACTTTTATTGTTGCTGTTTTAGTTCTTTTTAGATTGAGATGCTCAGTCTGTTAGATTATGCAGGAATCAATCAATCTCTCCCTCCCTCCCTCCCTCCCTCTCTCTTTGAAAAACATCAGAATGTGCACTGACAAAGAGAAGGTATAACAATTACCTAACATTTCAGAAATGTTTAAAGCTGCCTACATGCTTGCATATTGATTTAAACCAGGAGTCATCAAACGATGGCCCGGGGGCCGAATACGGTCCACCGAAGCCATTAATCCATCCTGTGAGGGACCACAAGGCTGCCCCACCCACATTGCCTCACCCACATTGTCCCACTGCCCCCTACCCACCTTCTGGAGGCTGAGGAGGCCAAAAACAAGATGCATGGAGGCCCCAGGAAGCCAAAAATGGGCCCATTTTGGGCAGCAGAATGATTCTGGAGGCTGAGGAGGCCCAAAAAACGATGCACAGACGCCCCAGGAAGCCAAAACAGGCTTGCTTTTGGATGGCAGAGTGGTTCTGGAGGCAAAAATGGGCCCGTTTTTGGACTCCCCAGCCTCCAAAGAGAGAGGGAAGGAGGGGGAGAGAGAGAGAGAGAGAGAGAGAGAGAGATGCACCCTCCCCCCCCCCCCCAGGCAGCCGCATCTCTTCACTAATCTGCTTTCCACCCCAGGGGCATAACAAATTAAAGTTTAATTTGTGTGTATTGTTTAATAGACTGCTAAATTGCCCATGCCCACCCAGTCACATGACCATCTAGCCATACCCAGCCAGCCAGTCTAGCCCTCCAACAGTCTGAGTGATTGTGAATTGGCCCCTTGAGGACCCCTGATCTAAACAGTTTCACCAATTTATCAATTTTTAAAACGAATAAGATAAAAATAGGAAGCTAAATGTCAATGGAGAATCTCAGTCATCCAAGTCATGATTGTCCCAAAGGTGCTTTTTCCAAAGGCAACTGGACTTTCTGGTTTTTTTTTCTTTGAAGACATTTCACTTCTCATCCAAGAAGCTTCTTCAGTTCTGAAGAATCACGTACAATTCAATCAGAGTTGAAGAAGCTTCTTGGATGAGAAGCAAAACATCTTCAAAGAAAATCCCCCCAGAAAAGTCCAGTTGCCTCTGGAAAAAGCACCTTTGGGATAAAAATAGGACATTCCAGTTTTTCCACCAGATATATTATTTTCTGTTTTTCCACCTCTTTTTCTTATTTCTTCCACCATCACTACCATCTTCAAAAGTAGGACATAGTACAATAAGATACTCCCAAGTAACTTCAGAAATAATTGTTCTGTAGTGCAGCCAAAGATCTCAATGTCTGTAGTTTCTTGCTTTCGTTTAGTATAGGCTCACTCAAATGTGGCAGAGTCAGTATCTCAAAAAATATCCCATCCAATGTACTTGGTGATGAAACTGGAAGGATGCGTTAAAAATCCCAATACACTGAAATCCTAAGTGCAAGCATACAGGTAGTCCTCAACTTACAACAGTTCATTTAGTGATCGTTTGAAGTTACGGAGGCACTGAAAAAAGTGACTTATGATTGTTTTTCATATTTACGACCATTGCAGCATCCCCATGGTCGCGTGATCAAAATTCAGACACTTGGCAACTGGCGTGTATTCCTGGGTGTTCTGGAGTCATGTGATCCCCTTTTGCGACCTTCTGATAAGCAAAGTCAATGGGAAAGCCAAATTCACTTAACAGCCGTGTTCCTGACTTAACACCTGCGGCGATTCACTTAACAATTGTGGCAAGAAAGGTTGTAAAATGAGGAAAAATTCACTTAACAACTGTCTCACTTAGCAACATAAATTTTGTACTCCATTATGGTCTTAAGGACTACCTGCAGCTGAGTTTCATTTTTGCTCCTTATTTTTTGTGACTTAGAAAGCACTGAACTCAGACTGTCTAAAAGATATTCTTTTAGAAAACCCAAATAATTAAATATTTGTCCCTCTTTAGTAATGGAGGATGAAGAGGTTCTGCTTGCTGAAGACACTCTCAGCAACCACACAGATCTGGCAGATAATGAACCAGTCACAAATGAAGTCCGCAAACAGTTCCTCAGGTAAGCCTGGAATCGCTTTTAAGTGACTAGGCTGACAGTTGAAATCAAGTGTGTGTACTTCATAGTAATGGATCTTTCTGGGTTTATTTTTTTCTGAAAAAAAAATCAGACAACTCAGTGTAATATCTTCAGATGGTGAATTATCTAGCAAAAAGTCTACCAAACGAAAGGTGTGTGACAAAAAGTCCATGGAGCCTCCTGTAAAAGGCACTTCTGAGAAACTCATCCAGGCAGAAACTGCTGAAACTGGCACAGTAAGGAACTTTTGCTTAACATTAACTTTTTTTGTGGTAGAATAACTGTCTAATTAACTATGTGGGATCTATCCCAAAAGTGCTTTTTTTTCAAGAGGCAACTGGACTTTCTAGGGTTGTTTTTTTTTTTTGAAGATGTTTCGCTTCTCATCCAAGAAGCTTCTTTGGACCTGAAGAAACTTCTTGGATGAGAAGCAAAACATCTTCAAAGAAAAACCAGAAAGTCCAGTTGCCTCTTGGGAAAAAAAAAACATCTTTGGGACAACCATGACTTAGATGACTTAAGAATTTCCATAGATGTATGTGGGATTTGAATATGAACAGAGAAAAGAATACAGCTATCGGAGAGGTTTGGCAGCTTTTTTTTCCATCAAGTTTTTATTTTATTTTATACTATTTATAGATATCAATGTGTGAATGTTGTGATGCCTGGGCATCATACATTTGAATACAAATAAACATAATATTATTACTCATAGTTATAACATTTCATTTTCATTATTTCGTATGGTTTACACATACCTTTTACTACGACATTTCTTGCCCAAACTTTTGGTGGGATTTTTTTAAAAATAAACTTTTTAAAGCCTTCTGCCACATTGTTCATGTTTTGCTGTCAAGATGATAGAAACTCCCTTACTGATTTTCTTAATTAGTGTTCAAAGAGATTCTGCAAGCTGCAAAAGTGATCCAGAGATGTTGGGGTTATAGGCCGCCTACAGCTGTTTTGTGATGAAAAAAAGAATAATTCAACTTTTGTAACAGCAGTAACAAATGGAGAATCAAGCTATGGTTTGCAGGTTCTTTAAGTGTATCCTGTAAACTGGATTTACAGCAGAGTTCATGCAGTGATATTCTGAAACAATAGGCTAGAGATTGCTTTAGTATTATATTGTACTATTGCTGAATTTAAAAAGGTGCTTTTGGCCAGTTTGAAAATAGACACGCTGCAGTGTTTGTCTTTGTCTTGATATGGAATGTAGATACAATCTAAAATCTCTTTAATGCTTTAATTTGGTAATTTCATAAATATTATAGAAGCGTACTTTATTTAGATTTGTAAACAAACGTATTTTCCTGACCAAATCTTTGATGTACTTCTATTCAGGAATTTCCTTTGTTTCAGCTTTGGGTTTTTTCCCCCTCAAAATAATCTGCATGTAAAATATTCTAATTTCCAAATTTTCAATTATTCTTGTGAGTTGCTATTATTATTATTAAAATAATTTTGCATGTACAATATGTAAATATTTATTTTCCATCAATTTACAGGTCAAATTTACTGTTTTCTGGCAATACATGAAGTCTGTTGGTCCTCTTATTTCTTTGTTGATATGCTTCCTGTATTCCTGCCAAAATGGTGCTGCAGTTGGGGCCAATGTATGGCTCAGTGCGTGGACCAACGATAAAGTGATAAATGGGACTCAAGAGAATGTGAAAATGCGAATTGGAGTCTATGCTGCCCTGGGTATCTTGCAAGGTAATTGTATTACATGTTTCTGCCCATCTATACAGGGCAATTACTCAAATTCCTAGTTAAGAGTGTTGATATAACTATTTTAAAATAGTGATCATTGTGGTTTCTAGCATTCTTTAATACTTACTCAAAAAATCCTTGCACAGAATGAACAAAATACTAAACAGTTACGTTGCTTCGGCATTGTGTTTTATTGCATTGTGTCAGCACCCCATTTTGATCTGCAGGCCTTTTGTATCCTTCCTTTACCCCAAGCAATGGTAATGTCCCCATTCAATGCTTTCAACCCGGAAGCATTTCAGTGCTCTCGACAGGCCTGTATCAGTAGTAATAGAATAAAAAGAGAGAAGATATTGTGGTCTGCAAAAAAATAGGAGACACTAATAAAGGAGAATATTTGTAGTTCAGCGTTGAAATCAGGGGTCCTCGGTGCTCTCTGAGCTTGCTTGTTTTCTTGCAGAGTTTTGATTACCCAAACTATGTAACATTATCAGCGCTGATGATGTTACCTACTTTGGGTAATGAAACGTCTTCAAGAAAACAAGCAAGCTCAAAGAGCACCAAAGACCCTGTCAGGGTTCTAAGTAACACCACCAATGAAAGAAGACTCCGAGGCCAGGAGAGATGTCATATTGGCACATCTGGGAAAACCCGAATCTGAGAGTTTTAGGTTTTCCCCACCCAGAAGAAAGTCAAAGTTCCATCCCCTGCACCCCCAAGTCCATCACATTGCCTAATTATGTCTTCATCCCAACTGGAGACTACCCCCAGTCACTCCCCTCCAGGTGCAGGGCAATTGTTCTTGATTCCCAGGGAAAAGACTGTTGTTGTGGCTAAACTTCCACTGCTCCTTGAAATCCCCCCTCCTGCTTTCCCAGGCACTAAATGTGGTAGCTCGAAAAAGTGCTTCCAAGGCTGACAGACCCCTCACAAAGGGGTCCAAATAGCATCCAAAAGTAAATCAGAATCCAAGGCAAAGTATTGCTCAAAGTTCCAATTTATTAAAAGAGCCATGTTGGCACATCTGGGAAAACCCGAATGCAAAAGCTTCCTGGTTTTCCCACCCAGTTGAAAGTTCAAAATCTTGCCCCTTCACCCACAAGTCCATCACATGGTCCAATCTCCCACTGCCATTCTGGCAGTTCCACCCATCCAGTTCTGGTCAGGTGCAGAGGTGCAGAGACAAAGGATGACCTTGGCTTTCTAGAAAGAATTTTGTTGTGACTACATAGTATGTGACTCCTTACAATCCCCGCTCCCATTTTCCCACAATAGAAAATACATAGCAGAATAATAGAAAGTGTGGCAGGTCAAAGACCCAAAAGAAAAGATGGGTGCAGGCCTGATAGAAGACAGACTAACAATGTAGTGAAGTTGCATAAAACAGAATTTCTAACTTCTGGGATACAATGTGATTGACATCTCCTTCCCATTGTTTCCTCTTTTGCAACAGGGCTGTTTGTTCTGATCTCTTCCTTTTCCCTAGCCATGGGTGGCATCAAGGCAGCCCGTATTCTGCATGCAGCACTGCTAGAAAATAAGCTCCACACTCCACAGTCTTTCTACGATACAACTCCAACAGGCCGAATCATTAACCGCTTTTCTAAGGACATCTATGTGATTGATGAAGTGATACCGCCAACCATACTGATGTTTCTTGGAACCTTCTTTAATTCTGTATCCACAATGATTGTGATCATAGCAAGCACTCCGATATTTGCTGTGGTTATAATACCTTTAGCAGTTGTGTATTATTTTGCGCAGGTAACGCTCGTCATTTTTCTTCTTTTTTTGTCACCTCATTATTTGCATGATTATTTTTGAAGTACCAGAAACCTGGGCAGGTAATGCACTCTTTCAATGTGAAAGAATTAATCTGTTAATTAATACTTAACATAATTGCATACTTTCCTGGGTGCAGTCCCTTTGAAACACAGAAGCCAGCTCTTCTGTATGAAGGAAATCTCAGTTAGGTTTACAAGACTGAATAACTTATTCACAATCATTTACTTACTTCCCTATTGCAAGTATTTTTGCTGTTGTGATCTTTCCTAAAATAATTATAGCCTGCCCTTTGTCTATAAGCTGCTCCAGCAATGGTAGAAAACGCTTACCAGTAGAAACCAAAATAATAAAAATAAAATAAAAAACATTAAATATCATCAAAGTAAAAGCAGTTGCTAGCATTTAAAAAACATTTAACAAACCAGAAACAGTTCAGAAGAAAAATGGAAGATAATTTTAATCTCTACTGGTGTAGATCACTTTAGTACTATTTTGGCATGTTTTTTTTATATATATTTATAATGCAGTGGGGATTTGACATTAACAATGGAAAAAGAATCTTATCATGATAGGTTAAGGCTTCTTTTCCTGATTGGAAGGCTTGTGTTCAAAATCACTGTTTTTAAAGTGATATTGATGCAGCTAGTATATTAGGATGGAGTGGGGTGATGGTGAAATCTATATTTGAAATCTCTTCCAGAAAATAGATTATACCCTCATAATCAAGGTCAGACTAGCTTTTCCTCAGAAGTTGTTTTTCAGTCTATAAGACATAAGACATTTTCATACTTAGAGCATCCAAGCATGTAAACATCACCTGAAGCTAAAATGGCACAGCTCAGGAACGGCTTTACTATTGATTCTGATGTCTCATAGGCTTTCCCAAGATTTAGTGAGACAATCCCAGAGAATTAGATACAGCTTCTTTTTCCAAGGCTTTTCTCCTTTGGGAACTGTATTGGTTATCTATGATGTCACAATCTTGAGATCAAATTTGTAAAATGTTTTAAGAGCTTTTGTTCTGTGTCCCCCCTCCCCGCAACATAATGCTTTTGAACCTGCAATGGCAGCGGTTCTATGTAGCTACCTCTCGTCAATTAAAGCGACTGGAATCCGTTAGCAGATCCCCCATATATTCGAATTTTTCGGAAACAGTCACAGGAGCCAGCATCATCCGAGCCTACAAAAGAGAGACGTCTTTTATTTACACCAATGACACAAAGGTGAATGACAATCAGAAAAGTTACTATCCTGGAATTGTAGCCAACAGGTAAAGTTGTTTTTAATCTCAGCCTCTTATTGGAAAAGACAAATAGTTCCAAATGAAGTGAGGATTCTGTACTAAAAATGTTTTCTCATTTACTAGGTGGCTGGGAGTTAGAGTTGAATTTGTGGGAAACTGCGTAGTATTCTTTGCAGCCCTTTTTGCCGTACTAAGTAAAAACAGTTTGAGTGCTGGCCTCGTTGGACTTTCTGTATCTTACGCACTTCAGGTGTGTATAATACATTGCTTATATTAGAACTGAAAGTGAACCCTCATTGTAATGTGATCCTTTCATTTGACATTCTGATTTTAATTGCATCTCTCTCTCTCTCTCTCTCTCTCTCTCTCTCCCTCCCTCCCTCCCTCCCTCCCTCTCCTTTTTTGTGGCAAAGTAAGAATATAAGAAGATATGGAATGAACAGCAGTGGGTTGCCTCTTATGTCTTGGGTTGTGCTGATTTAGGAAGCAGTAATGAGCAGGACGAGGGACACCGTGGCTCAGTAGCTAAGATGCTGAACTTGTTAATCTGAAAGATTGGCAGTTCGGCGGTCCGAATCCCTAGTGCCACGTAACAGAGTGAGCTCCCGTTACTTGTCCCAGCTACTGCCAACCTAGCAGTTCTAAATCATGTAAAAACACAAGTAGAAAAATAGGGATCACCTTTGGTGGGAAGTTAACAATGTTCCGTGCGCCTTCGCCGTTTAGTCATGCCAGCCACATGACCATGGAGACGTCTTCAGACAGCACTAGCTCTTCAGCTTTGAAACGGAGATGAGCACCGCCCCCTAGAGTTGGGAATAACTAGCACATATGTGCGAGAGGAACCTTTACCTTTAATGAGCAGGACAGTGAAGGGAACACGGCTGTATCATGTACATGAAAGGCATGTTAAGCACAGATTGAACATTTGGGAAAATGAAATGTTTGCTTGGTATCCAAGAGACATTAACACAGGTACCAAGTAACTGTGCATCTTGTGGAGGGAGTTCTCCATGCAGATGATAATATAGCTGAAAATGTCTCTCCTCTGCCATCTTTTGGACATGTTGTCCCATTTTGGAGATGTAGCTGCAATTGTGGTTCTTACTGTGCCATTGTTTGATAATGCCTTCTTGCCATCAGCATGCATGCCCAGCCTGGTTGTTAACCATGTTTCCTGGGCTTAGAAATCAGAGTCTTTGTCTAGCCTCAGTCCAACAGAAGAGATAATCATAAACAATAAGTAGTCTAGACTCAAATCAAGGTAGAGTTGCTTTTGGGAAGAGAAAGCCAATGGCAATATTAGAAGCAGTTGCAGAGTGAAATATTGTGAGGAGGCTGGGAACGGAGGGGAAGAAAGATCAGATATCAGTAGTCAAGAGATAATGGGTAAGTCATTTGACAGCGTATCTTATAAACAACAACTTGGTCCAGATGGAAAGAAATTGGGGGTGGGGACATTTCACAATCTTCCTAGACTCTGGGTTGTCCTTTTTTCTTTGATCTTGCCCAGCTGTGCAGGCTTCACATGCAAGTTAGTAGGAAGCGACAATGATTATTGCAGACTAAGATGACAACCAGTGGTGGTAAATAAACCAGAATGCATAGGGGGGGGGGTCCTTCTTTAACGGGGCCTTTCTAAGGCTGTGTTCTGCTTGTATTTGAGGAGAAACCATGTTAAGATATACTGCTTGCTTCCACATCTTTTCTAACAAAAGGCCTTTAGTTAACAACAGCATATTACGAAAGCTATCAGACTGCACAATCTGTCAGGGATTTAACTTCACTTTTAGTATGAAGGGAGGTGGGGAGAGAAGACATCTGTTTGGCTAAGGGCAGGGTGGATTATGTGGCCCTGAAATTGAAAAGCAAAAGATTGGGCTTCACTTTAAAATGTGCACAACATTGACAACGTGCATTTAGAAACAGCAATCTGCAGTAGTAAAATTGTTTGTGAACTTTGGGACTTACAGCATCTGGGAAGATCAAAGGATTTGAATTGGGCCATGCAGCCTTAAAAGCTATTAAAGTTGAGATTACGGCAATAGGAAGCAGATCGATTGAATCTCTATCCCAGGTAACAATAAGGTTACACATTCAGATTGGCATAGCAACTAATTCTAGTCTTACATATTTTTAAATGGAATGTAAGAAACAATACAAGCCTTAGGTAGTTTCAGTATAATTAAAGATACAGTAGTAAAGATATTGTGGTTTAGAAAAAGTTTCGGTGCCTTTTCCTTATTTAGTTTTTATTTTTATTCTGCATTTAAGCCAGAGCACCGTACAAGTTCAAAATAGACCCAAATGTAGAAAAAAAAAATACAAACTCAGATATCAGTTCTTAACCTTTAAAGTATTATAAGTACCTCACGTGGAAAGTTGAATAAAAAGCTCCTAAGGATTATTTCCTCAACTTTGCTGTCATATAACTGGAAGCTACTTGGTCTTCCAATCTGAAGTTTCAGCTTTGATCCTCTTGTGACATTGTCCTCCCTACAGATAATCTTGATACCTTGTTTCCACAAAAATAAAACCTCCCCAGATAATAAGCCCAATTGGGCTTTTGAGCGCATGCACTAAAATAAGCTCTCTCCTGAAAATAAGTCCTCCCTGAAAATATTGCAACACAGCAGCAGCTATGAGGTGACCACACTCACCTCCTCCTGCACCTCAAAAATAATAAGACCTCCACACCAAGCACTTATTTTGGGGGTCAAAACACAGTATCAGCACGGCCTTTCCAAGTAAAGAATTCTCTTTCTCTACAAAGAAGATAGATCATAAGTATTAGGAATGTTGATCACTGCATAACATCTGGATTTTCGGCCTTCTCTTTTAAAGACATGCTATGGAAAAATACTGCTTAGTTGTATTTTAGAAATATCTCTGCCAATGGTAGCTACAGTATCTGGGTTACTTTTTGTAGCCATGATTACCTTCTGTCACAAGGTAATACTTTTTTGATCATTGTGTAGGTGACAATGTCTCTGAACTGGATGGTACGAATGACATCTGATCTGGAAAGCAATATTGTGGCTGTAGAAAGAGTGAAAGAATACTCTGAAAATGAAACTGAGGTGAGTTTCTCTGGGGGGGGGGGATTTTTTTCTCAAAAAAAAAACAACCAAGCTGCAATGTAAATATATAATTCCTCTATTGACTGGGATTAATTTGGTGCTACATATTTCAGGTTCCTCAGACTGAACTCAGCATAATCTACTCAGACTTTTGACCCAAAATAGCTAGATAAGACTCTGGTTCTATACTAGAATGAAGTTCCATTAAGAGACTGTTACCCTCTATCAACATGAAGTAGAAATCTTTTTAGAACCAGGGTGGTTTAATTATACTTTTTCCACAGTTGCACAGATATCCAACCTTGCATTCTTCAACCATGAAGTGATTTTTGGTGGTTGACTTAACTCATATTTCTGCCCTGAGATACTCTAGCCCTGAATGGAACCCACACAAGATTAATGAGTTATATATCATATTTTTGCTTTCATTTCAGAAATAACACAGTATTGGAAAATACATTCACTCCTAAATTAAGGAAGAGCATTTATTTTGTAGACCCGTGATGGTGAACCTATGGCATGCATGCCACAGGTGGCATGCGGAGCCATTTGGTAGGGTATGTGAGGTGTTGCCCTGTTAACTCATGTGCGCGCTGGCCAGCTGGCTTTGGCCTTCTTTTAAGGCCGTTTTTTTACCCTCTGGAGGTTTCCGGAGCACAAAAAACCAGCCCTACAGGCAAACCAGATGTTTGGGAACCGACGTCCGGTTTGCTCCTAGGGGCTGGTTTGCTTGTTCTGGTTTGCTCGTTCCGGAGCCTTCAGGAGGCTTCCCTGAAGGCTCCAGAGGGCAAAAAATGGCCCTACGAGCAAACCAGAAGTCACTTCCTGTTTGCTTGTAGGGCTGTTCTTCACCCTCTGGAGCCTTCAGGTGACTTCCCTTAAGGCTCCGGAGGGCAAAAAACGACTCTACGAGCAAACCGGAAGTCACTTGGCAAGCCCACACACAACCCCCCTGCACTCCCCCCGCTTTTGGCACATGATCCATAAAAAGGTTAGCCATCGCTGCTATAGACTATTCCATACATAATATAGAGTGGCTTCAGCCTGCACCTTAACTATTGTTGTTTTGCTTTCATTGAGTTGCAACAATGAAAGATATAACAGTATATGGCAATATGTTTTTCTTGGTAAAAATTAGTGCTATCATTGTTATTCAATGTCATTCATTGTTACTATATTATTCAATACAGTACGTAACATGCAAGTTTGCCATCCCCATGAACCTTTTAATGTTATTGACATAATTCCTCCCAGAATTCTTTGCCATTGGCACTAACTAGGATGCTAGGAGTTCTGTTATTCCAAGGAAGATTAAAAATTGTTGTAAATACAATTGATTTTACTCACATTACCCAAAGAATGTAATGCATCTCTTCTTGGACATTAATATCACAGTGCTGGAACTGTTAACTATTTGAAGCTTCACTATTTTTAGTGAGGCATTTTCAAATGTTTAACTTTCTAGTTGATAGAAATAGAAGTTTTTGGGTGTTTATATTTGGCATCCTTGTAATCATGCTGTTATGGCACTGAGACCGTACAAAGCCATGTGTGTGGCAATCTGCTCCAAAAATAATCTAAGTAAAATGTTATATTCTATTTTGCCTGACAAAGAGACGTAACTTGAATGTTTGCATGTTTTCATGGAACAGATAATTTATGTGATCAACAGATGTGTTCAACAGATATTTACAGATAATTTATATAATGGAAGCTCTAGTGCTATGCATATCTGTAATATTTAAGAAAAATGAGAACATCTGGGTCAGCTTTACGTGCAAAGGTAAAGGTTTCTCTTGCACATATGTGCTAGTTATTCCCGACTCTAGGGGGCAGTGCTAATCTCCATTACAAAGCTGAAGAGCCAGTGCTGTCCAAAGACGTCTCCGTGGTCATGTGGCCGGCATGACTAAACGCTGAAGGCACACAAAACGCTGTTACCTTCCCAACAAAGATGGTCCCTATTTTTCTACTTGCATTTTTTACATGCTTTCGGACTTCTAAGTTGGCAGAAGCTGGGACAAATAATGGGAACTCAGTCCATTACATGGCGCTTGGGATTCGAACCGCCGAACTGCTGACCTTTCTGATCGACAAGCTCAGCATCTTAGCCACTGAGTCACCACGTTCCTTTTTACAAATCTTTTTACAAATTTCCTATCTGGTATACAAGGAATACCAGATAGGAAACACAACCAGATGAACTAATTCTATTTTGTAGTAAGGTTATATTAATAGAATCTTACAAGTCTGAAAGTACATCCCTTTCTCCACCCCATCCCCTTTACACCCCAAGAAACTAGGCAGGGTCTCTTCTGAGCCACTTGTCCTGCTCACAGCCCTGCTATGGGCTAAGATGCCTTTTATCTGGATGTTCCCTTGGCTATGTCTCATTGCCCTATCTCCCAGGGTCAATCCCACCTACCATTCCAGTAAGTGTAGACAAATATTTTATACTTATTCAAGCTACGAGTCAGTTTGATGCAGTGATTAAAGGCACTCAAGAGGAGAAAACAGGAAACTGAGTTCTAGTCCTACCTTAGGCACAAACCCAACTGAAAGACTTTGAGCCAGTCACTGTTGCTGAGCCTTAGGAAGTAGGCCGTGGCAAACCACTTCTAAAAATACTACCCCCCCCCGCCCCCCAAAAAGACCCAAATAGTTGCTAGGAATCAAGTCTGGCTTGAAGGCACAAAAACAAAAAGAGTCTGAAGCTAGAAAAATAAGATATATGGCTGCACATCACAGGAAGCGATTGTGTAGCTAATGAGATCCACCAGGCATATTCATTAGCAAAGTAGCATATATTTCAGCCTTTGTGAGTCTTATCCTTAACGAAATTATGTACAAAATGCTTTGTATTCAAGAAAGGTTTATTTGTTTACATATTGATTCATTAAATTTACAGCTGGCCTTTCCTGTTAGAGCTCATGGCATTTTACACCTTTGTTTTATCCCCACAATCAATTTGTGTGACATCAGGCAGATATACTGGCCTCCCTTACATGCATCAGAAAAGTTTACGCGCAGATGCAGAGGCTGAAATTGTTTCACATGTGTTTCTAAAATGCCAACTGTATACACAATGGCAAATTAACTTTGTACTACTTATTGTTAGAAAGCTTGGTTACTTTTATAACTGTGAGGCTACCCTTCTCCTCCTTTGTGACCGATTTTCAGATACCTCCATGAAATTTGCAAAAAAATAATTTGAAACCCAATCCAAGACCTTACCACCCTACCAACTCTTTTAGATGATTCAGTAAACAAGCCACTTGATGTTAATATTTAGCAGAAGACTAAATACAACTATACTTGTGGAGCTTTTAGTGCAATATATTTTGTCAGAATTGAAAGCATGGTTCGAGTGCTAACACGGTATCCTGTAACTCCTTCCACATTCAGGCACCCTGGATCATAGAGGATAAAAGACCTCCAGAGGAATGGCCCACCCAGGGAGAAGTGGTCTTTACAAAGTATTCTGTCAGGTATAGGAAAGGACTCGATTTGGTGCTGAAAGACCTCAGTTTGAGTGTAAAAGGTGGAGAAAAGGTATGTTTCTAACATAGCAGTGAATCAATCTTTATTTTCTGTTACCTGCATTTAAAAAGGAAGAGTTCAGTTTTGTAACTTTTGACTTAATAAGATAGTTGAGTATTTTTTTTAAAAAACGCCGTCTCAAATAAAATTAAATCAAAGTCATTACCTACTTTGTCCTCAGTATCCTTAATCGTAGAATTGATGCTTTGTTGTTGTTATTTCAATGGGGCAACCAAAGAATTGTCCATTCTTTCTTTTTTTTCTTGGAATCTTTGCTTTTATGCAATTAAATTAATTAAATTAATTAATTATGTAATTTAAATATCAACTGTACAAAGGAATTAAGTTCTTATGTAAAAGGCATTAATATTTGATATAGCTCTTATAAAGGTTATTTTGTGTGTGTGTGTGTGTGTGTGTGTGTGTGTGTATGTGTTCCCTTGACTTTATTTCCCAACTTTTCTGATATAGGATTTCTGACTATTCTTTTTTTCATGAAAAATAGCAATCATGTGATCACAGATAAAGATCTTGTAAGCATAACATAAAGAAGAAAAAGAACACTGCATATAAACCATAACCTGAACAAGTTTCATGCCATCTTTCAGTGGGACCATCATTTTAATCATTGCTGATTCTTCAAACCTGTAAACTAGGTTGGGATTGTTGGACGAACTGGAGCTGGCAAATCCTCAATGACCCTCTGCCTCTTCAGGATACTAGAAGCCACAAAGGGGGAGATTACCATTGATGGGGTGAAAATTGCAGATATTGGCCTTCATGACTTGCGATCCAAGCTGACTATAATTCCCCAAGTAAGCCTACTTTTATGCATTAAACCATTCTAATGGGGATTGTTTGTTCGTATATAATGTATTGGCTGCCGAACTCCAGTGGATTTTGGATTGCAAATATATACCCAACAATAGCAATTGCAGATTTTTGTGTTAGAATAATTGCCTTATGTCACAGGGCAGGTGTAAGTTGGGAACCAAACACCATAGTTTAAATGAGATGTAGAAATGGAATGACAATGACCTTTGCACGTAGAATCAATGTATCTTGCCCATTTATTTTGCGAAAGGATTTTTCAGGATGCCTAAAAACAAGATATTCTATTTCTATATCTTTTGGACCTAAAGTTTTCGATCTGAAAAGATTTTGGGGCATAAGAGAGTTGTATCATTTCCTATGCCAGAAAATAGTTGTTCCTGCAAGCGGAAGCTTTATTTATTATTAAAATAGCTACCCATCTTATACATATGACTCGGTGCAGCTTACAAACAATTAAAATGAATATTAAAATAGCAAAATAAACAATACAAGTGAATTGGTATATGGTACAAAACATGGCTGCATGGATAGTATCAGATATTCAGCATATGTAACACCACTACTCTGTGAGCTACAGAGAGACACCTTATCAGGGAGAGGTGCGGCATATAAATTTAATAAATAAAATGCCTGTGATTCTCCAGGTATAGTTCAATGTGTTGGTGATCACCTTTAAAGCCCATCATGATTTGATGCTGGGTCACCTATGGGACCAGCTTCCCCCATCTTCTTCTGCCTTACTATTTGATCCAGCAGGTTGGGTATATTACAGGTATGGCTGCTCACTCTCAGAGTGCAGATTATAGACCCAACCTTGTTTCAGTGTCTCTTTGAGTTAGAATTTACTTCAGAAAAATCCTAATGCATATTTCTGTATGGCTAGGTAATTCATTTTTCTTTAGAACTGTATTCTAAACCCAGTTTGATCATTTTCTTAAGGACCCTGTTCTTTTTTCTGGAACACTGCGAATGAATTTGGATCCCTTTAATAAATATTCTGAGGAAGAAATATGGAAAGCTCTTGAACTGTCCCATCTGAAGAGGTTTGTCAGCAGTCAGCCTGCTATGCTCGAATTTGAATGTTCAGAAGGAGGAGAAAATCTGAGGTAATTACTGTTCTGATTTGGAAGATTTAAGTGTAACAAGGAGGCATTTCAAGAAGAATGTTGAAATATCTCTCTTATGAGTTCCAGCAACTGCATTCCTATCCCCTTTCTCCCAGCAATTTATTGTCTATGCTCAGTTCTCATTAAAAAAAATTATGTTTGGATCCCATCAACTCCTGCCCTACTCTTTGTTGCAAACTGTGTATGTGTGTGCATGCACATGAATACTGTCTAACTATTAATACAGTATCTGGGGGCAGTTCTTACTCCTGGAAATAGTTTAAAACAGCTGTCAGCTTGAACCAAAAGTAACCTATCTAGTCAATTAGTTATTCTACTTTTTTATCCCAATCTTTTCCACTGTCTTTCCCCAATCGGATTCTCTCCCATTTTCCTTTCTTCTTTCCCCAGACATTTCATGATTTTCATTTCTCCCCCAGGCACCTCATTTTATCAGTCTTAGCATCGAGGTTGTTTCCTCTTGGGTGTCGCAACATTTCACACTATTGAATTGTTTTGTTTTGTTTAAGACAACGTTTTCCGATGTTTATAAAAAGGTCTTCAATACGGTCAAGCTGTGGAATGTGCTTTGAAAGATAGGAATCACAGAACATCTCGTTGTCCTCATGTGAAACCTACAGACAGCTCAGGAAGCCATAAATAAGGACAGAACATGACAGGTAGAAGGAAAGGAAAGAAGAAAACCAGCAGCAGGATGAATGATTCTATTGCAGCAAGTTGGGTGCACTGTTGGAAAAACCTGAAATACCCAGCTGGAAAACAGATCCTCCTGGAGAAAATCTAATGTGATTTCTAAGAGTCAGCAGCACCAAAATCATGCTGACTTCATGGGTGCACATCATCAATAAATCAATTGAGGGAAACAATATAAAATGTAACATTAGAATATACTGCAGGGTTGGGACTGTTTGTGTTAAGTCCTCCTCTTTGCCTGTGTTTCTACATTATTGGAACAGACTTCTTTCTTCTCTTGCTCTCCTTCTATGCACAAAAGAAATGTTTGTGGTCCTATGAAGCTGTTTTCGTGATAGATAATGCACTGTCTTGAGATACCCTCTTTATATTCACAATACAGGTCTTGGTGCTAATCACAACCAAAACATGGTAGAGGCAAGGTGGAGACGAAATGAAATAGCTTATCAGAATCTCACATTTGTTTGGGGGGGGGCGCATTAAGAAAAATGTTAAGAGCAGTGTTGTTTTTTATGGAACTATATTTTTCTATTTTTAAGAATGTGTTAACTAAGATCCTACATGCTAGAAGAGGAAGAACAAGAGTTACAGCAAATAAGGAATGATTTGAATAAGATTTCTTACTAAAATATTTCTGTTTGAACTGGGACTAGATGAGAGACAGAGACCGGGGCGGGGGGGGGGGGGGGAGGAGGCTGGGATTTATGAGACTGTCGCCTAAAGCAGGAAAGAGCATGCTGAATAAAAATTACACCATGCCATGCTTCCTCTTTTTTTAAGAGTTTCCATGGGATATACAGTATCAGCAGCCAGACGCCACTGCTTAACAATTGTTTCTGCCCTGAATCATTCTTTGGCACAACATTAGGTTTTCTTAATGCCACATCCTTCACATGCCCATTGATTGAAAGAAAAACTTTCACCTACTTTTTTCCAGCGTTGGCCAAAGGCAGCTTGTTTGCTTGGCAAGAGCTCTCCTTCGCAAAACAAGGATACTTATTCTGGATGAAGCCACGGCAGCAATTGACCTTGAGACAGATGATCTCATTCAGATGACAATAAGAACACAGTTTGAAGACTGTACTGTACTAACAATTGCTCATAGACTGAATACAATTATGGATTACACCAGGTAATTAAGTATGACCAATATGTAACACTAATTTGGGGGTTAGGGAGAGGGAGTTTTTTCCCCCCCAGGCTTCCTCTCCAGTTGAGGAAAGGGTGTACGTTTTATTGGACAATTGCGATAGACTGGGGATTTGGTTAGTGTCTGGTCAACTCTCATGCCATCCAGTCTCCCTGCAGATAGACATGATAACCTCCTGGACAGGCTGTCAGAGTTGAGATAGGGCAGTGATGGCTAATCTTTTTGGTGCTGAGCACACAAAGTGCATGTGCGTGCGTGCGTGCAAATCCCCAAAATGCAATGCGAGTGCCTCTTGCACATGCACCCCGTCTTGCATGCACCCCGCGCATGTGCCCTGGCCCCGCCCATTTTTGGCTTCCAGGTTGGTGCAGGCCTTCCAGTTCCAAAACGGGGCACTGGGGGCACACACACATGAATCCCCAAAATGTAATGTGAGTTCTTCCCCGCATGCACCTTGCTCCCCACACATGCATGTGTGCATCCCACGCATGCCCCCCTGCATGTGCGACAGAGACCTGAAGACCAGCTGGCCAGCAGGAGGTGCCTGTGTGGTAGAGCTGGGCTGGGGCGAGGCTGGTGTGTCCTCAGAGTGCCACCTGTGGCATGCGTGCCATAGGTTTGCCATCATGGAGATAGGAGATCAATGTGTTTAGGAGTGTTCCCAGATTCATTGTTTATAACTTAAAAGACAGTTAAATGTTTTTCACATTACCTCCAACTGTCAGTGGTTTAAAAAGTGTTACGTTGGACTGTCTGTTCTGATATATTCCTGTACTCTTCAAAAAAACAAACGTTTGTACTAAAGCGGACCCAATTATTTTGCACATTTGGTTTTTCCATTCTCATGTCATTTCTTTTGCTCATGTGGTTTAGCCCATGATGTTTCAGAGCCTTTGTAGAACTGAAAAGGATTCTGTTGGATTACACAATTAGGAGTGGAATGGTTTTATAGCCACCAGCATCTCTTCAGCAATCAATTTTTTTCTTTGCTTGTTTGCTTTGCAGAGTCCTAGTTCTGGACAGAGGAAGAATTGCAGAATTTGACTCTCCTTCAAGTCTTATTGCATCCAGAGGGATTTTTTATGGTATGGCTAAAGATGCCGGATTGGCATAACAGCAAGCTACTCTGCTCCATTGAAGGAGTGATTATTGGGCTGTGATATTTTTCACTCCAAAATAGCATCCTGAATGAACTGTGTTTTTCTCTATCAGATTTAGCGATAGAGAAGCAAAACTTCATAGGACTGAGAAACAGAAAATGTCATTTTCTATTTTAAAATATATTTTCTACGTACTGAACTATTTTTAATTGAGAAACATCTTAAGTAATTGGATACAAGTACATATGCATACCTGTACTCTATTTCATTTCTAATAAATTACATTTGATGATATAAAAATACTAAAGTCTTCCTATTAGTTCCCATTTCTAGTGGATATGTATATTAAAGGTGGCATCTGAAAAAATACTTTATTTTTTAACTCAGAAATAACTAATTGGGGCCACAATTGTTTAATCAGCTAGAATGTCTAATCAATAACCACAGCAACTCTCCTTTGGTTTCTTTATACATTTTTTTATGAAGTTAACCAGTCAAAAAGCTGTGTGTTTGATCAGTTGGTTGAGAACCATGGCATGGCAGACAATGAATTTTTTAAGGTACAAATTTTAATTCAAAATTGAACTTTTAGCTGGGATTGTTAATTTTCCACAACAAAACTAGCATACAATGATTCTAATTAAAGGTGAACCAATCTTTTAAGATGAAAAAAGAAAATCACTCATTTTATGGGCAATAACATTTTATTAACTATAAAAAGGATACAACCCAAAAGAAATAATATTAAATCTAAAACATGTAGGTAATTCTTTATTTTAAGCAGGTTATTTATGTAACAGTGCAGGAAGTCCTGATTCCCTTATATCCAATGATGTCAAGAAAGGATTACTCAATAGATAAGATATATTTGGTTAGCAAAGCTAATAAAATCATCTGTTATAAATTGCAGAAGTTACACAATATAAAAATATTTCTCAGAGTGCATAGAAAGATGTCAGCAATTGTGCATTATGATCGAGTGACTTGTACTGTATTTACTAAAACAATGATTATTCAACAACATACTAGATCTATGTTGATACCTGCTTATTAGCCTAATACATTTCCAACCCTTTACCAACACATAATAGAGCATTCTTAAGCACACCGATTCTATGCTGGGTTGTGGCCTCTCTCTTTCCATTACTTCTTCCTAAAAGATGTTGAAATGTGTAAGTTGAATCTATTATCTGAAATGACACATTTTTCTTCCCAGACTTCAAACTGCAGCCCATAATCAACTCTGATTTTAATTGGGCATTTACTTGTTTTACACTGTCAAGGATTAAGTCCTAAGCCTTTTAAATAGCAACAAAAGGGGTCCAGTAAAACTAGTTTCTTTACATCCTAATTAATATGCCCTAAGCAAATTTGATCAATGGCAGTCAGTATCCTTTCATTTATCTGTGTTTTAGTAGGTCTAAATACTTGCAATCTAGTGATAGAATATGGCTTAATCTCCCACATTTAGGCTATGTCACAAAATGGCTCTATTGCCCTCAATTATTTCACTGATGTAACACATTTTGTGTTTTAAGAGAATGGCAGGGGGCTCTAAACTCAATTGGTATTGAACATGTCAGTCTATTAGCTTCTAAATTAGGCAGATGAATATTTAAGCTGACAAAACATCTAAAGAGACATCTTTGATTATTGAATCAAGACTCAGGAACACTTAGATGAGAAGCTGTAACCTTGCAACAACACTGCTCTAGGCAAACATAAACTGAAGGATACTTCAGCTTTGCACCTTTGGTGGCTAGCACTGATTGTCATAAATCAATTGGCTTTCTCTGTGGAGCTGCAAACTCCAGTTCCTAGGAGAAACAAGGACCCTGTTAAGTGTTTAAATTACAATCTATTCCAAAGTTAAATATGGATCTCTTTCCACCAGGCTACTCTCTGAAGCTTGTAAAAATTCCAGAACTTATTATTTATTGAATTGATGTGCCACCTATTTCATCCAGAAATTACTCTGGGTGGCTTACAAACATTAAAACTAGTACATATTAAAATAATAAAACAATAAATAACAAAAAATAAATACCATTAAAAGACGGGGAGGAGAGGAATACGAAGTATGCAGGGAGAGATGAGAGTGGTCTTTCTTAATCCAATAGCCACTTCCAGAACAGTCCCCCCCCCCCCTTGGAGCCCTAGGCCAATTAAAAGGGTGGGTGCGGATCTCACCTCTGGAGGTACAATTTTCAAACGGCAAGAGCTACGGAAGAAAAAGCTCTTCTCCTGGACCCCATCAGGGGTGACCAATGTTGTTTCTGTCCCATAATTGGGGTTGAATCCTGATTGGAAGGGCTCCAGATAATCCATTTCATGTAGGAACTTCTGAAGTTGCCAAACAACTACCTTCTCTAAAAAGAGAAGATTGGAAACTGGGTGAAAATTGCCCAGGCAGGTGGGATCAAGAGATGGTATTTTTAGGAGGGCAAATCAGGACCTCTAAGATTGGCCCCAGGAATGTCCCTTCCCGCAGTGAAGAATTAATCACTGCCTGAACCCACCTGACAGTTACCATCCTGGAGGTTTTCCCCAACCAAGAGATATATGGATCTAATTGACACTGATAGGATTGAGGATCCTGTCCACTTCATCAGGTCCAACAGGACTGAAACTCTTCCCAGATAACTGCTTCCTAAGCATCGAGCGCAATGCATGGGTTCTACCTGGGAATGAATCTGAGCAACTTTGTAAGTGTTGAACAAATTCCTCTGTGTGACCCTTAAGATGAATATCTGAGCCCCCTTGTCCCAGGAGGGACTGGGTAATCTTGAACAGGGCCATTGGGCAATGCTCTGAGGACGCTGTTAAAAGTGGGGAAATGTTTCGCCACTTTTATTGCCACGAGAAAGGCCTCAATGGCAGCTGTAAGTAGTAGTCACAGTCATCCCTTGTCTTCCTTCTCTAGGCATCTTTTAAGTCTTTTCTAAACCTACAGCTCCTCCATGAAACACAGGGAGCGGGTGGGAGAGAAGGGTTAAAAGAGAGTACACAGGCACAAACAAGGTTTAACGCCTTGGCTGTCTTTTGATTGCAGAACATTACCAGAGTTTCGACAGGACTGTGCAGCAAAGCCCCTGAGATATCCACCAGATACTTCTGGAATCTATTCAGGTCCATCAGTCGCAGGGGAAGGACCGCTTGAATGGATCCCACCTCCCTGCAGAGGGAGGGTGGCATAAGAGAATCTCAGGAACACCAAGGCATGGTTGAACCATGACAAGGGGGGAAAAGACAACTTCCCCCACTAGGCCATGTTGTCATTGCTCCGACTTGGAAATCATATCTGGCATGTGGCTGCTGCCCTGAGCCAGACCTGAGATGATCTGGGATAGGCCCATGGCTACCATGGTAGTCATGAACTCCTGAGCTGCTTCTAAAACCAAAACCAAGAATAATAGATTAAAGTTCTCCAGGACCATAAAGTCTGGGGAACTCCATTGCCAGCCCCAAGATGGCCTCCTGCAGCTGAAGCAGGGAGGTTGCTATGCAACAGGGATACTGGTACAGTAGCAACACTCCCAACTGATCTTGTGAACCCAGCTTCAGGTACGGGGTCTCACAGCCAGAAATTTGGGGAGCAAGGCTCCTGAAGACCAAGGCAGATTCTCAGCTGGGGCAAAACCTCATTTAAATGGCTTAGCTGTTAAACATTTTAATAAAAAAAGCTTTACCTATATGTTTTTTTCCATTTTAATATATATCAAGCTGGCATGCCAAATATTGTTAATTACCTTTAATCTAAGCAAACCATGTCTTCCTACTTTTTCCTGTACGCTGCTTGGAGAGTCCAAGCATGGGTTAAATTCTGCCTGACTGCCCTGGACTGAATTGAAAGATCTCTAGCCATGCCTCATCTTCCTGCTCCTCAGATTTTATTCACTTCAGCCTAGCCGAAGGACATGTTTTAAGTGGTTCCAGACCATCAACAGAAATTTAACCTTAACTTGGACTTTCCAACCAAATTCTTCTTCATCCTGCAAAGAAATAAGGTCTGCCTTTCAGTTCTTGTATTTGAGTCTATTGCTGCTATTTGCTGCCGGCATTTGTCCCGGGCTCCTCTGGGCGCACGCGGTCCCTTTAAACTGCTGGGCAATGCGAGCCGGCTTGGGAGCCACCGCGATCGCCCTTTATCTTCGCGTAGTGGTCAGCGGCGAGAGGGCCCAGCCGCTTGTGCTATACTTGAGCATTTGGCACAACAGCCAATGGTGTGAGGACCCAGCCGTTCGTGCCATCGCTTTGCAGATTTGAATTTTGGCGCCCTGACCTATTAAAGGGCTTGAAGGCAGAGGACAAGAGATCAGAGAGGGCATGTCACAAGACCCATCAGGCGGTTACCTGGGCCATTAAGACGGCCACCTCAGCATCTTTCATGTCCAGGGCATCTCTCCTCTGGCTCAGACAAATATCTGCCAAGCTTCCAACAGGTGACACCAAACTGAGGCAGGAGTTCAATAAGGTCTTAGCGGCAGCAGAATACACTGTGGATGCCACCCACAACTCCGCTAAGTTCACCTCCAGGGCCCTAGCCTCAAATGTCACCACCAGGAGGCTCTTGTGGCTTCGCCACTGGAATGCTGACATGAAGTCCAAATGGAAATTGGCCTCTGCCCCCTTTAAAGGAGAGAAGCTTTTCGGGGAGGCCTTGGACCCTGTCCTAGTCGAAAACAAGGACAAAAAGAAAGTTATGCCGTCCATCACCAAGAAAACAGAGCACAAAGGCTCTGGTTATTTTACAAAGCAGCCCTTTCATTTTTTAGAACTGTCCACTAGCATCGGTCAGTACCACCGCCCGTACAGTCAGGGACCAGACCGGTCACAAGACTGTCAACACTTTCGAAACAGGGCCAGTCAGCAATCCTTCTCTAAACGACCCTTTTGTGGCAGATCAGGCTCTAGGCCTTTCCATCGCTATAAGTGACAGCCAGCTGATGGCTCCCATCGGAGGGCGCCTGCACTTATTTCAGGACCAATGGGAGCAGACCACGTCAGACCAGTGGGTACTTCAAACAATCCGCCTGGGCCTGACTCTAGAATTTATTTCCCCCCCTCCCTGCCACTTCATCCGCTGCCCAACTCTCTCCTCTCCAGCCAAACCGTCCCTAATGGAGCAAGAGATCCAGCACCTTCGGGAGATCAGGGCTATAGAACCAGTACCAGCAGGTCAAGAGGGGTCAGGTTTTTACTCGATCCCGTTCCTTGTCCCAAAGAACTCCGGAGGGTGGAGGAGGTTATTAGACCACAAAAGACTAAATTACCATCTAGCATACAAACGCTTCAAAATGCAGTCTCTCCAGTCGATCTTGAGCTGCATCAGGCCAGGGGATCGACTAACATCAATAGATCTCTGAGAAGCGTACCTTCACATCCCTGTTTGCAAGGCCCACCGCAGGTTCTGGAGATTTTATTATGCAGGAACACATTATCAATACCGGGCACTACCATTCGGCCTCTCATTGGCCCCCAGGACATTATAAAAGTTCTGGCAGCCATGGTCCAGTGAGACTTCAAGCGTACCTGGACGACATCATCATCCAGTCACTGTCGTGACAGCAAGTGGTCTGAGACCTCCGGGTGACCATGAGAGCCATGCAAGACCACCGGTTCTCCATCAACATGGACAAAAGCCATCTCACTCCCACCACCAGGTTGCTGCATCTCGGTGCCATAATAGACACTGTAAATTGCCAAGTCTTTCTGTCGCAGGTGCGGATCTCCAGCCTCAGACAACTGATCCTTCAGGTGAGAGCCTCGCAGACCGCGCCCATTGTCCTGTTGTCGAAGCTGCTGGGCAAGATGATCTCTTGCCTCTCGATAATACTGTGGGGAAGGCTGCATTCACGACAATTGCAATGGTGTCTTCTACTCCATCAAAGGGCCAAGAAGAGCAACTCCCCTTCTCCGATCCCGGTTCCCCTCAAGGTCCAACAGTCCCTGAGGGACTCTCCTGCACTGACCAAGGGCAGTCTCTTCTGTGAGCTGAATCGCCTAACCATCACCACAGATGCCAGCCTTTTCGGATGGGAGGCACATCTGGACAATCAGATCGCCCAAGGCAGGTGGTCCGACAGCGATCTCAAGCACAGCATAAATTGGTTGGAGCTAAAAGCGGTGAGACTAGCCCTTCTTCACTTTCAGATAACCATCCAAAGCTAGCACGTGATGCTGTTAATGGACAATGTGGCCACCAAGTCACATGTCAACCGCCAGGGGGGAACTCACTCCAAGTCCTTGATGGTGGAGGCAGAGCACCTGGGGAAGTGGGCGGAGAAGCATCTATCATCCCTTCGAATGGAGCACATCTCCAGGGTGAGCAATGTCCAGGCGGATCACTCAGAGTGGCACCTGCACCCGGACATCTTCCTCAAGATCACACAGAGGTTCGGCTGCCCTTCAGTCGACCTGTTCGCCACCCCGGAGAACACTCACCTCCCTCCCTTCTTCTCCAGGTACAGGTCTCCGAGAGCAGAAGGGGTCAACACCCTTCTTTGCTGCTGACCACCCAGCCTGCTCTACGCATTCCCACCATTGCCTCTCCTTCCCAGCATCATCTGCAAGATTCTCACAGAACAGGCAGAGGTAATTCTCATAGCACCATTCTGGCCCAGACAGGCCTGGTTTGCTGACCTCGTGAGCCTCTCCATCACCAAGCTGTGGAGGATTGCTCCAGGGGAGGTCTCTCTCAGCCAGGGGGCTCTATCACATCTGGAGTCCCAATGGTTGCAGTTGGCTGTCTGGCACTTGAGAGGGACCTCCTAGAGAGAGACAGACTCTCCTCCAAGGTCATCCAAACCATCCAGGCAGCACATCAACCATCGACTACCAGAATTTATGAGGCCACGTAGGCGGCCTTCGCAAGATGGTGTGTAATGGTGTGTACCTAGGCAGATAAGCCCCTCTTGCGCCTCTATACCGCAAATTTAGGATTGTTTACAAGATGGATTGGACCAGGGCTTGGCGGCAAACACGCTCCGTCACCAAGTGGCAGCGCTGTCCACTGTCCTCGCTCCCAATGACCACCTATCCCTAGCACATCATTCCAGGGTTCGCAGCTTCCTGAAGGGAGCCTCCAACTTGTGGCCCCCGGTCATTCATTGATACCCGACCTGGGAGTTGAATGTGGTACTCTGGGCTCTAGTCGAGTCTCTGTTTGAGCCCATTCGAACCTGTGACCTGAAGCAACTAACTTTCAAGACAGTATACCTGACCGCAATCACTTCTGCACGTAGGATTTCGGAGATGGCAGCCTTGTCAGTCAGAGAGGACTTGTGTGTCATCCATCCAGACAGGGTCGTTCTCCGATTAGATCCTTCGTTTCTCCCGAAGGTCAACTCTTGGTTTCATCGGAGTCAGGAAGTCATTCTTCCGGACTTTTGTCCTCACCCAAGACATCCTACGGAACGCAGATGGCACAAACTGGATGTGCGTCGAACCATTCGCAAATACATCAAGCGCACTGCGGCGTTCAGGCAATTGGAATCGCTTTTCATTTCCTTTCAACCTGCTACCATGGAGTGCAAAGTCACCTCCACCACCATCGGCCGATGGTTGCGTGCTTGCATCACCCTTACCTATCAGCTCCAGTCTAAACAAGTACCACACCGCATCACGGCCCACTCTACAAGAAGCGCCGCATCCACAACAACCTGGGCAACCCAAGCGTCCATAGAAGAGATCTGCAGAGCAGCTACGTGGGCCTCACCATCCCAATTTGTTAGAGCTTACAAATTGGACAAGTTTGTGTCAGCGGAGGCAGCGTTTGGGAGACAGGTTCTTCAGGGTATCCATGCCTCTGGAGAGACCACCGAATCACGTTCTTCCCACCCTAGCTTGGGTATGTCCCATGCTTGGACTCTCCAAGCAGCGTACAGGAAAATGGCCATTGGCTTACCTGAAGGGTCCTTTTCTGTACGCTGCGAAGAGTCCAACCCCACCCTAAGGTCACTCTCTCTCACACAGCTTCCATTTGTATTTGATTTGGACTTACTTGATGTGGATTTGTGATTTTCGTTTCCGAATTTGACTTATGCAATCTATTTGACTTGAACTAATGACTGATTCAATGGAACCACCTTTGAACAATGTTACAGGCCCACGCCTTCATTGAAAAAATCTGAGGAGCCAGAGGAGGAGGCGTGGCTAAAGATCTTTCAATTCAGTCCAGGGCAGTCAGGCAGAATTTAACCCATGCTTGGACTCTCCTCGCAGCGTACAGAAAGGGACCCTTCAGGTAAGCCAATGGTCATTCTCCTTAAAAATGTCTAGCCTACACATCCATTATTAGACCAATCCCAAAGTGAGTTTGATATTTAAAATCAAAAACTGTTTAATAGACTGATGGTTTGTCAACTTTAAGCTGCCTTCATAAAAGACCTCTCAGATTTTAAAGATAAAATTAACCGTCAAATTTTATCCATCACCGTGATTCGTGCCATTTTGAAGTGCCATTTTGAGATGGGCAATATTTGGGAAAGCTGAAAATTCTACATCCCCGACTTAAGATTTTGTCTAGCTTTTTAAGGGCTTGGGGGCACTCTTAAGAATGAAAATGGGCTTCCTTATCTTAGTTATATTTTGAAGGAAGAAAAATCTTTGTCACTGAAGTGTGATCAGTTTGCTAAGAAGGCAATGTGATCTCAGCGATGGGAAAAGTGACACTCGAGCCTATGGATTACTATCCTTTTAGGCCTGATCGTAAACAGATCACACGACCAATATGGGTCATTGAAGGTAAATGATACTGTTTCATCAATATGTTTGTCAAAAGCAGGGGTCCCCAAACTTGGCAACTTTAAGAGCTCTGCTGGCTGGGGAATTCTGAGAGTTGAAATCTACAAGTCTTAAAGTTGCCAAGTTTGAAGACATCTGCTCAAAAGCATGAGAGGAGGGGATGAAAGTGCAGAAATCAAGAACAAAATTCAACTTCTCTAAAAACTCTGCCCAGAATAGGGAAAAGTCTTAAGCTACTGTTAGACAAACTATATTTCTCCGCTAGCAAATCAAGCTGAATAATAAAGAGCCTCTTCATAATGAAGTGGCAAACATAGAATCATAGGGCTGGAAGGGACGTCAGTTTTAGTCCAACTCCCTGTTCAAGGCAGGAGACCTTATACCCGTGATGGTGAACCTATGGCACGCATGCCCGAAGTGGCATGCAGAGCCATGTCATTGGGCACGTGTGGCATCGCCTGTTCCTCTTCTGGGTTTCTGGCGTGCACACAACTATTAGCTGGCCTTTGTATGTGCAGCAGACCAGAAACTGGAAGAGCTGGTCTTCCGTTTTCATGCATGAGCATGCACATTGGCCAGCTGATTGTCATGCACGTATGCGTGCCAGTAACTGGAGGACTAGCTGGCCAGCGTGCATGCGTATGTTGGAAACCAGAAGTTTATTTTCAGGGTTATGCATGCGCCCTGGGCAGCTCCTCTTCCGGGTTGTGGGCCAACTGAGCATGCTTGTGAAACATGCAAGCATTGCGCATGCTCCCTTTTTGGCACTCGGTGCTGAAAAGGTTCGCCATCACTGCCTTATACCATCCTGGTCAAATGGCTGTCCAGTCTAATTTTGAAAGCCTCCAGTGATGGAGCACCCATATATAAATGAACTGTTTGGAAAACATTGTAGACTGTTCCTTATAGATCCAAAGGGGAAAAAGTGACACAGCACACATTTTGACACTGTAGGTTCAAAGAACTGATTCTATAAAATATATTCAATCAGTTTTACCATCAGGTTAAATTCAGGCAGAGGTAAACAAAAGCAATGACCACAGAACAGAGGGCTACACCATCCAGCTCGCCACGTAATGTAAAAAAACCTAGATTCTCAAAGTTCTTTCTGGCTCTACTTCCCCAAAATCAATGGGATGGGGGAGGGATAGACAAGATCTAAGAATCTCTACTTTCTCCCCTCCAAGGCACTCTTCCTTCCCACTCCTTTTTTAAGGTAGAATGGAGAGGATAGAAACTGGAAAACTCAGCACAAGGAGAAAACCGAATTTAATCCTGCAGAGCATACAGTGTAACTCTTCCTACTACGAAGACATGGATTGAATTAGTTTTCCAAATTCATTATTTAAAACCTGGCAAATATAATCACAACTCAGGACTTGGATTGGCAATTCTGACATTTGTTGTTTTTTTCACTGGGTATTCTAAAAAATGTTATACAGGTTACTTCTTTCAGTCTATCTTAATTCCTTATGTTCTGGATCAATCTTTTTTTTTCCAGACACCAATGGCTTAAATTTAAGTTCACAGCACTTGTGCACACACTCCTGAATCTGTAGACAAGGACCTCTGACATCTGGCAACTGAAATTAGCAACTCAATACACCTGTTAAATCCTAACTGCCCAGGTAGCTGTATAATCCATCTATATTATAGCATGTATTCGTTGGACTACAAATAAATGAATTGATATCAATCCACTAACTATACAGAATCCTAAAACTAGGTTAATAATTAATTCTTAATTGTAATACTGCCTCCCATGCTTTTTCATACTGTTCCACCCCCCCCCCCCTGGAATTTGGCATCAAAATATTATTACACAACTTGAACTAGCAGGATGATGAAAAGTTTACACATGCGTATATGAAATGCAAGCAAGACTGTCAAAAATGCATAGAAATTCCAAGATGTATTATTTATCTCGATATTAAAATATTTCTCCTATCTAAGATGCTACAAGCTTTCCTTTAAATAAGTAACAGTTTTAAAGAACCTGAGGATAAATAGGATAAAAATTAGAGGCAGAAGAACTTGTGCTAATGTCACCTTGGAACCAGGCTACCAAGTAGACATCCTGATTGTTCCTCAGGAAAATTCTCAAGGTTAAATAGACAAAAGAAAAGCAAAGAAGGAAAATCAGTACCAAACATTCTGCATTGTTTACTGCTAAGCAGTTCTTGGTTACACTCACATACACAGAGTTTTGGTTAACACTACCCTTAAAGTCTGGATTAATACAGTAAAGTATATTTTCTAGTATTTTATCTGAGCACCATTTCGAAGAAATCACAGCTGATTTAACTTACTTGGCTAGATTTTTTAACCAGTCAATGTGCTTCTTTCTGAAATACAGATTTTCCTAAGAACATTGGCAGCATCCCTTATACCACTGTTATATCAACAAGTGGAAGGAACCGCTTCCTTAATTTCTAAATTGTACAGCCTCGGTCTCTTACAGAAGCTCTTCGATGCTTTGCCCCAAGCAGGAAAAGGTAGCAAAATAGGTCTTTCTCTGGGATCACAAAATTAGCTGCTCCTCTTGCCATCAGCAATGGCAAGGCACACCTCACTTATATATTTGCAAGGTGCTGCTGCCAACAATATGTAAATATGCATTAGTGTGATTACTGTAAAAGTAATTCTCGATTTAATAGGCTATTGTCCAAAAGTCTACATCTCTCCTTGCTCCTTCCTGTAAAATTGTCTCACGTTTTCTCAAGTTGCACATTCAGATCTACTTAGACAACTAACTGCATTTGAAATATCCTGTTATCAGCATTAAATGCGTTACATATTCAGTCTTTCAATGCCTCCTTTTTACTAGTAGCAATTATTAGGACAATTAATTTATTTCCCTGAGAACTTTTATTTTGTTGTACTCCAAGAAGAAACAATTTCCTTTTAAGAAAGATCATTCATAGGTTAGGGTATTCCACCTGTCAGTTTATGAAATGCAAGTATGATATCTTCACCTTTAGCATATTAAATTAAAAACAAGTCCAACTGTTTCAGCTTGTTTTCAAAGATATATGCTCAGTCTGTTTAATTATACTTTCCACGGTACAGTAGAAGTTAATGGTATAGCCCTTAGAGCGTTCTAGGTTTAATAGTTAAATACTAGAATGAAACTTTTAATTCAATATTCAGTAAGTTAGTTTTGATGCTTTCTTGTTATAACAAGGCCTTTCGGTCAGTGCTGGTGCTGCATTTTTAAACATAAAGTCATTATCACTCATCATTAGAACAAGCTCCAGTTCTTGGAAATCTTGAAGCCTCGAGACGTCTTTGTCCTTAAAGAAATAAACAGAGGAAATTAGAAGCAATGCCTAGAGTCATCACAAGGCACACAGTACCAAAACATTTGACCCAATTTTTTCATGATCTGCTTGGCTTGAACAGACATTTTGCACCTCTTTAAACTCTTTTAATTCAGCAGTTGTTCTTAGTTAGACTTTTAATTATACTCTGTGTATAATTAAAGAGGTTTAATTTTTATTTTAATTGGAAAATTATAAATCTCTGGGAGTCTTATTGGAGCCTGGCAATCTAGAAGAGTGGTTATCAATCTTTTCTTCAACAACCCCCTTTAAATACCTTTTGTGGTCAGGGGCCAAGGCCATGGAACCCCAAGATTTAAGATTTAAATCATACATTCCTTCAGATCTTTGCGGACCCCCTGTGACAACATTGCAGCCTCCCCCAGGGCTCCATGGACCACAGGTAACCACTGATCTAGAAGAATATTAAATAATTAGAAAAAAAACATTGCTTGTTGCCATCTTCTTTCTGTCCCCTTCTCCTTTTGCAAGCCTAGATTTTTCTGAACTAGATTTTTCCAATTTTTAGGAGCTTTTGTAATAAGTTTTATGTTCTTCATAAATACATAGATTAGGTATTTAGGAATTTGCACTTAGATCCTCCTGAAATCAATATGAAAAACTTAGTTGTGATTAAATGAATTTCTAAGAAGTTTTCAGCGAAATTAATTTGGAGTCAAACAAATGGCAAATTTAGCCTATGGATTTTAATAGGAGTCGGAAAGCTAACTGAAGCAAGATTTTGGTGGAATATAACCAAAAAAGGATAGCTATGCAGATATGCACTAGTTATTGTGAATGCCTTTGGGGTTAGTTTCAGCTCTTTGATCTGTTGTTCTTACAAGTTATGAGCTTTATCTGGAAGGAGATGCTTGCAAAACCTTAAAAGAGCCCTGTAAGTATCACCATAGACAATAACTCCAGATACTGCTGAAGGACAACATTTCTTTAAAAGATGGGTGTATTGTGTACAGCTTAGTCTGTACTGGACAACACAGAACAAACATTATTATTATTCCCATGACAATATTTCTCCCATGTCTTCTAATTTTGCAGCATTTGCAAATGTCAAGTCTATTTCTCTGGGAATAATTGCTGAGAATTTTCATGCTCATAGGTTGCAGCATTTCGCATATCCACAAATCCCTTACAGAGTTCACTGAAAATAAAATAGAGCTTGAGCAGAGCAAAAGATTGTAATATTGATGCCTAACAAATCCACTCATTAAAAAAAGGAATGTTTACTGAGACTGCATCCCAATCTTTCAGCTTTTAGCTACTTTTATAGAAGAATTCCATTTCTAGACTTTATAAACTGAGGTGCTATGTATATCACAGTATTTTGGATACTGACATTTGGCATTATCACCAAACATTATGAGCTCCAAAGTGATCAGTGATCACTAAGGAAGAAATTAGGTTTATTAGTAATCCATTACATTGATATTTAATTAATCCATTTCTGTGTGGGAAATGCCTCACTATATGCAACTAATTACTGGTAAACGATCTTTGACATACTGATTTGTTTCCCATGGCAGCAACTATGTATAAAATTCAACTTTAGGTTGCTTGTAATGACAAAGTGCAGTGTTATCTATTGTGAGACTGACAAAAAGACCAATAGAGCAGTCATATACAAGTAGCTCATGACTTACAACCAGTTGTTTAATGACCATTCACAATCATACCAGCTTCCGAACAGATGGTTTTCCGTCCATAAAAGCATTCAGAATGGGTGCTTCACAGTTTACAACACTTCTAGCCATTGCAAAATGTCTCCCCTCCTTTCCATCACGTAGCCACATTTTGGGCATTCGGCAAACTATTCACATTTAGGACCAGTTGTCAAGTGGCCTGCAACCATGTGATTGTCATTTGCAATCTTCTCTGCCAGCTTCCCCAGCAAAACAATGGGGAAGCCAGCAGGGAAGAATGCGAGCAGAGGAGACAATGAATTTTAGATTAATTCCCCCAGCACACTGAAGGATTAACATGCCTCTCTGTGCAGGGAGAGGATATCTTTTCAGGCACTGGAGGAACACAGCTCAAATCTGGTGAAAATGCTAGCTAATGCCATTATTTTAGAAGATTCAGAATACTGGAGTTCATTAGCATTTTTTCTTCTGGAGGTGCAGAGATGAGAGCATTCACCAAAGTATTAGCAAATGCCAGCATTCTGAGTCTTCCGGAACAATGACATTTCACTAGCATTTTTGCCAGTTTTGAGGTCCATTTCTCCAGCAAGCCAAAATTTCCTTGCCCTCCATCCCAATGAAAACTGACCTTAAATCTGACAAAAATACTAGTGAATGTGTTTCACTCTGAAGGCTCAGAATTCTGGCATTCACTAGAAGGGAAAATGTCAGCAAACGCTACAGTTGGAAAAACTCAGAAAACTTAACATTTGCTAGCATCTGAGCAAATGCCATCATCTTCACCCTCATGAACTTCTCATGTGCCAAGGTGGCACAGTGGTTAGAATGTACTACTGCAGGCTACTTCTGCTGACTGCCAGCTGCCTGCAATTTGGCAGTTCGAATCTCACCAGGCTCACTCGGCCTTCCATTCTTCCAAGGAGGATAAAATGAGGACCCAGATTGTTGGAGGCAATAAGCTGACTCTGTAAACCGCTGGGAGAGGGCTGTAAAACACACTAAAGTGACATATAAGTCTAAATGCTATTGCTATGATCATTCTCATGTGGGCAGAGAGGGATCCCAGACCTCTCAGGTGTGATTGGAGGCCTAGGTCCTCTCCCCCTCCACCATGCCAGGGAAACCGGGGCTCTCTCCTGCGCACTGTTTAACAACTTGCATGGTCACTTAATGACCACAACTGGGAGAATCAAGATTGTGGTTGTTGAGCCAAGTGATCATGTAGCATCCTATTTAACAACCACTTCACTCAACAATCAAATTCTGGGCCCAACTGTGGTCGTAAGTGGAGGACTACTTGCACTTATATTATTGAAAATATCTTAATAAACAATTCAAAGAGATTTCCCCTCATATAAAGGAGGAATCAAAATGCTGTTACCTATTCATACATTCAGACTCACATATATATTCAATGTAGCCCTTAAATATATAACAAAAGCTGCCAAATGAGATTCACTAAGTGAAATGCAGCTCTCCAGCTAGACATTTTGGCTAGACTAGCCAAATGCTTCTAGGTTTGTGCAATCTTCTTGAGATTTCTAAAGCAAGGCATTGTTTAGTATTGTGAAATACTAAACAGACCAAAATGCATATCTGCTGGACTGGATTGAATTTGACTTTGAAAGTCATAAATTCTCCAAGCTACTCATAAATAACCTGAAATAAACAAAGTACCTTTCTTAACACTGTGTTTGGAAGCTTCCTGATTTTCTCCACATGTTCGGGGTTAACACCCAATTCACAGCAGCTCACCCTAAGCAGTTCTTTGTAGGTCAATTCTTGTCGATCCAATTCAATTTCAATGAAGTCATTCTCCTTCAGGGTACGATTTTGAATTCTGACCTTAAGTACCAGTTCTAATTAAAATACACACATAGAAAGACTGCCATTAGTAGATATGTAGCGGTTTTCTCAATCTGGATTCCATTTTAACAATTTGCCCTATTTATTCTGACAAGGGCATGCCAGGGAGATTCCCAAAACAACCTTAGACCATAGAAAGCGGGCCGTGGGACTCACTCTTGGGTTATGTTGTGGATCAGCAACATATGAAAAAAAATCAGTTTCTCTAACTGGAGTGGGGGGTGGGGGAGAAGAGGTTATATTTGTAGAACAGATAGTCCTCTACTTACAGCAGTTCGTTTAGTGACTGCTACAACGGCACTGAAAAAAGCAACTTATGACCATTTTTCACACTTACAACCGTTGCAGCATCCCCTTGGTCAGATGTGGGATTCAGGCAGTTCACACCACTTCGGGAGGTTTAAAGGTTTATTTAAAGGTTTATTTCATTTATATGCCGCCCTATTCCCGGAGGGAGAACTTTCTGAGCAGTTTGGTGAACTGGTTATTGGAAGAAATCATTAGGGCACAGAACCGGTTGTTAAATGAATTGAATCCTACCACTGCCCATGGTCATCTGATCAAAATTTGGATGCTTGGCAACTGACTCATATTTATGACGGTTGCAGTGTCCTAAGGTCATCTGAACAGATTTTGTGACTTTCTGACAAGCAAAGTCAATGGGGAAGCCAGATTCGCTTAACAAACGTGTTACTAACTTAACAACAGCAATGATTCACTTAACAACTGTGTCTGGAAAGGTCATAAAATGGAGCAAAACTCACTTATCAAATGTCTCCTTTAACAACTTAAATTGTGGGCTCAGTTGTGGCTGTTAAGTCGAGGACTACCTGTAAAACATCCATGGTGTTTAAAGCAAGCATTGATCATGATGTCAAAGTACATCTGATGCTTTCAGTTGGCCCAATTCATTGGTTGACATTTGATGGCTTATCGTGGGAGCAATGGGAGCCCACAATTCACAGAAGGAAATGTGGATCCTACAAGGATAGTGCTTGGCAAGCATTATGGTGGGGTGGGAATGGGGGTGAATCATTCCTTTGATTGTTAGTCTAACTCTGTTCTTAGTAGGAAAAAGGTTGCACTTCAGAAATGTGACTCAAATTTAAACAACGGTAATAAAGACTTGTGAGCTTTGCTCTTTGGAGAAATGGAAAATCACTGCAATGAATCACTGGCACCTTGACAGTCTTCAATTTAGAAGTTGGCCATAAATATTTTATTAAAAGCTCTGAAAATTGAGTTCCTACAGAAGATGATAGCTATCTTAACTGAACAGCATTTAATACCAACATCTTATCTATCAAATACACAATAGTCCAAGTGGTTATCTTCGATAACAAAAATCATGTCACATTTGTGCTCAGACTTCAGAATGGGCTTCCCAAAGAGGTTTCATTTAACGTTTTTCAGTACTAGTTTTTTACGAGATTGTATTGCTTGTACAACTTTTGTAAAGAAACCTAGATTTTAATATGTTTTTTAAATGTTTTAATTATTGTAAATCTTGTAGCACAATAAAAAAGCAAGCTAAAATATTTTATAGGCTAAATCCAGTTTTCCCCCTTTTGTCCCTTACTACTGTCGGGAGCAGATTTTAGATTAGATATTTAAAAGCAGTGAGCTGGATTCCTTTTTTCCTTTCTGCTATGAGATCCAATTCAGAGGTGGTATTCTGCTGGTTCACCCCGGCACCCAGACGCCGTGCGCAAGCACTCCCAGTTCAGAACCAGTAGCGAAGTTATGAGAAAACCATTACTGATCCAATTCATAAATAGATTGCTGTGCTGATTGTGACTAGGAAGGCCCAGGTTAAAATCACCCTTAGTGATGTATATTCAATGGATGACTTGGAGGTTAATCATTCCCTCTCAGTTCAAACTGCCTCCCAGAATTGCTATTATAGGGATAAATTGAAGGGAGCTCCTCACAATAGCTGCTATGACCTTTTGTAGCAGGTAAGTGAACAAATAACCTTTAAATAAACATAACCAAATTTATTTCTACTTTCTATCAGGAATGCTTCCAGCAAAAATCATTGCTGCCATTTTTTTAAAAGTACGGTTTATTTTTTTGACCAAAAACCAAGGGCATGTATTGAAATGACAAAAGCAATAAAATATAGAAAATAGCACTCCACAAATACACTCTGATTAATTTGGGAGGTCCTAACTAATTCTGATAAGTAGGTGAAGAGTGACATCGCGTGCTAAAAGAAGATTGCATTGAAGTGCTAGGCAAGGTGTCTGAAAAAAATATTTTGCAACACTAAGCAGCTGGTTTCCTGTGCACCAACCATGTATACATTTCAAAGCAACCAGGATAGCCTTGCAAAAACACTATAGAGATCCTCTTTAAGAAAATTACTTATTAATACTTACATGTGTTATGCAGCATTTCTTTTAAATGTTGTAATTGTTTGTAATTAGGGGCAGGAAGCAAACTGTTCTGACCTAGGCTTCCTGATACAGTGAAAAGCACACGCTTAGTCCCAAAAACCCTCTTTTTATTTCAAAGGCTGTGAATTATGTTCATTCACATTTGGGATAAGGCTGATAAGTGCCCACCTTTATCTTCCTTGAAACACTGCCAAAGACTTAATTGGCAATTAGCTTGGCAAGGCCACTGACAGCAAAGAATCAAAACGGAGCTTCAGAAGATAAACTGACCAGCATGGACCAAGTTGCTTCCTTGCAAAGGCTCATGTGCCTTTGCTCCTCCTTTATGTCCTATGGGAGGGGCCAATCAGTTCCAAACCTTACTTCCGAGTCGCCCCTTCTGTTTTAACTGTTCTTGCCTTCTGGAAGCTCTGCCCATGCACACACTGGGAACAGGGAGAGCCTGTTCCTCTGCCTTGCTGCTGTCCAACTCTGGAGGCTCAGGAGGCAGCACATAACTCCCAGATGGCCCTGGCCCCCTCTCTGCCTCCGACGCAGAGCCTTCATCCAAGCCTTCACCAGACTGCAGCACTGGCCCATGTTCCTCCCCAACCTCCTTGCTGTCCGACTCTGCTGCCAGCTCCACAGGCCCCCAGCGGACAACAACACCCACAGCCCTCTTATATAGAGCTGTTTATCTAACAAAAGAGACATTCTGTAAATCTAAAGTAGCCATATCATTCTGTGGACACACATTGTGGACACACAAACACACACTTGAGCTCACAGGAGAAAGATGTTCTGAGGTGGAGCCTATGATCGATTCCCATTTAATATAACCCTGAAGAAAATCTGAATGACAGATTCTGCTCACGTTGGCCTATTCAGCGGGTTCCCAATCATGCAAACAGAGCTCACTTACGTAAGTTTTTTTAAAAACTTTCTAAGCTCTTCTTTCAAGCATCATGCTGAATATATGCAAAAATCAGAATTAGAAGCTATGCGCATCACAATCTTCTTGCTTGTCGTGCACATTCAGATCAATGTATGAATATATGAATAATTTTGAAGTGAATGTTTTCTCAGCATGTCAACAAAAAAAGGAGCCAGAAATTCTACTCACAGTTACCTAAAAGATCTTCTTACCCTGACTACAACAGCAGAAAAAAAGCAGCACAAGTCCAAGATGAAAAAAGATTTTTTTCCATAGTTTGGTGAAATTGGGATAACGATGCCTGTACTTAAATTGTCTGGAAACTGTACAATTTACCTTGTATATTACTGAAGGGAATTGCTCCAGTAAAGAAGAAGGGCTGAAATGTTGGGACAGCTCCCGTGTAAGGGCCACTGGGTTGCTGGGTTTCTGGTTGTATAGATCCGGCTGGGGAACAGTGTGTCCTACTCGGAGGAACAGAGAGCTGATGAGCATGGCCATTCTGAACAACAGGCTCCAGGCATTCTATAGCGATTGCCTTTGTCACCTCTCCATCACATCCTACAGAGGCCTTTCCATGTTGCAATACTGCTGTGTCAGATGTTTGTACTGGGGGCAAAGATATCGGAATGTCCATGTTGTGTTTTTGTAACGGAGGAGAAAGTCTTCCATTCAAAGAGGAATCTGAGGTGCTGGTAGTGCTGTTACTCATGGAGTTATACACGTAAGGAAAAGGCGGATTAGATAAATAATTTGGGATAATTGGCAAGTCTTTCTTCACATCCAAAAGCTCATCATCATCTTCCACTACAGGAGGAAAAAAAAGTTTGGTTATAATATGTACATAAAAGTATATGTGGTTATTTATGTTTAGCCACAAAGGTTATGATATGATCAAATCCTTTTGAGAAAATAAGTATTAAACATACAGTAAACCTAGGTAAGGCAAAGGTTCCCATCTCACATACATGCTAGTCATTCCTGACTCTAGGGGGCAGAGGTGCTCACCTCCGTTTTAAATAGCAATAGCAATAGCAGTAGACTTATATACCGCTTCATAGGCCTTTCAGGCCTCTCTAAGCGGTTTACAGAGAGTCAGCATATTGCCCCCAACAATCTGGGTCCTCATTTTACCCACCTCGGAAGGATGGAAGGCTGAGTCAACCCTGAGCCGGTGAGATTTGAACCGCTGACCTGCTGATCTAGCAGTAGCCTGCAGTGCTGCATTTAACCACTGCGCCACCTTGGCTCTTAAAGCCGAAGAGCCAGCACTGTCCGAAGACATCTCCATGGTCATGTGGCTGACATGACTCAATGCCGAAGGCGCACACTATGTTGTTACCTTCCCACCAAAGGTGGTCCCTATTTTTCTATTTACATTTTTACATGCTTTCGAACTGCTAGGTTGGCAGAAGCTGGGACAAGTAATGGGATTCTAACTGCTGAACTGCCGACCTTTCTGATCGACAAACTCAGCCACTGAGCCCTTTTACAGCACACAAAGTATGTAATGTATTTGTAATAAAGACTTCATTTTTAGCAAATTAAAATTCAGCAGCCTGGTTCTTTTATTAAACATTTGAAAGGTTCAAATATAGGAAGTCCTTGACTTACGACCACAACTGAGCCCGAAATTTCCATTGCTAAGCAAGATAGTTAAGTGAATTTTGCCCCATTTTACAACCTTTCTTGCCACAGTTAAGGGAACTGCAGGTAACAACACCGTTATTAAGTGAATCTGGCTTCCGCCTTGACTTTGCTGATCAGAAGATCACAAAAGGTGATCACATCACCTCATCAGAAATACAGATCAGTTTCCAAATGTCCGGATTTTGATCATGTGGTAGTGGGGAGGCTACAACGGTCAGAAGTTCCTTTGTTCCGTGCCGTTGTAACTTAGAAGAATCAATAAATGAATGATTGTAAGTTGAGGACTACCTCTAGCAACATTACTAATAATTCTAATTCAAGATCATAAAATAAAAAGACCCCAAGAGACCACTTAGGGCAGGCATGTCCAAAGTCCGACCTGGGGGCCAATTGTGGCCCATTTTCAAATTTCAAGCGGCCCCCAGCCTCTTCTCCCCGCTGGCTCAGCTTGTCACTCAACCCCACCAGCCGGTGTTTTTTCCTTCACCGCACAGCAGTTCCCGCAGCTGTCCCCTGCTGCCCACCCACAGCTGGCTGAGCACCGCCTTCAAGGCTGGTGGTTATATTTCACCAGAGGATTGCAGTAGACCTGAGTCAGCACTCTCGTCGCGTGACACTTGTGACACAAGGTTTGTGTGCCCATTTCTAAAATGGCGACTGTAACTAAAAAAAGGAAAGTTGACAGCGAGGACCGCCACTTCCAAGACAAGTGGAAATTGGAGTATTTTCATAGTCGGTACCAACAGCTCCCTCCTGTCAACTTTTAGCGCCAGCTGGATAAAGAAAGGTTCCAAGAGATTCAAACATTTGCTAAGAAAATGCTGAGCTTGTTTGGTTCAACATACTTGTGCGAAAAAACATTCTCAGTTATGAACATTAACAAGAACCTTGTGAGGACGAGACTAAGTGACTTTCACCTGCGTGACATCTTGCGCATCAAAACCACTGTTTTTGAGCCAGACTTGGCATATATAATGCAGTCGAGATCTCAGTATCACCCTTCACATTAGTGCAGTTAAGTTATTTGTTTAGTCTTTCATAAAGTAATTCATTTGCATTTAATGTTAATGATTCAAAGAATGTCAGGCTGAATGATCGGCCCCACACATTTTCACCTCACCAAATCTGGCCCTCCTTGCAAAATGTTTGGACTTAGGGTTTCAATAGAGATTTAAACCACCTCCTTAGCATTCTAATTTTCTATAATATATTAGACCTGTCAAATTAAATTTTACCTCCCAGCATCTTCCTAATTTCCTTCTTGGATGTCAACTGGAGTGCTTTTTCTTCTTTAACTGTGAGAATGTCTTTATCTGCGCCAGCCTCTAGAAGGTATGCCACGACCTGGGCATGGTTTCGTTTACAGGCCCAGTGCAAGCACGTCCTGTACAAGAAAAAGATACAGACTTATTAAGAAGTTCTATTAAGGGAAAAGGGAAGGACAACCACTTTCCTTCCATTAAGCAATTGTGTCACAATTTAGATATTGTCAGCCTCTGCTTGCTGCTGCTTCAGCTGCCATTGAAACGGGAAGGGGGGGGCATGGTATTTGGGAGGGGAATCATGTTGTGCTGGAGGAAGATTCTAGATGCTGTTTGACCATCTTACTGCGCATGTGGAAGAAGGGAGTTTCCCGCCAAGGTTAACTGTCCAGCATTCCATCCTGGTAATGCCTTTTGAAGTTATCTCCCACCTGACAGTTGGGTGCATTATAATTGGACTATGGACTGGGGTGCCAAGGGGAGGGGATTGAGTTAAACATGATATTATTCGCTTTCGCACCTAATTAACCAGATTCAGCTTAGCTTTGCAACTGTTCATTTATAATTAGTAAAAGTACACTTGATTTCAATCAAATGGAGTCGAGTGGTTTCTTTCCTGATTACTAAATGAAGTCGTGGCTGACAGATATTCTTAGAGTGACACCTCCTGGACAACTCTTAGAAAACAAAAAGACAGTGCTAGAAATATCATGCTTTCAGCTTAGGTCTTCAAGTTAGCAAGAATAATATATTTTAAGTTTTCCAATATCTGAGGCACATACTCCTCATTTTCATCCCACCCCAAATGAAAATTAAAAGCACACTTCACCTCAGAAGGTTTGTTTTTATCTTGACCAATCAAAGAGTTAGTTCTGGTCACAATGTGAAACTTTACGTGTAAAGTTATATTTGGCCAATAAAATTCCCTCATTAATTGGTCAAGATGCAATTTTTTTTCAGAATAGATATTTTCCCCCGAGCAAATCAATCGTTCTCAGTTTCAACAACCTCAAATTATGTTGGATAGCAAAATGTTATACTCCTGGGGGAAATTCCCTTTCCCAATTTAAATCCTCAATATTTGAGCTAACTGCTAATGCATATTATATCAAAATGTTTTAAAGTAAAATGACTTTCTTTCAGCATTCACTTTCCTTAATCTTTTTTCTAAAAGTATTTGGATTTAGAGGTTCTTCCATGAAAACCGGTACCTTACTGGTGAACACAGATGCTACTTCAGCCAGACAATAGTTTGGAAAACAAAAGGACTAAAGTTAATTACAATTTCTGTCAGTCTAATGCAACAATCCCTCCAGCAACTTAGCTCCCTTTCAATCAGCCTCCACCAAAGATAAATAATTCTAATGACTTGACTTGACTTGAGTCTTTAGCGTCGGTACGGCATCGCCAATCCCTTCGCTGTAGAGTCGCATGCATCCCGAACCATCGCCACCCATTGTTTGCGATTTTGAGCGGCAGTTTTGCCATCTCGTATGGTAAAATGGATTCGCGAGAGGTCTTCTTCAATCAGCTTCATCCATGTTTTCCGTGGGGCGTTCTTATGCACCTTCCAGGTTTTGGGCACCGGTGCTTCAATGGTTATTTTGGGCCAGGAGTTGCTGTTCATTCTCCAAACATGCCCTGCCCATCGCATTCAGTTGCGCCTTACAAGTGTTTCGATGGTTGGTTGGTTCAGGCACAGTTTCCGTATATAGTCATTTGTTTTCCGATCATGTAGACTGAGCCCGCTTATGGTGCGTAGGCATCGCATTTGGAACACATTCTAATTCTAATGAGAGAAAACATCTGTGGCTCAGGACTGGCTGGTGGGGTTCTTGGTGCTCTCTGAGCTTAGTTGTTTGCTTGCAGACATTTTGTTACCCAACCAGGTAATATCATCAGTACTAGTGTCTCTGAGGTTTGCATCCGGTTGACACACAGTACATATAGTAGTTTGTGTTGTGGTTCTAATGCTATCTTGATTGTTTCTGATCTGCTCTTGATATATTGTAGAGTTATCCTTTTCATAGTGTTAATTGCACTATAGCAGGTTGAGTGGTCAGGCACTTTTTGATAAAAGTTGTTTGGGTATCCATTTTGTTGGAAGATTTGTTCCGGGTCTGTTTCCCTTTTTTTGTTGTTCTTCAGTGCTGCAGTGCATTTGTACTAATTTAAATAATGTTCTTACACAGCTCCTCTTGTAGGAAATTTGGCTGTTACTTTGGTAACGGAGCATTTGGTTAGTGTGGATTCGTTTTTTGTTTTTTTTGATAGCCTTGCATTTCTAATTTGCCCTTTTCCCCCCTCTGCTGATGACAATATCCAGAAAGGGCGCAGTATTATTGTTTTCTTCTTCCCTTCTGAATTTTAATCCTCTGAAGATGTTATTGTTTCATGTGTCTTCTCTGGTTGTTCTTTTATAATATGACAAAGGTGTTGTCTACATACCAAATCCATACTCTTGGTTGTAGGTGTGGGAGTGCTAGAGTTTCTGGATGCTGCATTACAGTCTCAGCTATAAGTCCCAAGAGTGGCGATTCCATGGGTGTTCGTCTGATTTGTCGGTATATTTGTCTATCAAACTGAAATTAAGTAGTGAGGTCCATGATTCTAGGTATTTAAATGTTACTGTATTTGACTAGGTCAGATGTTGTATAGTACCCTGTTGCTCCAAAATAAGACCTCCCCGGATAATAAGCCCAATTGGGCTTTTGAGCACAAAAAATAAGTCCTTCCCAAAAATATCGCCACACAGCAGAAGCCATGGGATGACCACTCTCGCCTCCTCCTGTACCTCAAAAATAATAAGACCTCCCTGAAAATAAGGCCAAGCGCTTATTTCAGGGGTCAAAAGAAAATAAGACCCTATCTTATTTTCGGGGAAACACGCTAGTGCTGCCAGGGATATTTTCCCTAATTCTGGATCTATGGGTATAAAGAGTCCTATGACATAAAAAACATAACTTCAACTTCTATTTTTAAGTCTTTGGCTTTCTGGATGCACTCTAGTGAGGAATTAATAGAGTATCTGTTCCCCACTGTAGGATGTCTAAGCTCTTTAGTAAGTTATTTAGCTATGGTGTATGTTGGGGAGTCTGGTAACAATACAACTTAGCAAAGAGGTATATCAAGCTTGTGTATTTTTGTGTGTACATAGAAGAGTGAGAGGACAGGTCCATTGCTTTTCTTCTGCTACTGTTCTATTTTTGACATGTAGCCTTTGAGGAAACTATGAGCATCCTACTTCAAGCTAAATCCAAAATAAATCAACCATATTTACACATCATTCAAAAGAAATAATAAAGCGGCTAAGAAAAAAACTGGAACACACCCTCTTCAGCAACCAACACCTATATAAGCAGAAATTAACATCAGGCAAACAAACAAGCAGAAAAGAATACTCTGATCAAAGAACTACCAAACAGAAAACCACACCCCACCAAAACTGGCAGAGCAAGCCACACTCAGTTGCACAGATGATGTTATCTAGTTGGTTGATGAAACCTCTGCAAGCATACAACCAAGTTCAGAGAGCACAAGTAATTATGTAACATCTGGATGATGTAGCTGGTGGAATGGAATCACTCAGCTGAGACACAACAGAATGATCTTCTCTAATATCACCTTGGTATCCTAAAAAATTATTATTTCTTTCTGCAGCATTTGTACCCTTCCTCTTTCTGAAAGCACATATATTCAATTCAACAAAATTAAGATAATAGTGCTAAATGTCAGTTAGGAAGTGAACTTGCTAGACAAGCAGGTATTTGAATGCAATTATATCTGATCAAAACTTAACCCTCTTTCTTGTTTACCATCACTGTATTTAAAGTTTTTTTTTTTGCTATTCAGCTAGAAAATGGTAAAATATAACCTAAGAACACTGTATATAAGAAGTTAAAAATATAAAGCTAGTGTTTCATAGCAATAAGATTTCCTTTGAGACTACCAAAAATTTATGTCAACTTTCATAAAACACTAGATCCATGATGATGAACCTATGACCCGCATGCTACAGGTAGCACACAGAGTCCTCTCTGTCGGCATGCGAGCCGTTGCCCCAGCTCAGCTCCACTGCGCATGCACACATGCTTGCGCCTCCCACTGGCCAGCTGGTTTTTGGGTCTCTGCTGCGCATGCACAGGGTGCATGCAGGAAAATGCTTGCATGTGCGGGGGTGGGGTGTGCGCACATTGCATTATAGGTTCGCGCATATGCACACATGCTTTAGGCACTCAGTGACAAAAAGGTTAGCCATCATTGCACTAAATAAAACCAAAAACGTCTAACTAATTCTCTGTTTTGTAAGGAATTTGCACTGTTATACTTATTGTTAAATTATTAACAATTTCATATCAGAACTATTGTGCAAGGATCTCATTTTAACAAACTCTAGGTAATAATGATATAAATGAAAAAGATGATTAGCAAGATGGATGAACTTGATTGCAGTGGCAGGTTAGAATATTTAAAGGGCCAAGTTGGGAACAGATCGTCATGGAAGGTTATCGATACAGTTGCTAACAGTTGATTTGAAGGCACATAATCAATTGATAAAGAATTACGTCATCTATCATAAATTTTTCACCACTTTTGATGTGATCAAAATTATCTCGGAATGTTTTGTATCATATACAAATCTCCTTTTTATTTGTTTCTTCCTTTTCCACAACTATTTGGCAATATATTACTAACACAGAATTTTGAAATCAGCTTTCCATATTATATTACAAAACTGGCACAATAAATGTAATGAATTAATTACATAAAAGACACACTGACTAAAATACACAGCAAAAATAGATAATATTATCTTCATTTTGTAGCATCAAGATATTATTAAAATCAACAGAATATCAGATTCAGCCACAAAATCTAACTATAGAAATCCTGACAGATTTATCTTTTAAAGATTTATTTTGTAAATCTAGATCTTCTGAAACATACTTCTAAAAAACTCAAAAACAATTTTAAGAGCAATAAAATAAACCTGAAAATATATTTTAAATTTTCTAAAATCATTTGTTAGATTTATTAATTTATTAGGAAAACTATGAAAATATATAAATGATTGGATCTTACATATCTCTATTATTATTATACTTTAAAATGAAACTCCATCAAACTACATGGCTATGGATGAAACATGTAACAGTGATACCCATTGTCATCAGGATACTTGGTACTATGTCTAAGAATTTTACAAAACACATCAAGAAATTGCAGTTTCCTGCAATAACACCAGCGAAACTGCAAAAAACTGTGCTACTTGGAACATCATATATTTTAAGAAGATACGTGATTGATACCTAGGACGCTGACAGAAAACGTAATAACCATCAGTACCAGTCAATGGTAGTTGTGATGCATTTTTAAATATTCAATTGACTGAGTTTCATGCTTAATGAATAAAGTATTACAACAACAACAACCACCTACTATCAACAACAATCTATTATTCTTATATGGTAATATAGGATTATAACCAAATGTAAGAAACCAACTTAAATAAAATAAATTAAAACAATACTTAAATCTAATATGCCAAGTTTATAAACCAGCAAAAGGCTTAACCGTTTTTTCAACAAGTTATTCATATTTAACATGGCAAAGCTGAGCAATAACAACATTAATTTATTTTTAACAATTGAAACGAATTGGACAAAAAAACTTCCAAAATGTTTTTTTTGAAGCAAGATTACCATAAAATAATGTTTTAAAAGACATGAACGGGAAACTTATCAGGTAATTTACTGGTCAAATACTTACCAACCGTTGATTTCATTCTGAGAGTTGACACTCACTCCAAAATCCACCAATCGCCGAACTTCCTCAATATCCCCCAAAGCAGCAGCTTCTCTCAGTCTCTCCTGTAGCTCTTTTTCCTCTATTGCAGAAGTCATGTTATGAAATTCTCTCCCCAGTCAACTTTGAGATTATCAATTGCCTGCCTGCCTATCTACTTAACTACTATAGATGATGAACCATTTTATCACGCTAGTCAATCAGAGGCCGGCCGAATACGTCAGTCCCCAAAAAGAAAGACTCGGGTTTTATTCTTTTAATTATAAACGCGTCGGCAATTCTTTTCTATCTACTGCTCATAAATCACCCTGATACTTCTGAAGGCCATTTTCCCTAATTGCATAGTTAGACTAAGTCTCGGTCGTTTCTGCTTCCGTTTTCTCTGGGGGACTCTATTAAATGAGACAACAGCGACCTGCACACTTCGTTCCCACCAGTCGTCCGATGCGTAGACCGTCGACACGCAGCAAAAAGGAAAAAGGGGGGAAAAAGGAAAGGAAATAGTTTCATTCTCCATTGGAAAAAACGAATGATTGTTTGAAAAATATCCACTTTGCCACAATCAATCCTGTATATTATTGACAAAGGAGCTTTTGCAATTATGCATTTGTGCTTTTACTGAGACAGTAAATTGCTCGGCAGCTTCCATTTGATCTTTCACGAAGTGCTTCGAGCAGTCTTAAATTGATACCGGGCAGGCTGAAATGTAAAACAGACTGAATAAAATAACAGAAAACCACCTTTTTTGAAACAGTGCGGTAATCTTAAAAGTACGTTTCTACCAACCTATATACTGTAGTGGGTCTTTTCGGGATTGTTTCCAATGCAACCAATAGAAGGAAGCTGCAGCTCACAAAAATGTATCCCTTTGTTAGTCTAAAAGAGTGCCACCGTGTTTCTTTGGACTTTTGCAAGCAGCACAATTTAGAATTCCCATCTTTATATAGATCTCTTAATGTTTGTGTTAATTGTAGATATTCCAATCTAATTTTAAATAGGTATCCAAAGTTAGCATTTTGTGCATTCAGTTTTTGGTTTTTCAGAAAAGGATCACCCAGTTTTATTGCCATTGTAAGCCCAGGGCAGAGTAGGTAATTTTACTGTGTTAAAAACCTTTTCAAGGAATTATGAGAAAAAAGTCCCAGAAGTACAGGTGACTGACATATAATGATTAATTTTAGTCTTTTGGTACAATATTTAACACAGTGTTTCCCAAACCTGGATAAATTACCCAAAATTGTGAACTTTGGGTAATTTATCACACTTTTAAGTAATTTACTCAGGTTTGGGAAACACTGTGTTAAATGTTGTACCAGAAGACTACAATTAATCATTATATGTCAGTCACTTGTACCCTTGGGACTTCTTTCCCATAATTTCTTGAAAAGGTTATTAACACACACTAAAATTACCTTTAATTTCTTTTCTTTGGATTATAACACATAATCAATTATTCAATCACAACAGAGGAATTTAAATAATGACTGTGATAAATGGTTTTGGTTAATGAAGGAAAGTTTGAGAAGCACTAATCTAGCATTTACTGTATATTGAAGATGCAGTTTTTATACTGTAGAAAGTTATCACCCAGCCCCCTCCCAGAAAAATGAAATATCCTAGGAAATATTGAAAAGGCAGAATATTTCTCTGGGATGTGAAAAGGAAGAAACATGTTTTAAAAGACAGAATAGCTCTCTGTAGCTTCCTGCCCATCCCCACTTTGTCAATGGGCCATTAAGAACGCTAAGGTAGTCCACTTCACATAATAAAGAGCTCTCCCCTTCAATTCCAGGGGATGGGCTAAGGCATGATAATATTGGCCCTTTACCCAACTCGCCACAAGGCATCTAAGAACTCAACCAAACCTGGATTCAAAACGCAGCCTAGAGAGTTGTTCTTAATGTCTGTATTCCCCCTTCCCGGTTTCGTGTGAGCCGCCCTGAGTCCCCTCAGGGAAAAGGGCGGCCTACAAATTCTAATAAAACCAAAACCAAAAACCAAACCCTGCATGGCCACATGGGAGTCTGACAACCAATCAGAATACAAGCTCAAGATCAGAGGCATAAAAGAGAGGGCATAAAACCAGGGACTTTCAGCATCTCAGTCCTTCCTTCTCTTTTTCTCCACCAACATTGAAGCATGTAAATCACCTTTTCTGTTCAGGACTCAAGTCCACCAATAAATCATCTTTCCAAGCAGCCTCCATGTCTCCAGTGTCTTTTTCCCCACTTGGAGCCGAACCCAGAAGGACATTTCTTTCATCAATACCATTCCCGAGCAATACAGGAACAGGCAAGGAAGCATTTTCTTGGCCAAGTACATGGATGGGTATTTAAATATTTGAAAAGTATTTTCCCTATTACAGAAAATTAAGTGTGCTTATTACCATGTTTACTCAAAAGTAAATTCTATAGAATTCAGTGTCACTAACATCATGGTATTAAGGACTTATAGCCTGCATCTGTAATGTACATCTCTGAGACAATTTCTAGCAGTTCCAAACCAAAAACAAAATGCAAATTTTATTTTCTTCTTAATAAGGGAAAACACAAGACAGGACTCAAAAATGGAAGGCAATGAAATCTATAACACTGTAAAGAATCATGAGCAAGTCAGGGCAAGTACACAATTCTGTAGGGTCATTAATTTTAGGACTTAAAAAAACTGAAGTTAATAGTTAATAAATATGTTCAGATTTTGACATACAATTCTTTTCAAACTTTTGCTATTTATGAGGTGGTGATGCTAATTATATGTCTTCTTATTTTGAACTCTGCTGGATTAAACCTTGGTGATTTTATGGGGCGAATTATTTCTAATGTTTTATGTGACTCAATGTAGGATTTTTCTATAACGATTTGAAGAACGCGCAATACAAAAGGACGAAAGTTACACTGTGTATTTTTCAAGAACCTGGTAAAGTTTTGAAATGGGAGATTTGATTGTTCTAAATAATCCCAAATCCACAAATATATTGTAGGCGGGTGGTAAAGAAGGGTATGACTAATCAGCATTAAAAGCTTGTTTGCAATATTTAAACTGCTTGCTGGGCAATCTGCGTTACAAGATTCCGCAGAGAACTTGTTTGGGCAAATCTGTGGTATGGCAAATAACTGCCGGTTTCTTCTTGCCCTGAAGAGGGGAAGGGAAAGTAACAGAAGACCGACCGCGCCTCTTCCATAGCGACGCGGACGGCCTTCCAGACGTCTCGCGAGGCCTTGACGACAAGCCAGCCGCCGGGGGGCGATTATGCGAGGGAAGCGCAGTGCATTGTGGGAAACACCCGGGCTCGACGGCGCCGCCATTTTGTCTCTGTCACTCTCGGAGCGGCGCGGCTGCAGCGTTTTTATAAGGCAGTGGGAGTAGTCGAGACGGTAATAATTGGGTCGGCGGCGGACAGGGCACCATGATTTCGGCAGCCCAGCTTTTGGACGAGCTTATGGGCCGGGACAGAAACCTCGCCCCAGATGAAAAGCGCAGTAACGTGCGGTGGGACCATGAAAGCGTGAGTGTTGCTGGGGTTGGGCCTCCTGTCCTCTCAGGGCCTCCTTGTTCTCAGCCGTTTTCGCGGGTTTCGGGTTTGAGGGGCAGAAAACGCGTCATAGTCCGAAGTTTGCCTGAGGGAGGGGGAGCCTAAGCTAGGAGAAACGAGGAGCCGCCGGACCCTGAGAAGTGTGGCGTGGAAGAAGGCGATATCGCGGGTGGGAGGGCGGTTAGGCCTCTCGATGGGAAAAAGAGGGTAATGGGTGGGAAAACTCGAAAGCGGGGGCTGTGCAAAACGTCGTGGCCCTGAAGATGGAGGAAAAGCCAGGCCACGAGGCCCGTCGTGCACCGTGTTTTAAATCCCTGTAGATTGAATTATTGTACTTAGTCGCCTAAGAACGTGGGTGGGGGTGGAGAAAGAGTAGGTGCGCGCGGGAAAGGGAGCGAAGGGTTTTGAAGCCTGCGAGTCAGAGTTTTCAACCCTAACCCTTTTTCTTCTATTCAGGAGGGAATGTTATTTCACAGCCGTAAATAAATCTTTTTATCCTTTTGCGTGAATGTGCGCCACATTTCTAGTTCAGAGCAGAACTAGTTTGCAGAAAGCACGAAGGTCATGAAATCGTAAAGCATTGAAGAGGGTTAAAGCGGGGGAGGAGGAAAATTATTATAACTAAGTTAAAAAAGTAAAGATGAAAAGGTAATCAAACAAGACCAGAATTTCAAAGACTCACATTAAAGAGTCTTTAGAGCATTTTCCTCGATCATTATGCCACTGTGAGGTTACCCCAGAAAATGCTCAGATGACTAAAATGTTTTGAATTTGAGATGTTCATAAGATTATAGCCTGCCATGGATCAAATATATTGGTTCCTTAAGATAATAGAAAAAACATAGCTTGTTTCACTTCAAAAATAATAACCTATGCATTTATTTCAGCATATATTGAAAAAATGAGGTTCCTTGCCTTGGAGTGATTTATAGTACTAAACATGTATTCAAAGATCAATTCTATTCATTGGGACTTATTTCCAAGCAAGTGTATGGAATCCTAACCTGCATTGTCTCAAATGAACCCAATTTGAAATATGACAGCATTTGCTTTTATTTGTTGCTCAAGAAAGTAGAAATCTTAATGGGCAATGGCTCACATAAACTCTTGTAGTAGCACTTCTCTGATTCAGAGTGCTGATTAAATTAGACTAATTAAATTAGTTAAGTTATCTAAATTGGGTAGTTTTGAAGGAAATTTACATGGTTTTAAGGCTTTTTTAGGCTTCAAACACTACTTTAGACTGGATGAATGGATGGGATTGTTTTGTCTTTTTTTTTAAATCAGTACCTGGAATTAATTCTTCTAATGCACATTAAATTAAAAAGTCACATTAGGATGTAACTGCTTTACTGTACTACCTATCTCATTATCTTTTTCATCAAGTAAAAGAGAATACTGTGGTGCCTGTTTATTTTAAATCTTAAATGCTATGCTATCTCAAGTTTATCAGTATATCAACAAATAATCAAAACCTCTCAAAAATATGGAAATATTACAAACAGCTTGTTCACAGAATTATAGAATTGGAGGGGACTTTAGGTCATCTCTGGGAATCTAGATAGGGATGAGAAAACTTCAGTTCAACTAATAATGTGGAGTAACTTTGGTTCTTCCTTGGATTCATGGCTCCTGTTCAAAGTGCTGCGGGGGGGGGGGGGCTTTACATACTATACCTTCATGTTGTGTACCAATGTCCCCTTTCCTGGATCAGGAGGCACTGTGCTCAGTCATGCTTTGGTCACCACCTGAGTTGGTTATTGTAATGCATTCCACCTGGGGCTGCCCTCAAAGAACATCCAAGAGTTTGTGTTAGTCCAGAATGAAGTAGCATAGACAATTGTATGTCTTCATTTCCCCCCCCCCCCCCCCACCTTATACCTTTGCTTCTCAAGCTGCCCTAGCTTCCAGTTTGCTTCTGGGTGCAATTTGAGGTGCTGGCTGTTATCTCTAAAGCCCTAATGGCATAGTACCAGGGTACAGTAGAACCTCGGGTCATGAACGCTTCTGACCACAAATCAGGTGCCAAGCAAAAAATTTGCTAAATGTTTCACTCTGGTGAAGAACACATCCTCGGATGGCGATCGAACACAACTGCAGCAATTTTTCCTGCCACTCAATTTTTTTTTGTACACGCATGCGCAGTCAGTCTTGCTTCCGGTCACGACCAAATCGGGTTGCGATCGAAGTCCTGGAACAGATTACGGTCATGACCAGAGGTTCTACTGTATTTGAGGGAAGTGCCTCATTTCAATCATTTGTACCTATCCCATTAGGTTGGGCAGGGGAGACATGCTCTGGTCCCATCTACTAGGGAATCCCACAGGATCTAGAATGCAATTCTTTTCCATAGTGGGCCTTGCATTCTGGAACTCCACACTGCTCAAAATTCAGCTGACCCTGACACAGCTCATCATCTTAAAATCCTTGACAATCTTGACTGCTTTCACAGGCATGGGAACTAGGAGAGTGATTGATTCCATGCTACTAGTATTCCAGAACCACTTTGTGTGTCATCTGGAAACTGTATGAGAGTTTTTTTTAAAAAAATATACAGTATTCTTATAATGTACAGGTATTTTCCCCATGAGCATTTGTTTAGCAACCATTAAAAATTCAGGTAGTTCTCACTTACTATCATAATTGAGCCTGGAATTTAGGTTGTAAGTTGTGATCATTAAGCAAAATGCCCAGGTGACTGCTCTGTTCAATGATTGCAATCTCAGCTCTCCTTATTGCAATTGTTAAGTGACTGTAAATTGTTAATCAGACAACAAAACTGACAGTGAAAGGTGAGGAGACAGCTCCCCTCCATGCGCAGAATGGAACTCCAGTGCTGTGTTGGAGTTCCCTCTGTGTACAGAAGTGAAGTCCATCCCAAAATCTAAGCGAGAGTCTCAGCCAAGCAACACTTGCTGTCAAGGAGGTTGAGTGAAACAGTTCTTCCTGAAATCTATGCAGAATTTCCTGCTTCTTTTTCATAACAGACCTTTTTCATCTAGCTTCCAGAAACAAAAGGGAGTCCTTTGAGCAGGCTACAACAGCTTGTGACTCCCTGCTGGCCTCCCCATTGACTTTTTGAAGACGCCAGCAGAGAGATTGCACATGGCAGTCACATGATTACAGGGATCTTGGCAAGCCACTGTAAGTGCATATAAATTGCCAAGTAACAATCAAAATATTTATTTTGTCATGTTTATGAAATATATATTGGAGGTGGTAACCTTTCCCAGAGCTGTATGCAACAAAATTTCATTTTAATGTATGCCAATTAGTGCACATTTAAGGCAGTGATGGGTTGTAGGCTGTATGCCCCCTGGTACAGGAGCACCGGGTACCATTCCAGTACAATGCTCCGGAGACCTCACCCACCCGCCCAAGCTCCTTACCTGTCTTTTAAAGCCTTTGGCGCTTCCGCACATGTGCATGGCACGTACAGCACCTCTGCAACGTTCCGCTGAGCCTCTGGAGCATCTTGGAGGTGTCGCTGGCAGATACGACCTGTGCACTTCCATGTGGATGGCGCTGGGCCCATTCAAAACGTACCAGTTGGAACGGGATCCGGAACCCACCACTGATTTAAAGTGACAATACAGTTATTCTAAGTATTCTAATAGTGTCTTCTTAGAAATGAGATTAGTTCTCAGTTCAAAAGGGGAGGGGTGTGGCACTGGTACATTGTTGATATTTTTATTTGAGTAAATTTAATATTGGCAAAAAAAATAATTACAATCTTGTACTTATATTTCAGGTTTGTAAATACTACCTTTGTGGATTTTGTCCAGCTGAATTATTCACAAATACTCGTTCTGATTTAGGTGAGTGTATGTTTTCCCTTTATACAGTAATTGGTTTAAAAATTAATGATAGGTATAAATTATCATATTTTAAATGTTACTTTAAAATTTATTAAAACCTAATTATGCAATGTTCTTAATTATATTCTAAGCTTAAAATGTTAAAAGTTCATTTATTTTTAACATGCATATTAGGTTTCAAAACAACAATATGTAGGTGTTTTTTTTCAGATACCATTTAGCATTAGCTTTTCAATCTATCACAGCTTTTCTCCATGTACACTATGTGCTGATAGATTGCTCTATTCTTTGAATCATGCTTTAGATCCAACAGCCATAAAATTATATCCCAGTCTTAAGATTTGATTCATCAGTATACTAATTCATAATATGAAGATTGCACTAATATACTATTGCACACAGCTGTTTTAATAATTTGGTTGATTAATTTATTTAAGAAGCTATTAACTATATAATAAATAAAATAGTTACTATAAAATATAATAAATGACAGTATAGTAGTTAGAATCAAGACATTGAAAAATACCTATTTCTGTATACACAACTATAACTTTATATCATTCTCATAATGTTGCAAGAGACTTTATTATAGATAGTCCTCAATTTGCAACAGTTCCTTTATTGACCATTCAAAGTTACAATGGCACTGAAAAAAGAGACTTGAAATCATTTTTAATCCTTACAACGGTTGCAGCATCCCCATGGTCACATAATCAAAATTCAGATACTTGGTGGCTGATTCATATTTATGAGGCTGGCAGTGTCCCGAAGTCATGTGATTGCCTTTTGTGACCTGACAAAATCAATGGGGAAATCAGATTCACTTAGTGATTCATTTAACTGTAGCAAGGAAGGTTGTAAAATGGAGCAAATTCACTTAACTGTCTTGTTTAGCAACAGAAATTTTGGACCCAATTGTGGTTATAATTGAAGACTACCTGTGTTGTTTAAACCAAAAATGTAACATTGCTTAAAGAAAATCTTGTTGAAATTGTGTTGGTTTTTGTTTTGCACAGTATTAATACTTTAATAATAATAATAATAATAATAATAATAATAATAATAATAATATTTTTTCAGGTCCATGTGAAAAGATTCATGATGAAAACCTAAGAAAACAGTAAGTTTATATATAATTTTGCTTTAAAAATTTCTAATAGGTATAGCTAAAAAGAATAATTTCAGTACAAAATACCCATTCAATATTAATTGAAATTGAATAGCTCATAGTTTCTTTATGTATCTGCCATGTATTTTGGTTAAACATACACTGTCTTTATTATTAACCTTCAGATACATTTTGGACATTGATAGGTATGAGAAGAGTTCTCGATTCATGAAAGTAGGCTATGAAAGAGAGTTCCTTCGCTATTTACAAAGCTTGCTTGCTGAAGTTGAACGTCGAATTAGAAGAGGCCATGCCCGTTTAGCATTATCTCAAACCCAGCAGTCCTCTGGTGTAAGTATAAAAATGATAAATAATTAACCATTTTGCATTTTTTAATTCACATTTTTTTACATTTAAGGTAGCATTGTTACGTTCAATACAGCACATATAGATTTGCCTGAGGCTATAGCATAATCATGAAAAATAATTTAATTTAGTTAGAAAAATTCATTTTACTTATTACATAGGTAACAGAGTAGCAGATTTACTGCTTTGCATATGACTTCCTTCTAATTGTGTTAAATTTATCAGAAACAGATTAATATGAAAGTTTCCATTAAAATACTTATGCTCATCTAGAATCATCATCCCCAGCACCTCATTTCTGAATAGATATAAATAAATCTATTTTATTTTTATTTAAAATGAGCAGTGCAATAGACATAAAGATCAATAAAGCATTAAATAATGATTACCTTTTTATATTTAGCAGGCAGCAGGACCTACTGGCAAAAATGAAGAAAAAATTCAAGTCTTGACTGATAAAATTGATGTACTTCTGCAACAGGTAGAATTATCTTAAATATATTTTTTAAATAAAAGTAATATATAGGAACCTAAATTAAAACTTAAAAGTGTTTTTGCTTTCTAATAGATTGAAGAACTAGGTTCTGAAGGAAAAGTAGAAGAGGCTCAAGGCATGATGAAACTTGTTGAACAGTTAAAAGAAGAGAGAGAACTGCTCAGATCTACAACTTCAGTAAGTAAGAGTCACAAAAACTTTTGCTTTAAGGTTAAAAACCATTATCAGATTAAATCAAATCTTAGCTATTTGGTACAGTTTTTTTCCTGTGTTTTTGTAAAATGTTTGTGTGTGTTTCATATAAATATTTTTATTCTTCAGAAGTCAGACAATTTTTATATAAGCTCCAGTTAAATAAATTGATATGTATTCTGTAGTGGATGACCATATAAAAGTAATTTAAATTCTGTGACAAGTAATAATTCATAGATAGAATAAAGAAACATAGAATCATTTTCAAGATTTAGTATTTTAAATCCCACTGAACCTACTCAGACTAATGACAAAATTACCTTCCAAAATATTCTGGAATTTTTCTCCAAATTCAAATGGCTTCTTTTTTTACTTGGTTTTCTTCTCAGGCTTAGCCAAGCTTATGTTATTTTTGTTTTTAATATGGAGAGATACAGTCCTCAATTTACAATTGAGCCCAAATTTATGTTGCTGAGCCAGACAGTTACTAAGTGAATTTACCCTGTTTTACGATGTTTCTTGCATTTGTTAAGTGAATCACTGCAGTTGTTAAGTTAGTCATGGTTGTGAAGTGAATCTGGCTTCCCTGTTGACATTTCTTATCAGAAGGTTGCTATAGGGGATCACATGAACCAGAAAACGGTCATAAACATGAATCGGTTGCTCTTTTTGTTGTTGTTCTAATTATTAAATTGTCAAATTTGGAAGAAAGCCAATGAAGTAGAATTCATGGAGATTGCAACTATAGCAGATCAGGTTTTTCACAGCACTAGTACACAAAGCCTATTTTCCCTTCAATTATTGTCTCATAATTGGGTTTTCTGTGGCATCTTTGCAGGAGCCCACTTTGCTATGGTTGAACTTGGATTATCTCAAATCATAATGGTTTTCACAAAAATTCTAGAGATCCCATCGTTTTCAGTGCTATTATTGTGTTTTCTTTCTTCCAAGTGTCTCAGTCTGCTAATTGTTCATCCTCATTATTGCTGATCTTGAATTTAGCTGGTAGAGGTCCTTACAATTTCCCTTTTTGGGGGGAGGGAGGGACATTTTAAGCGTATGGAAAGACTAATGCCTAGCCTTTGGTTACCACAATTTGAAATCCCTGCATTTTAAACTGATACGGTATATACTTATATTGTGAAGATTTATTCTTGAATGAAGAGTCAGGTACCTATTGCTATTGTGTGGCTCTTGAAATTAATGCCCTGGTGTTTATGATTTCATGAGACTAAAAATAATATATATTCTATATTGGGCTAAGAACTGCTGTTTTTTTTAAAATTTCCATGTCCTTTACCTCTATTCTTCTGGACATCGTCATCAAATGGTTTATAATATATGTTCAAAAATGTTTTGGAATTGGCTCACATAGCCTAGTAGAATTGAACATGAAGATAACTTCTTCATGTTAAAATACCTGTTGTAAGGGAGAATTATTATGGAATTAAATTTCTTGGGCTTGGGGCCAGCAAGCCACAATAATATGCTGGTCAAGTTCTTAGGGAAATTATTTGTAATAACTTCTGATTAAGATTTTTAGTGTAAAATTTTAATTTTGAATTCAAATATCAGTTCATAAATAGGACAACTGTTTTGTTGTAATTTTAGAGGAAATTGAGAATTTTGGAGCACAGAAATGAAAAAAACTGAACTCTATGCTTAACAGGATTTGAAAAGTCTTTGCATTTATTAAAGAATATATCTTTATTTTCCAGACCATTGAAAGTTTTGCAGCCCAGGAAAAGCAAATGGAAGTTTGTGAAGTCTGTGGAGCCTTTTTAATTGTAGGAGATGCACAGTCCAGAGTTGATGATCACTTGATGGGGAAACAGCATATGGGTTATGCTAAAATTAAAGCTACAGTAGAAGAATTAAAAGTATGTTGTGCTATTTTTTCATAGATATACAAAACAGAATGTGTTTATATATATGAATATATGAAACAGAATGTGTTCAGTGAAAATTATGTTTGGACTAGTCACTATTGCTAATATCTAGTATCTCCAGTATATTCAGTAATCCTCAATACCAGTTGGGACTAGAATTTTTATTATTAAGTGATGCATTTGTAAAGTGCATCACTTAGTAATGATAATCTCTGTAGGTCCAGTTGCCTTTGTTAATTGAAACCCACTGTTGTTAGGCAAGGAACTTCCTGTCAGTTTTCTACAACCTAGGTCAGTGAGGAAGCCAGTAGGAAGCTCCAAGTTCCAGTCTCACAGGCAGCTAATTAGCTTCTGCTGGTTGGAGGGGAGAGGATGGGGATCCAGGGGAGGGCCAGGGAGTGTAAGTGGATGTGGCCAGCAAATCACGAGTGCAGAGGGGTTGAGGTAGGATGCCTTGGTGTGGGAGATATAACCGAGCAACCTACAACATTCCCTGCCAGCATCCCTATTGGCTTTCTTGGGAACCCAGCGGGGAAGGTTCTAAATGATTATCATGCTTGGCAACCAGTCATAAGTGCAAATGGATTGCCAGGCACTCAGATTGCAAATCATATTGACTGCGGGGGTGCAAAGATAGCTGAGGACTTGTAATCACCATTCATTTGAAGCCTCAGTCACTGTCTGAATTGTTGTAGGTTGAGGACTATCTGTATGGGAATGCCATTAGAAAAATAGTTTTAGCATACACTATTTTGAATATTGAACCTCAGGTCCTTCTAATAGGTGAATTGGTGTTTCTATATACTGTACTATACATATAATTTTTTTTGTTATTTCTACTTTAATCAAATTCCAGAAAAGCTGAAATATCCAGTATTGGAACTGTTTTGAAATTTTGAACATAAAAATGAATTGTACCTTGCATAAGTTGTGAAAACCAGTCCATTAGAAATAACTGGGCAGATATATATTTTGGTTCTTCAGAAGTAACTGTTTACTAAAGTAACAACAAAAGTTCACACTATTCTATGAATTTGAGTCCATTTAATCCAAACTATTCCATATAAAATTACAATATTTTTTGGAGTACGAGCACTCCCCCCCCCCCCAAAAAAAAGTGGATGGAAATGTCTGGGTCTCTTGTATAGCGAATATTGCAGCAGGGGGAGGGGGTTGGTGCAGCACCAATCAGCTGTTCTAGAACAGACCACAATGGTGAATGTGCAGCGGCACAAACAGGCCATGGTGGCAAATGGGTGGCAGCAGCAAACAGGCCACAGTGGTGTGCGCAAATGGGCCACAGCAAACAGACCAGATGAATACCGGATGGATGCTGGCAGGCAGCGGCAGATTTTTTTTTTCTTGTTTTCCTCCCCAAAAACTACTTGCGTCTTATAGTCTGAAAAATACAGTATTTTTTATTTCAATACTGTACATGTGAGAGAGAGAGCATCAGTATGTGTGTGAGAGAGATTTTGGACATCTTGCATAGGTAAGTTCCACATAATAGCTTTTTCACATAAAAGGATTATGTGATTAGTTAACAGGATTCCAACATCTTATTTGGTTGACTGACTGCTATATGCAGAGTTTGTAAATAAAAAAACAATCAGGAACTAAATACTGTATTTTTCGGACTATAAGATTTTCTGAACTATAAGATACATATTAGCTTTAGAGGAGGAAAACAAGAAAAAAAATCTGCCTCTGCTTCTCCCAACATCTATTCCATATTCATCTGGTCTGTTCACCTCTGAAAGGGCAGCGGCGAAAGGGTGGTGGTGGCCATCCCCGCCACCTAGAACAGCTGATCAGCGCCACACCAACCCTCCTTCCCCCCCCCCCCCCCCCGCAATATTCACTCTAAGACACACAGACATTTCCACCCACTTTGGAGTGTGTGTGCGCTTCTTATAGTCTGAAAAATATGGTAATTCTTATTTCTTTTAAGACACTGATTATGAAATCTAATATCAATCTTAACTCTTATTATCAGAGTTGCAAATCTGATAATGGAATATTCGGGGTTTGTATTTCATATACAATCTTGCACAATGCTAGAATAATGATGGTGATTCTCTGCAAAATAGAAAGGTTTTCTTTGTTATATTTAAATTGAAAAAATTTAGCTTTGTAAGCAATATTACATCATTCTATATTTTACCATTCTTTGTATTAGTTTCATTTAAAACTAAGCTATACCTTTTCAGCTTTTTTAAAATTAAAGATAAATATTGTCAATATATTGTCAAATTTTGTTCTGGTAACATTTTGAGAAAAAATCTTTTTCAAGGAAAAATTAAGAAAAAGAACTGAAGAGCCTGAACGCGATGATCGATTAAAAAAAGAGAAATTAGAACGAGAAGAGCGAGAGAGGGAACGTGAAAGGGAAGAAAAAGAAAGAAAGCGACGACGTGAAGAAGAAGAAAAGGAAAAAGAGAGGGCTCGTGATAGAGAAAGACGAAAAAGAAGTAGATCACGAAGCAGACATTCAAGCAGAACTTCTGACAGGAGAGGTAGTCGGTCAAGGGACCATAAACGGTCAAGAAGCAAGGAGAGAAGACGAAGCAGGTAAACATCTAGGAAGTGGCTAAAAACATTGCAGTGATAGAAAATGAGGACATTACTGATGCCAAATGTTTGGTTGAAAACTGGCCTAAGAAGTAGAATCCAGTTTTCTGATAACTTTCTAAATCCTCTTGAGATGTCAAGCTTTTAAATTATTGTGATAGATATTTAAATACAATTATGTTTTTTATTATTAGAAGTCGGGATCGACGCAGAAGCAGAAGCCATGATAGGTCAGATAGAAAACACAGATCACGCAGCAGAGATAGAAGACGGTCAAAAAGCCGGGATCGTAAATCATACAAGCACAGAAGCAAAAGCAGGGAGCGAGAACAAGAAAGGAAATCCAAGGAAAAAGGTTAGTTCATCTCGATGCTATTAGAATTGGCTGCAGAACTATGCCGTCTCCAGGTGGACAGATTCTCATTTTTTTATAACTTTTTCTGAACTGTTGTAATAAACTCTTAAAACAATTTTAACCTTATTTCTAGCACTGCCATATATTGCAGATTACAAATAGATTAAAATTAAGTTACAGTGTCATATGTTGTAGCTTCTTAGCTAGCCAACAGCTAGTTTTTACATCCTCCCTCAACTTTTATATTCATCAGTATGTATATCTATTTTGTTGAATCTTGTGTTGCTATTTGTCCTCTATATAAATGTTAATAGTACTGAAATCTATTGAGGTATGGTTTTTGTTTTTTTAAAAAAACCTTTTGTATTGGCAAGGGTTTATTTATTGTTGTTCATTTTTTCACACAGATTCATTTTTTTCCAGCACCTCACTTTTTCCATCCTAGTTGATGGCATTCTAAAAAAAATTACAATAAACTAATTGAAGAATCTCTTGTTGGACCTTTATAAAAATTAACAAACATGGTAACTTTCCTTATGGTGAAGACCAACATTTCGTTCATTTCTTGAAGGCACTCTGTTTATACTTTTTCTGAACAAAAAATAACATTAACTGTTGATTTCTCAGAGCATGGTATATTTTTTAAAAAAAAACAAAGTATGACTACTTTTTTTTTAAAGCTACTTTCTTTTAAAAAGAGGTACTTTCCTTCAACAATGAGCTTGTTGATATTTCTTCCCCAAGGTAGTTCTCTCAGTCTTGAGATTAGGTGTGCTTGCAATTTGCAAGTTTTTATTTTTTCAAAATAATTTAGTAATAGCCTCCTGCTTTGCCATACCTTGATTATATATTCACTGTTAGTCCTGAGCTATTTTGTTCACTAGTCTGCCTTTGGTCATTTGCAATGCAATTCTGCAAATATCTATCTACTAGTAAGCAGACCCCATAGAATAAAATTGGGTAGACTTCCTTTAGTTGTGAGCAGTATTATTTATTGTGTAAATTGCTTTGTAATTGTTACATTAAATGTCTCTGAATGTTGGTTTTTTTCCTGTCATGTGGAATTTTCATCTTCAGGGTTTTTTCCCCCTTCCAATTGGATTAACAGAAATGTAGCAGTTACTTCACTTGATGTAATTCTGGCTTTGCATTACCTTCTGGTTCTGATACTGACTAGGCCAAAAAATTAACTGTTGTGATAATAATATTTTAACAATGGTTATATTCTGATAAAATTGTCCACTATTGGTCTCAAGAATCACTGTATTTTAAATTGGAGTTGCCTATTTCTTTGTATTAATCACCATTTTCCAAAGAAATCAATAGCAACATTCTCAAGTCTATAACAAACCAAAGTATCAGCCACATGTTTATTTGGTAGTAGAGCATTATCTGCTCTGCAGAAGACTTTTCATCTAGTACCAATACATTTTTTAAAATTTGTAACAATTGATTCCCTTACTAAAGATACTGGTGAGTTGAAGCAATAAATGAGACTTATGAGAAAGTTCTACTAGTTCTACTTACCGTAGAAATATTTTTAACTGCTTCATTCCCTGTCAAGGGTGATTTTTTTGTTCAGAATTTGCAAGCACTGTTAAGTACTTGTATTTGAACTGTTTCACACTTAATAAAGCAGTTCACAGTATTAATTGAACAAAACATTAGGTATTTAAATAAACTAATATAGGGTTAAGAAGTATTTCGATTATTTTATTTGTTACTGTAACTAATTGGCTTCCTCTTAAATATGAGTAATGTGACCAACCCTTCTGCATATATGCAACTTCTTCTTACTTCTGTACTTCCACACATACCCTTGTTTCTAGTTTACGGTTGGGGGGCCATTTCCTAACTGATTTCCTTCCATGTTTTATTGAAGCACTTGCTATGCTAAGCTGTTAAATGTATGTCCTTATTGCATACTATCTATATACATACATACATACATACATACATACATACATACATACATACATACATACATACACATCAGTATATTTTAGTAAAGATTGTGGAAAAATATATAATGAAGATAAAAGAACACAGAAATATTCCATTAGTTTTGAGTAGAAGAAATGAAACACTAAACAAAATTCTCTTTATTGGCTTGTCTCAAAATGTAACTATCATTGTTCCCCACCACCATCCCTGCAATTTGAAATCCTACTTTACTAGAAAAGCTAGTAGAAGCAGAAAAATGAAGTCACATGTAGATAAATATGCATGTTTATCTATTACTAAAACTGTGATGACTAAATTTTAACTTGGCAAAATAGTGCACCAAGATAATCTCAAAATGGGTGAACTTAGAGAAGGTGTCCAAAATCCAGGACCTATATATGACTCCCATGGAATTGAAATTTTATAAAACATTTTATGACATAAAATTATCATAAAGCATTTAGTGACATGCAAAATGTCCCAAAGCATTTCCTGCAGTCAACTTCTGATGTTTAACTGTGCTATACAGTTCAACATGGGTTACTTTCAAGACTGATACATTTGTGAATATGTCCCTGAACTTTTAAGAATTTTTCAAGTACTTTAGAAGCTCTGCCATTGTTGAAAGCATTGAAGAATCTGGTAAGGAAATAGCTCTGAAATGATGGCCCAAGGGGTCATGAGTTGTCTAGTTATGTGTATATGATTTTTTTTTTTAAGTTTGCTTGATTTGGTAATAGGATTTTCATTCCTGTCCCTCAATTTGAATATCTCCAATGAGATAATGGTACTGGTATTTCTCTTACTTCATCAGAGAGCTTTAGAACATATATGTTCTCATAAGTATAAGTTTGTTTCCAAGGAATAATGTGAAAGACACCTAGTCTTTGTAGATACTATTTGAGAAAAGTCATTCAGTCGATGATCTGGAATTCTAAACATCAACCATAGATATTTTAAAAGCACAGTTTTCTTACTCTTCAACCCTGATGTTATTAACTCTTATATTAACCAAAATATCCTTCTCTACTTGTCCAAACTCAAAGCTAAAACAGCTCCAGGAGACTTGTTCTACCCATTTTTGAACAGCTATTGAACACTATTTAATCTACATGATAGACGATAGAATTATTAAACTGGCTGGACAAGACTGCTTTTCCTCAGTGAATCTACATTTGACTGCTAATAAAGCAAAAATGGATCCATTAATACAGTCTACCCCATACAGTTATCATTACAAAACAGACAAGTTTTTTAAAGAGTTTCAATGATAACTGGATTTCTGAGCCTGTTTATCTTCAGGTTTCTATTGCCCTTAGAAAAAGTTTCATATACATTTTTCTTAAGATTTTTGAAAGTTATCTATGTAATAAAGTTGTTTTAAGGTTTTTTTAGCAACAGGAACTGAAGTCGTTTTAAGTGGGAGGGATTCCTTTGTGAAACCAGATTGTTCAGTTTTTCTAGAAGTTTCACTCAAAGAATAGTTTTTATTTATCTCCAGATCTTTATTAGTAAATATATCCATTCCAAACAACTGCATATTCCATTTGGCCATTACAAAACCTTTTTCATGCTAGTAGAAAAAGTTGATTAAACAAATTACAGTGTAGTCCAGATATGCCAAATGCATTCTTACAGAACAATTACTTTAATGGGATAATAATTCCATAATAATTTATCTATGAAAACTTTCTTGGGGGTCTGTGTACTGAGCATAGGAATGCAGTTTATAATAAGAAATAGAGCTAAATTTTATTACAATTGTTTAGCAAGGGGTACATGCTTTCTTCTGGCTTTACTAATTTTACTGATGACTTGACAACATTCCGTTGCAAGAGTGCCTCCTATAAGTCCCTGGCATTTTGATAATTGCTTGAAATTGTTTTTTTAAGGACCCTATTGAGTTCATATCTCAGTTCAAATATGTCTGCTGAGCCCTAACTTGTACTTGTTTTGCATGTGAAAATTAGGTACAAATTTGCAAATAAGATGAAAATAGCAAACCTACTTCTGCTTTGAAGGTTACTTTTTTTGCTCCCCACAGTCATGGATTATTAAAATATCAGCCTGATGGTGCAGCCACACAGACTACTTTCTCTCTTCCTGGTGCTCATAGGGAGATACTCCCCAGCTGTTGGTGAGGTGATGGGGCATAGCAAGCAAATAAAGGTAACACAGGTGGGCTGGGCTGTGGAAGATAGTGAAGAGGAAGCAGTCACTAGCAGTTGGGGGCTATACATGAACCTATGGCTACTTTTGGGAAAGCTTGTCACCAAAATTACTGATTATTAAAACAATTAGCATGCATATCTACTTGTTATTGCTCTATAAAAATAATGTTAAACTTAAAACAGTGATATGCATGGCTGATTTAAAAAGCCAGATTGAAAACTTACATCTGTATTTTCCTAAAGGACAGGAAGATTTATCCACAAAATGTTTTTGGCATTTCTAACATTTTAGAAATATGGATATTCTGTTCACAGATTATTGGTGTTGTTTCTTAGAAATAAGTCTCAGATAATACTTTGGTCTGAACTACACCTAAGTGATTAAGTGTGGTACTATTTGGTTCCTATATATTTTATGCTAACTACCTTGAAAGTTGACAGTTTCGATTAGATATGTAAGCCCATGATATGTAAGCCCATTAGATATGTAAGCCCATGACTTTGATACAAACTAACAAACAAATCACTGCTCCCTGCAGTGTAACTTAAGCAGTGCTATCTCGCCTCCTTGCTATCCTGTCCACTTTTCCTGAGTTCAGCATTTGTTCTTTCTGAAGGAATGACTCTTAACATTTGCACTACGTTTTTACAGCCAGCTGATATCTCAGCATGTACTTTTGCAACTATAGTTGATGTCTCAGCATATACTTTCACACCAAAAGAAATGTGTGTGATTACTGTGAAGTCCATGGTCAATGTCTTCTTTCATGGCAGAAAAGAGGGGATCTGATGATAAAAAAAGTAGTGTGAAGTCCAGTAGTCGAGAAAAACAGAGTGAAGACACAAGCATGGACTCCAAGGAAGGCGATGCTAAGAATGAGGTCAATGGGACCAGTGAAGACATTAAATCTGAAGGTGACACTCAGTCCAATTAAAACTGATCTGATATGACCTCAGATCAGACAGAGGTAAGTGCATTATTTCAAACTTTGATTAGGGCTTTTTGTTACTGTTTAACAGTGCAGCGTAAGTATGTACAGATGAAGATGGATCTAAGACAAGTAAGAAGAGATACTAAAGCAACCTCTGAAGGAAAACACAGTGTAGTCCTGCAAAATCTTTTGAGGTACATTGTTTTGTATCGGCTATTTTGTAGCAGATTCATATCCCCTTTAGCGTGCCTCTTGGGAACCTATTTGTAATTATAGTCACCATAGAATTTAATTATCCTATTTTTATTTTTAGGGGATTTGTTATCTTTTTTAACACTTGATCTGATTTTGTAATTAAGTCCATATTGTGTTCGTGCATCAGAAACATTTGCTTTAATACTTAATATTTGAGGCACATATTGGACTATTTTGTTTTTATATAAACTGCTAGTATTTATTTGTCAAGGATGTTTCTAGTTTTTTTGCTTTGCCTTGCATTCTAATGCAGTTTGTTCTGTAACTCGAGAGCCAGTAGCATTGGATTGATGGAAGTGTAGGGTTTATGAATAATTGCAGCTGACTACCATACCTCACACAGCGTTGGTGTTGTGAGCGGCCCATGAAAAGCCAAATTAAAAATCAAGGATTCAGTCAAACTAAGCAGGTACTCATGCCAGGTACTCCTTTCTCTACCCACATCCATGTTTGAATGCTGTTGCCTGTAATCTTTACGCTTACTGTTGTGTGTTTTATTTACAAAAAGTGAAAAGGAATCTTTGTGAATATTTCGTGAAAATCGTTAACCTGATATTAACTTGATTGGCATTTTCTTTCAACTGTGTGTAGGGATGCACTGCTGCCCAGAATTAGGTATCTTTAAAGAGCATTAAATGCAATAAATACTACCTAATAACCACCTTGTTACATTCAATGCATTTCAAGTCTTTAAGAGGTATGTGTTTATAATTTCCTACTGCGTAGGAGAATTGCCAGGCAGCCATGGCACACAGCAATATATTATTGGCTGATACCAGACTTGGGAGGCAAATGAAATAAAGGCCAATGTCAGGAACACTCAATAGGTATATATAACTGGCAAGAATATTCACATTGCTTTGTTAAATGGAATTCAAATATAAATCACCTATTCTCAATTTAGAATTTTTCAGGGTCGTTCCTTTTATAAAGAATAGACCCAAATAAAAGAAGCCCCCAAAGATTCACTTCCCTTACAACATTGCTTCAACACATCTTAAGAACTGCTAATCAGTTACAAAGCTGATCTATGCATGTTTACACAGAAGTAAATTCCATTGTGTTTTATGGGCCTTACTCCTAGATAAGCATGGATAGGTTTGTAAAGAAATACAGCCCCTCCAAGCACTGACGTTCAGTCTAACCATACTTGCACCTGAATCTCCATGGAATTAGATGAAGCTTCCCAACAGCATTGATTGGTGAATTACGCTATCATTTTATCCTTCTCTGTCACCTAGGGGCTTTAAGTTATGAGATTTTTGAAGGAAGAGAGGGCAGCAGGCAGTAGGAGTGGCAAAACAAAAGTCACCTCTGTTCACATGATCTGACTCTCTCTTCCCAACATTTTTGCATTATAGGACAACCATGTGACAAGTCTGCGAAGAATCCTGAAGACTGCTTAATATGAAGATCTGCTTTAAAATGAGGTGAAAGAAAGCTGTAGTGGCATAGAAAAAAATTAAAGTTCTGTTAGATTGTTTTTTTAATTAAAATAATTCAGGACTGTTATGACATCTCAAAATACAAAGAAGTTAATAAGCAAGCTACTGAAAATTTAAGTATTTTTATCATTTTTTCCTATAAGACTTTTAAGATGATAAAGCAACATAACCTGAACACAAGGCTTGCTCAGTGTTTAATTGCGAGTTTTCATTCTTGAACTACGAAATACAAAAGTAAATGTTTAGTATTTGTGTGATTGAGATTAAAACAAATCCCATTTTTACAGGCAAGCTATATATATATATATATAGCTTCATGATATATTCTAATGGAAATAAAGTATCTGAGTTTCTGTTACACGTTTGATTGTCATTGAGTGTTTAATATTAAATAGATTTCTTTTCACGTAAGTGTGTTCTAGTTTATTCTTCTCTATTCCCTACCCTCTGATTAGGAGATGTTAAGATTTTTCTCAGAACTATTCAAAGGAATATTTTTTTTAAAGATCTTACATAAAACCATCCCTCATGAAAAAAATTACAATTATCAGCCATTAGTTAAAAATGGAAAAGTAAAATTAATACCAATAAAGCTCAGAGTTGAAATGTGGAGTCTTTGGTGTTTCTGAGCTTGGTTATTTTCTTGCAGACATTTCATTACCCAAATTAGGCAACCTCATCAGTGCAAATTATGATGAATGAAATATCTGCAACAAAACGACCAAGCTCAAAGGGCACCAAGGACACCTCAGTATTTTATACACACTTTCCAGAGTAGTCCTTAGCCTATAAAGGTGTGGCTTCAGGGTTCTTTTTCTTAAATAAGCAGAACAACCACCAATGTAACATAAGTAGGTTTCTCTAATTAATCTTTCTTAACACCCAGGTTGGTGGAAGGCAATATTTATAATCTAGGTTCTAAGTTGTTAGAGACTTTGTGAATACATGTTAGTGCATTAAAATGGGAAATTATGCAATATATTGACCTGTGTATTGTTGATGAAAGAAAGTTCAACAATAAGAGAATGTTACATGTGGAAGCATATTTCTTAAACTATTCTAAAGACTACATGCTTATCATACACAAGAGTAACATGTTAATAATGCCTATGGATCCAGCCCATGATGTGGTTAGATCTGGCCCAGGCCAACTGGGTGCACTTCCACAACCTGGTGGTGACCATCCAGGCCGAAATGTGATCAACCTTAGATCTGTGGGGCCTCTCTGGAGCCAGCGAGCCGTAGGCGTACAGACAGGAGGCAGAGTGTGTGTATGGCACCTGGGGACTGTCTTCTCCCACAGGCTGACTGAGCACTTCCCTTTCACCCAGGAAGCCAGCCCCTGCATGCTCCTATGCGTATTCACAGGGGGTGGAGTCAAGGCAGCTGTGCAACCCCTCGCTGGCTCCAGAGCGGCCCCATGGGTTGAATCTAAGCCGGGCACAGGAACCAAGGCCATCTGCGTGCAAATGGGCACAGGCAAGTGAACAGCGCATCTGGGCCATGGACTGTGCTGGTTCCTGCCCCCAGCGTTGGTTCCGCTCCCCAGCTGACTCAGATTCCACAGCGGCCTTGCTGTTTGCAGGAACGAGGCCTTCAACTGAGCAAGGAGGCACCGCAGAGCCAGGCCCCTCACACCTGCGTCCAGCCCGCTGGAGCTTGCCACACCAAGGGAGGGATGAGACCCTGTTGTCCTGCAGAGCCCGTCACTGCTTGAGCGGAGAGGAGGAAGAAAAGAGCAGCGAGGCTTTGCCCCAGCTGGCCTGCAAGGCTCAGAGTAAGTCAGGTGGGGCTGGCTGGGAAGGCAGGAATCATGACTCTTCAGGTGGCTTCTGCCAGCAGCTTGGGTGCCCTGGCATCTGAACTGAAGAAAGCAGAGGTGCAGCAGTAGGATTGCCCTCAAAGATTGTTCAGTTTCCAAGCAGCCATTTGCACAGAGACATTCCTTTTAAATGCAGGCGGGCTCCATGGGACAACAAGGTCTCATTCCTCCCCTGGTGCAGTGAACTCCAGCAGGTTGGACATGGGTGTGAGGGGCTTGGCCCCGCGGTGCCTCCTCAGTTGAAGGCTTCGTTCCTGCACTCAAAACATTAAGGTCTGCACACATGAGCGAGTAGCACACCCAGGCCAGACATCGTCGATGCCTGCACCTGGCCAATTCCATAGCGACCTTCCCAGCTCTAGCCAGGGGTGGGTTGAAAGAGCTTCATATGTGGCAGATTTTAGTGGGCAGAGAGCATCTCTGCCACAACAGTGGGGGAAAGGAGTTGGGAGGGGCAGGAGACAGGCACTGCAAATACTTTGCACCAAGAATGAAAATTTCTAGGTCCCTGTTTCTCTGCAAAAGAGGATGGGTGCCTGGACACATGAAATTATGGCACCCAGGAGCGTCAATTCTTGGCATGAAAAGCATTTCCAAGCCACCTCTTCTTTCCCTCAAAGGCAAAGAAACAGTGGCAGAAAAGAGGCATCTTTTCAAGGTGACTTCGATGTGGCAGAAAGAGAGGAAGAAGCATGAGGTATCTTAGTGGATCGGGGAGGCCCCGAGGGCCTATTCCATCACTAGGCCCCCTGCCTTCCCCATCCTGAGATACCTCATGTGCACTTAACAAAAGGCGCATTAGATTAGCAAATGTGTACATTGGTATTCTTGAATTGTGAGCTCTTAGGAAAATATCCCCTTGTATGTTGCAGTTATTTCCAGTGAGGAAAACAGGATAAAGCAGGTGGTGGGGGGTGTTTTCCTTTGCCTTATTTCCAATCTGAATTAGACCATGGCAGGGTCCCTACAGGAGAGCACTTTTAAGGATTATGTATTAATAGAAAAGCAACTAACCTCTGTTTCTAAATGCTAAAGCTGTTGCGCATAAAAACAAGAACTGATCATCACAGCCACCATTTTGACAGTTTTGCTGTACTGTTGTCTGTGGACACCCCCACTAAATGCAAGCATAGGATAAACAGCCTGGTTTCTTAGTTCTTTTAAATGGCCACAAACTACTTGTAAGTGGCATTTGATCGTGAGCCATCGAGAAATGTTTCTCCTTTTGTATTTGAACATCCAAGAAGGGACAGGAAAGGGGGGAAGGAAAAAAAAGGAAAAGAAGGGAGGGAGTAGGGAGATTATAATGGGGGAGGGTGGGTCTGAGGGACGTTCTGCCTTAGCACTTGGCCACCAGCAACCCTGCTGCTCTTGCCATCCCCTTGTCCCCTCCTCCTGACTTCTGATGGTTTCCCATCCTGTCACTGAGGATGTATTGGTTACAAAGCTGCCTCCCTCTGACCCACACACTTTACCCTCCAACACACACACCGTGAGCAACCTGGCCAATGAGAGTGAACACAACAGCAGTAGCCTTGAGGTAAGTGCAGCCAGGCACCGCCTTGGAGGGGCTGGGCTGGGCTGTGGGATCCCAGTGCCCTAGGAACTTGAAGGCTGACTGGGCACATCCTTTGCTGCCCAGGGCTCCAGGCACCCCGCACTGCCATCCAGGGGTCCTCCATATGGCCTGAGGGACAGTGAGGCTCCTCTGGTGTACAAGGATTTGGTGCTTGCCCTAGTCTCACTTTTCTCCACTGGGGACAATTATCTCCCCACCCCATCCCTGCCCAGGCCACCACATGTGTCCACCCGACACAAGTGATGCAAACCTGGCCACGCCCCCACTCCCCCCCCCATTAACCACAACCTGATGCAGCCCTCAATGAAATCGAGTTTTGACTCCCCTGATCTACATGAAACCGCTAGAGGAGGTCATTGGTATGGACTCTTATCATTAGTATGCTAATAGTTACATATTTCTACCCCAGCCAAATAAGTGGTGCAACCACAGTGCTGACTGAGTGCCTGAAGGCTGTAAGAGTGCATGGGGAGGAATCTGCTTTGGCTCATCCCTGGCAAGTTGGGTGGTTTGTCATTTTTGGTGCCCCCTGAACCAGATGATTCCTTATCTTTGGTCACCTTGGTCACCTTCCACCTGGATTACTGCAATGTGTTCTATACCTGTCAAGACCACCCAGAAATCTCATGTGGTCCAGAATACAGCAATGTATACAGTAAAGAGGGCCCTGAGAGTCATCAACGTAATACCTATTGCACAAGCTTGGCGCCTTCGGGATACCGCTGGGGCAGTGAGTGGCAGTCTGCCCGGCTGGAGAGGGGGGGTTGACCTCTTGTGAGAGGGCTCCCAAAGAGATGGGAGGACACGGGCACTCGGGGGCAAACGGCTGTGTTGCGCTGTTGCAGCAGGGCAACCTAGCAGTCATGAGGTGACCACGCTCGCTGCCTCCTACTACTAACAGAGATACAAAAGTGGGCGGTAGGTATAAAAAGGTTGACTACCCCTGTTCTAAGGGAACAAGAACCTGCTAATGAAATAACTGTGATTATTTTAGTCAGGATTTTTTTGGTTTGCATATGGAGAAGTAGTTACGACAGATTACACATAAAACTTCTGGTGTGCTTACACGGATTAGGAATTTAGTGCTAACTCCAACAATATTAAGTAGAAACATAAAAGTACTGCATCTTAAAGTTATATAAAACTTTTAAAAAATAGCTTTAATAATAGCTTAAAATAGAATATTCACTATCTGTCCTGTAAATCCTAAGCTTCAATATATCAGGTTGGCTGCTTTGATGTTGTAGCAAGTTTTTTCTATCAGTGTTGTTACTGCAGCATTTCTGAGAGAGGATGTGATACTTCTCGCTAAAACTAGCTCCAACTCTTGAAAATTCTGAAGCCTGGCCACATCTTCATCCTTGGAGGAGAAAGGAAGTAGTATTTTTAAAATAATTAAAGCAGTTTCAAACTGTGAAATCTAATAATAAAACAGGTAATGGAGACTGCATTAAGATGATGGATTACTTTAATACTACCTTAAGAATCTCAGTAAATGAAAAATGTTCTTTTAAGCTTCAGGAACTGTTCAAGCATTCCATATTTATTATACTAATCCATATTACAGAGTAAACCCAAAGAAGTTTTACGAAGCCCCCTTCCCACCACGTCCCTGGAGCTATTTTATATTTAGTGTGAAGAGGGTTGCAGAATGCTCTTATCTGAATGTAGTTAAGCTCAATGAAATATCCCAATTACCAGCGCTATTCTTAGAGCACTGGGTCTATCTAGACTTGTCATTGCTTTGTTTACACCTTGTCAATTAATGCAAGTTCTTCGTTAGAAATGGAACATTAAAGGCTAAGAGTTATATGTGCTATCCTTTATATAAATTACTGAAGCACCTGACTTACACACTGCACTGATAAATTATGCAGTTTGCTCAGTTTTGAGTTTAGTATCTAGAAACTGGTTTATTCTGGCTCAGAGACCAAAATTGTTGTAGGTTTTGCCAAACTTTCTGTACTCAGGTAGCATCATGAAATGACTACAGTATGAAAAACTCTCTCTAAATCACCCAAATTTTTGTTAGTCTTGCAAGAAAGTCCCAAATCCTTATACCAGTTGCGTTTGAGCATTTTCACATAAAAATCTCAAAGGATTTGTTTCATAATATGTTTTATTGGGGGTGACATGCAGACAATTCATAAGTTATGACCTGCAGTGCTAGATGAACCTGGATAATTTGAATCAATGCTGCTTAAGCAAATCAGTTCAATGCAGAAACAGCCAATTACTAGTATTAAAACAAGGAATAAGGAATCCTGTTTGAGAAGTTTGTTTGCATGCAGCTCTTTACCGAGTCTGCAAATCCTTGGAAGAGAAGATAAAATCTTGCAAAAAGGTAGCTCTTTGGCTTATGATATGAGTTAAAGTTTAAGTATAAAAAGGAACCAAAAATATTTAAGTATACATACTAAATACATATATGAAGTGATCCAGCCAATTTTATTTTGTATATGCCTGTACACACAAACAAATGCAATCCTGTAAATATGAGAAGGTTGAAGATCTGTCAGATTAAGGAGGAGGTCAAACAGTGCTTCAACAGTAAAAAGGGCACTGTAAGATCAGGCAAATAATCTATACCATCCTGGTGCAAAGATCCTTTTACTTCCTGATTAGGCAGATAATAAGGGTAGGGGGAGGAACAGCCATCCATTTTTCCATGGTCCCCTTATTTTACTCTGCTGAAATGAGCCTAGCGGTTTCTCTTTGATTTTTCCATCCCTGTACTACTCTATTGGCTATAGTTACAAAGCTCTACATAGTTAAGAAAGCATTACTCTGAACACTGTCTCTGAGAGCTGAAGTGTGACTGAGGATGAAGCATGGGATAGTAGAATTAGAAGAGCATTGGCAGAATCTCAGAATCAGAAAAAAGACCGAGACCAACAGGGGGTTTGCTCATCTAAAATTCTTTACTGTATGATTCAAACTTGGCTGGTTACGCTTTTTAAATTGCACAAGCAAAATATTTTCCAACATGGATTTCAACTTACTAATTAAACCCATGTTAAAAACAATGAAACAATTGTTCAGAAATTATTGATTTTGCAAGAATCCTTAACTGAATCTTACCTCAGCTCCTACTTATCCATATCAAGTAGAAGATCTGTAAACAGTAGATGCCATACCGGCCTTCCCCCCTCTTTGGCATGAAAAAATAATGGTTGGTTGGTTGGTTGGTTTTCCTGGCCCTTGCTAATACAGATCAGCCAACTGCTTTAGATAAATGTTGATTATGCTCCCAGCAACTAACTGGTGGAACACTCTGAGGTGCTCATTTTGGTTTATAAATCTGTACTCTACATTATGCTGACTAACAGCAAGAAGCATTTGGTACAATTCTTATCAAAAACTATTGATTAATTACATGCTTCAATCCTCTATAGAAATTTTACATACAATAATAGCAGCAGGGGGGAAACCCACAGCATTCAGGGCAGTGAACTGCAACAAGTGCTTAAATCTTAAAGTCCATATAAACCAACATTTAAATGATCAGCTCTTACTTCTGTCTCAATTGAGCACCATCCAGGTTCTCCATGGTATGGAACTCTGGACTGACACTCCAGCCAGAATTGTGCTACACGAATTGCATTAATTTTAAGCTACAATTTATGCTCACTTCCTGAAAGTGAACTGTTTTTTTCTCTACTGAGAAAGGCTTTCACGCTAAAAACCAGAGGTTGAAGGAATGCCCAAAATATTTTTTTGCTGATTCACAAACATGCTCATGCACATAGAGCAAAAGATTCTGTCTCTAGCTGTTGTCTGAAGGAAGGATTTCTTGTATTGTTATCTTGGCAAGGAATATTCTTGCACGCTAGTTGTTGGCATGCATGAGAAATTCTGAACTGATCCTAAAGCCCTTTTAGACAGCAACACATTCAAATGGAGGATGTTAATTCTTTCTACACTACCTAATAATAAAAAAAATCAATTGTATGTCACAATAATAACAACTGCTAGTTCCATGTCTCTTGTGTCCTCTGAGTCCTTGAGAGAAGGGCAGCATATAAATCCAATAAACCAATCCAATCCAATTGTGTACTATTTTGGATAGTGAGCAATTTTCAACAGCCAACGTCACCAAACAAATGTGTAAAAGAAAATCTTTGTGTTTTACCTTTCTCAATAATGTATTAGGTAATTTTCTAATTTTCTCCACTTGTTCAGAATTAATTCCCAGCTCACAGCAACACACATTGAGCAGATCTTGGTAAGTCAGTTGTTTTCTGTCCAGTTCAATTTCAATGAAGTCATATTCTTTAGGATTTTGAATTCTAACTTTAAGCACCAATTCTGTATCTTTATATGGGGGGGAAACATATATATTCAGATGAAATAAATAAGCTCATTAACAAGTACAGGAACTAAAATGATACATTCTCTGTAATCCCCAATTCATTTTCTTTAAACTATGTCCTTCATTAACAGAAGAGAGAAATGGCTCCAGACAATTATGATTAGCAGAAGAGATTAACTGCAGATTAAATTAGGAAACTGGAGATACTGAGTGCAGGGCTTCTCTGAAGACGGAAATGCCAAATCACTGGTGAATTCTTGCCAAGTGGTCATATGTCCATCATTGAGGGTCAAACTTGATTTGAGACACACTTTACCTTAGCATATAATGGGAAAATGAAGATCGAAATATAATGTTGATGGTTATGGCAAATGGATAATAAGATTGCGGACAAAGGAAAAAGGGATTCACCATCTATACAGATAATCCTCAAGCTACAACCACAATTGAGCCCAAAATTTCTATTACTAAGCAAGACAGTTGTTCAGTGAGTTTTGCCCCATTTTATGACCTTTCTTGCCACCGTTGTTAAATGAATCACTAGTTAAGTTACTAACACAATTGTTAAGTGAATCTGGCTTCCCCATTGAATTTGGTTGTCAGAAGGTTGCAAAAGGTGATCACATGACCCCAGAACAATGAAACTATCATTAGATACAGGCCAGTTGCCAAGTATCTGAATTTTGATCACGTGACTGTGGGGATGCTGCAATGGCCATGAAAAACAGTCACAAAGGTGAAAAATTTCACTTTTATCAGTGCGGTTATAATTAATGTTATTTAACAGACAAACGAATGCAGAGGTAGGTTGCTGCCGGTTTGACCCATTTCAGCCGAATTGGTAGTGGCCCGGAGCAGCTGAGAGCGAACCAATATGGTGGCTCTTTTGGCCCACCCGCACTCTATACCTGTTTTTATGGAAAAAGGCTAATTGTGCATGCATGCACAGCGTGTGGCACCTGAGTGAGTCTCGACAATCAGCTGGTTGTTGCAGGGGTGGTGAATTGTGCACACTCGTGTAGTGTGAGTCAGGCGCATGCGCGAACGGAACACACACGATCAGTGAACAGGTAGTGAAGGTAAGTGCAACCCACCACTGAGTCAAAGACTACCTTGAACTCCAAAGGCGCCCTGGGCTCTTAGAACTATTGCTGCCTCTCTTAGTGCCCATCCAAACCCACCTGCTTTATCATGGGCGCTTGCCCATTGGAAGAAGATCAAACCTGCCAAACAATCTATCAAGAAGAATAAAGAAACATTACTTGAAAAGTTTTCACCACCATGCATATTGCACGGAAATGTTCCGTTGAAAAGCAGTGGCTGTAATGCTGACTCTGCCTCCATTCTGGCACCATTTTTTTGGTTAGGCATATGTTGTATAGATTGACATGAAGTCAAGTGATTTCTGTTGCGATGTGTAGATGAAGAAAATGAGGGAGGAAAGCTTTGAACTCTAGACTTTATGTCTTCAGATGCTTCTGCAACCACGGATGAAATGAGCTCCTCAACCCAAAAGTGTTTCCCAGGGAGTTCGGTTTCTTTATGCAAAGAAATGTCCATGCCATTGTTTTCTGCCTGAACTGATAAACAAAGGCTAGTATCACCAGTGGATAAAAGAGGTATGGCAGCATTATTTTCTTTGGGTGGAACAGCCATAAGAGTGGCACTATCCCCTTTTTGATTGTAAGTCCCTGGAAATGATTCATTGGTGAGACAGTTTGCCATACTCAGCAGCTTTAAGTTAGTCACTTCTTCATTATCACCACCTTCCACTTCAGGAGCTATTGGGAGAAAATAAAAAAACAACCATTTTAAACCACTATCTCCCATGCATTCCAGAATCAGCAGAACTAACTATACCTCAACTTTGAGTGACACATTTTAACTGCAAAGGAACAGCAAACAGTTTAAATGCAAGAGAAATACATGTTGTCCTCGAGTTACAGCCACAACTGAGCCCAAAATTTATGGGGCTAAGTGAAACATTTGTTAAGTGAGTTTGCCCCACTTTATGACTTATCTTGCCACAACTGTTAAACTAATAATGTGGTTAAGTGAATTCCGCTTCTCACACTGATTTTGCTTGTCAGGTCACAAAAGGGGATCAGGTGACTGGGACACTGCAACCGTCATAAATATGAGTCAGTTGCCAAGCATCTGAAGTTTGATCATGTGACCATGGAACAGCTGCAGAAGCCGCAACTGTGAAAAATGGACATAAGTCACTTGTAAGTCGAGGACTAACTGTTGTAGAGGACCTGGTGCTGCAGTGGCAAATGCTTATTTAAGAATAGGAATCTTGCACTGTTATATTTTATTTGAAAACAGAAGATAAAACAGAGAAATATGCCCAGGTATATACCATCCAAATGTCCAGCGGCACAGAATTGTACCCAAAGTGTCACATAATGCAATCCAGGAAGCATGGCTTTACTGTCACAATGCCTGGCCTATGGAACACCATCCCTCCCTGAGATTCAGAGGCCCTGTTGATTTTGCTGGTGTTCAGAAATACTTGGCTATTCCCTCTGGCATTGTGCTGAGACATTAAATGAACCAATTGTACCACTGAAGCATGTTACATTGAAAACCTCTTAACGATTATATTAATATTGTGGTTATTTTTATCTTCAGGAGAAAGGGTTGATTATTATGGCTTTAATTAATGTTTTCCACCCAGAGTCACAGAACTGAGACGGAGCCATGTACAAATCACTGAAATAAATAAATGGAAAGATGAAATCACTTTCCAAGGTAGGTTAACTTCCAAGGTAATATTTAGATTAAGAATCCAAACTTGCACAAAATGTCAAAAGCATGTTTGGAGCACAACTGGGCTTTGGTTGCATCTGTGGCATAATGGCCAAACATGCCAGGCTGGTGATGTAGCCTACAACTTTTCTATTTTACTGAAAAGAGGAACCAAGAGTGGGTGGGGGTGGGAAGAATCATAGGGATGAGATTAAACCAATATCTTAATGAAGTGTTAACAACATCAGCAAACTCTTTTAAGTTAGACATAAAGCAAGAATAAAATGAATCTTTTCCCTTTAACTTACTCCTTCATTATGAACTTCACCGATATCTCAGAATGCAAGCGTTATGCTCTAAAGACAGATCCATTGAATATTTTTAGAAAGATAAATTCAAGTTATCAAGCACACCTCCAAGAAGTTTTCTGATTTCTTTTTTTGAAGTCAGATGTACTGCCAGATCTCTGTTCTTTGTAAAAATCCCCTTATCGGCTCCATGGTCTAGCAGGTACTTAACTATATGAGTTTGGTTACGCTTGCATGCCCAATGCAAGCACGTCCTATATAAGAGAAATGTGAATAATCAAGCATTTCTATCACTGTGACAGAGCAGATATTACCAAACTACAGCTCCCAGCAATTCTGGCAATGGACAGGAATTCTGTGAACTGCATCTCTGCCTGGCTCCCTGACAGTCATCCAAGGACCATAACAGAGGCTTTCTTGCCACAAATCATCATTTTCCTATGAAGTCAATGGGGGAGCTGGCAGGAAGTCAGATGTCACGGTCACATTACATTTCAGTTTGTAAGCATGTTGTTTAGCAACCGAGTTGCTGGTGCTAATAGTGGTCGGTAAATTAAGGACTAGTAATAGTCCTCAGATTACAAGAGCAGTTTGAATCAGAATGTCTGTCACTTGGTACAATGTCATATGACACTTGGTGATGGTAATCCTACCACTATGCAAGTTCCCATGGGTTAAGTCAACAGTGGTGGGAAGAGGCATGAATCCAGGTAAGTAGGCCAGCAGACGACAGCTATTGGGCGGGTAGAAGCCACAGGTGAGTGCTATAGAATGTGGGCAGGTGCCAAAGGGACACCCTACATAGGGGCAAGTGCTTTGGAGTACAGATGGACGTGCCAGAAAGCAGCTGGAATGAGATGATTTTGACTTCCCTTCAGTTTCCTCATTGACTTTGCTTATGCCAGCAGGGAAGGTTGCAAACAGTGATCACTGCAATCATAATTTTGAGCCAGCTGTTAAGTTCCAGAATCATGGTCATGTGGAGTGTTGCGATAGTCACAACACCACAGCCCATACCTAAGCCGCTCTAATTCGGCACCATCATGACTTTGAATGGTCATTAAACAAGTAGTTGTACTATGAGGACTACCTCTATCCGTATCTCTATAATCTTGGCAATATTGAGGAAATTATTAAATAGTATCCACATTGGAGCCATAAACAAAATGGTGTTCTTCTTAAGAATGGTTGAGATGGGTGGCAAACGTATAGGTATGGTTAGGGTGAGTAACCATACAGTACAGGTAGTCCTCGACTTACAGCCACAATTGAGCCCAAAATGCGTAGCTAAGTGAGACACTTAAGTGAATTTCACTCCATTTTATGACCCTTGCTGCCACAGTTGTTAAGTGAATCACTGCAGTTATGTTAGTATCATGGTTAAGTGAATCTGACTTCCCCATTGACTCTGCTTAACAGGTCGCAAAAGGTGTCCACATGATCTCACAACATTGCAACCGTCATAAATACATGCCAGTTGCCAAGTGTTTGAATATTGATGCTGCAATGGTCCTAAGTGTGAAAAACGGTCTTAAGTGCCCTTGTAACTTCGGACGTCCCTAAATGAATAGTTTACAGTCAAGACAACCTGTAAGATATTCAATGCAAATTATCTTCCAGGTGTCCCTAAAACTAAACTTTTAAGAGTCTCGTCCGGAAACAGACACTGAGCCCAAAAATTTAGCTGATAATTTAATTGGGTTTGCTGGTTTTGGTAAAGGAGGTATGTGATTGTTCCCCATTCCACCTCCTCATTCAACCTATCGTCCCTGGCCTAATGTCCCCATTTATTTGTATCCATTTCATGTATAATCATGTTTATACTTATATCTAATGCATGTTTGACAAATAATAAATAAAAAGAGTAAAGAAAAAAAAGAAAAGTCTAAGGGTGGAAAAAAGACCTTAGTCTCGCCTATTTTTAAAGGCACGTCGGGGAAGAAAAGAGTGAGGATGCCCTTGGAGGAGGCCACACTCCATTCATTTTTAGGCAATTCGTTGGAGTTCCAGGGCGAATAAAGTGCACGTTGCTGCACCTTGGAATGAGGGGAGGTGGGAGCATTTAGCCGTCTGCCCCCCGGTTGGAGAAATGAAGGCGCCCGGCCCGGAGGCAGAGGGAGAAAGGAAGGCGGCGGGGGGGGGGGGGGCTTACCAGCCATTGATCTCATTCTGAGCATTCAACGCCACCCCGTTACGGACTAGCATCCGCACCTCCTCGAGATTGCCTAAAGCAGCAGCTTCCCGGAGCCTCTCCTCCAGGTAGCTGCTCATCTTGTCTCTTTCCCCCCTCCGACCCTTAGCGCTCCCCCCGGCAGGCCCAGGAGTGCCCCATCCGCAGGCGTCCCCTTGGAGGGAGGGGGAGGGAGGGACGGAGCGAGGGAGCGAAAAGAGAAGCTGCTGTTGCTATTGCTCCCCTCACAGCGCTCTCACTCCCTAGTTCGCCCGGCTTCGAGCCCGCCGGCTGGAGAGGCTGCACGCGCGGCCCACCGCCAATGCCCCTCACGCGGCGAGGCCAGCGGGAAGAAAGTGAGCGCGAAGGGGGGGGGGGAGCAGATCGCAGGGCAGATTCGAGAGAAGGGATTCGAAGTTCGGTCTCCAGGACAACCAGGGCGGGCCTTAAATGCTTGTAGAACCCGAGCCGAACGACTAGCGGCGGCGGTTGCTCCAGCGAAACGTTGAAGCTTCGCGCAGGGCAAATGTGTTTCTGGGTCTGGGTCTGGTTTGGACATTTCCAGTGTAAAGCATCCCTAAAAATCTGGATTGAATAGCAGAAAAGCCAACTAAAATTTTGTCCTCTAATACATAAAGTCTGTGGGGGTGGTGTTCATTTCTGTTTCAAAGCTGCAGAGCCAGCACTGTCCAAAGACGTCTCTGTGGTCATGTGGCTGGCGTGCCTAAACGTGTTACATTCCCACCAAAGTGGTTCCTATTTTTCTACTTACATTTCTATGTGCTTTCAAACTGCTAGGTTGGCAATGTGGCACTAGGGAATCGAACCCAGCACAGTTTCAAATCCCACTGTTTGAACACTACAGCTAGGGTAGAGTTGACTGACCACAGATGAGCAACTTCTTGTGCTATGCAAGGCAGTGGTTAAGTGAGTTTTGCCCCATTTGATTACCTTCCTTGGCACAAATAAGTGAATCACTGCTGTTGTTTAAGTTAGTAACACAGTTATTAAATGTATCTGGCTTCCCTATTGACATTGCTTGTCGCAAAAGTTGATCACATGACCTCAGAACATTGCAGCTGTCATAAATATATGACATTGTCCGAATTTAAACGTGACCATGAGATTATTGCAGCGGTCATAGATATGAAAAATAACATAATATTAATGTCATAAATATAATAACAATGTCATAAATAACTTTTTTCAGTGCCATTGTAACTTTGAACAATCAATAAACTTAATGCAATATCTGGTTTTCAATTTCAATTATATAGCATGTGAAGGATGTGTGTGTTTCTATTTTTATAGTTATAATGTACACTGAAGACGGCATTTAATTTCGTTGTACTGTTGAAAGAAATATCCTTCTGGGTTCGGCTCCAAGTGGGGGAAAAGACACTGGAGACATGGAGGCTGCTTGGAAAGATGGTTTATTGGTGGACAGGACCACATGGCTTGAGTCCTGAACAGAAAAGGTGATCACATGCTTCAATGTTGGGTGGAGAAGAAGAGAAGGGAAGAAGGGGCTTGCAGGGTTTTTTATAATCTGTTTCCTGTGTAAGAAATGTATTCTGATTGGTTGTCAGACTCCCATGGGTCCATGCAGGGGCAACTCTCTAGGCTGTGCTTTGAATCCAGGTTTGGTTGAGTTCTCAGATGCCATGTGGTGAGTGGGTAAAGGCTAATGATGCCTTAATCCCATCACCCTGGAGCTGAAGGGGAGAACTCTTTATTATATAAAAGGACTGGCTAGGGCATATTAATGGCTCATTGATAAATGGGGATGGGAAGGAAGCTGCAGGGAGCTACTCTGTCTTTTGTAATTTGTAATTTGTAATTTGTAAGTTTATTTATAGGCCGCCCTTTTCCCTGAGGGGACTCAGGGCGGCTTACAACTTGTGGGGAAGGGAATACAGACAGTGACATATAAAAACAGTACATAATTAAAAATAGAAACAACATTCATCATTCGGGTGGGGACGAATTACAATCTTTAACCCCAGGCCTGACGGGATAGCCAGATCTTGAGGGCTGTGCGGAAGGTCTGGAGGGTGGTGAGGGTACGAATCTCCACGGGGAGATCGTTCCAAAGGGTCGGAGCTACTACTGAAAAGGCTCTTCTCCGCGTGGTTGCCAGTCAACACTGACTGGCGGATGGAACTCGGAGGAGGCCTAATCTGTGTGATCTGATAGGTCGCGAGGAGGTAATTGGCAGGAGGCGGTCTCTCAAATACATGTTTCTCCCTTTTCACATCCAGGGAAATGTAATATTCTGCCTTTTCAATATTTCCTAGGATATTTCATTTTTCTGGGAGAGGGCTGGGTGATAACTTCCTACAGTATGATGTGCAATGACAATAAAGTAAACTAAACTAAATGAATGATTGTAAGTCAAGGGCTATCTCTACTGATTTCATGCCTTTTAAGCAGTGATCTTAATGAATCTCACTTACTTCTACTTTAAGGAATCGGTTTCTGTTGAGTTGGAAGTAAGTCTTCTTAAACCACGAGAAGGTTTAATCTGTATGGCCAGATACAGATACAGCTGTAAAGTAAAGCACAAAAGTAGGCCCAGAGCAGTAATACTTTGGAGGGAAAAAGGTTTGTTATTTCGAGGCAGTGTTCTCCAAAATTACAATTTAAAATAAAAAGTTTAACAGCAATCTCTTAGTTAAAAAGAATCCAAAAGATACATATGATTTCATTTTTATGCTTTGAATTTCATTTAAAAAAATTAAATGACTGAGCTTTAGTAAAAATCTGAAGATCAATAGTTTTAATAATTTCAAATGCTGCAATATCACTTCATTTGTTTGGAGTTTATTTTTCTTGCAGTGCAAAAACAACTTTGAGAGGCATATGCTAAGCAGTAATACACTGAAAAGTTCAAACGTTACCCCACACCATTGCCTTTAAAAAGTCTATTAAATTTTTCTTTTGTTCTGCTTTTTTTTAAAGTCATACCAAATACCACCAGACATTTATCAGTGCAAATGGTGTCTTATTCAAAAGTCTGATTGGGGATCAATTACATTTATTTCCAGGTAAATGACTAGGGTTACAAGCTAAAATACCATGGCCACAATAGAAAGATGGATTATGGAAGCTTTAAATATTTTGTCCAACGGTGGAATTTTCCAAATTAACGCTGAATGCCAAATAAAAACAGCTGCAACAGTTTCCCATTAAATTCACATTTGACATTTATACTATTTTCTACATAGTATAGAGTTCTCAGTTTAAGAAGGCCAGCATCAAAAGTGTTATTGATCTATCAGTCTAATCTTTAATTGAGAGCAGCTGAGGGAAGAAAAATACAGAGGAGGCTTAATTTATGCCTTTGTGTTCTCACTTGTGAACAATGCAGGGTATTTTTGCTCTCCAGTTACACATACCAATACACTGCCATATCCACTGAGTGCAGTTCCATTCCAGCTGCAATAACTTAGGAGTATTTTTCAAAACACTGAATCTCGGATTTTTTAAATTGGACTATGATGATAGTGGGCACAGTGGTTAAGATGTACTAGAAACTAGAGAAGAAACTATGGTTTAAAGCTGGCCTCAACCCTTGAAATTCCCTGAGTAACTGCAATGTAAACAGTGGTGGGTTCCTACTGGTTCGGCCTGGTTTGGTCGAACGGTAGTGATTCGGTGGCCTGGGTTGCTGGAACCGGCAGCGACCCAGGCCTGCCATGCCCCCAAACCAGTTCCCCAGTCTCTTCTCCGGTCCCCGGAATGTTTCTGTGCATGTTCAGAACAGTTTTCAGTAAACTGCGCATGCGCGCAAAACACCCACACTCAGCAAACTGATAGTAAACTGGCTAGGAAACCACCACTGAATGTAAACTACAGAGTTGCTATAAAAACACAACAGGAGCCAAAATGATGCTGTGGAAGAGGCATGTAGAAACTGTTTTCTGCGTCTGGCAGAATTGCAAAGCTTGGTGTCATGCCACTAGAGGTCACAGTAGAACAATGAAAAGTGTGTTTATAATATGGTAGTTTCTGCTGAAATGGTCTGTTCTGTTGGTTTATGCCTTTTTTGAGGTAAACTAGTGCTGCATACACTTTGCAAATGTAATCATTATGGGGCTATATATATTGTAAAACTGATGTCAAGATGATTAGAGCTTTAGAGAGACTCAAGCAGGCTTAGATAAGGACTGAGAGGTAGGCTGGGCTGAGTGCATATCTGGCCCCAACTCATCAAGTTGTGGCCACCACCAGTATTATTTTAATCTTTATGGCAGGGACATTGATGGCAGGTGATGCTGAGATTCTTCTTCAGAACAATCTGCTATATTTATCTTCCTTGTTCTAACATTGTGTTTAGAAAAATGCACACGCATAGATATATGCATATGTACATACAAGTAGGGTTTCTGCCTTTGGATTGTTTGGCAACTTCAGCTCCACAAACAGAAAATTAGTGAGCAATGCATTTTATATTACTTACCTCTGTTGGTAAAAGATTATTGTATAACATTTATGAATGTGAGACTGTGCAGAAGCACGTTATAAAATTATAGCAATATCCTAAAGTCTCTTTGCTTTTCCTGTTGTTTCGGAGATGCCTGAGGAATCTTTCTTGTTTTGGACATTTCTTGCAAGAAGGATTCTTATAATTCTACAGTACTACATGGGACTTTTTCTCTTCAGCAGTTTAGAAGGCACTGTGTGTGTATATTTATGTGATTTAGAAATTGCCTGGCCCCTAATGACTTTGAGCAACTTAGAGTTTATAAAGCAAGAACAACAACAACAACAACAGATTCCTACAGTAAATTACCCAAAGACAGACCTACTGTAGAGATTGAACAATCATTTATCTGATATAGTATAGGGCAGTGATGGCAAACCTTTTTGTAAAGGCGTGCCAAAATTGTGCTCACTTGCACTATTGTGTGTGTGCACGTGCCCACACCTGCAAGTCAATGCTCCCTGCCCACCTGTGCATGCACATGTGACCCCCTGCCCTGCGTATGCACATACAACTCTCTACCCCCTTGCCGGGGGGGGGGGAGTTTTTGGCCTCCCAAGGCTCTGGAGGCTTTCCTGAAGCCTGGGGAGGGCAAAAACGGCGTCCCCCGGCCCCCCAGAAGCCCTCTGGAAGCCGTAAACGGATCGTTTCCGAACTTCCAGTTGGCCCGTTGGGACCACTTTTCCATCTCTTCAGGCTCTGAAGGCCTTCCTGAAGCCGGGGGGGGGGGGCAAAAACAGCTTCCCCAGCCCTCTAGAGGCCAAAAATCAGCTGGCCAGCAGACACATGTGCGCCGGAGCTGACAGCTCGCATGCTGGTAAATATGGCTGCCATAGGTTTGCCATCATGGGTATAGAGTTTCTTGCTTGAGGAGGAGGTTGGTCTAGAACACCTCCAAGGTCCCTTCCAACTCTGTTATTCTGTTATTCTCTATAAACAAAGATCCTTCCAAAAAACGGTCTTCCCCATCAACCTATCCCAAGTCCTGGCAGAATAGCCAGGACTTTATAGCTTCCTGAATGTTAGTTAGCAGGTTGAGAGCCATTATCCACACATCTTTTTGTTCTCAATTTTTCCTTTTAGGTAAAACTGGTTGCAATTGTGCTTTTGGGACCTCATTTAGCTGGACACTTTTCTCCATCAGAATTTCAAATTGTTGGATCTGAAATACTGTGGTTTGGTTTCATCAAAATCTATTTTGAAATGCAATATACAACTCTTGGATCCCCCGTTTCCCTCTTTCCTTTACCTAATTAATTCACTGGTATGATGGGTTCCAAACACCTTTACTTATGCAACCAAGATACTGGATTAAATCCAAGATAGCAGATCTCCCTTGTTCTGTCTTCCAACTTCTGACATAAAATTGTCAGCAAGAAAAGTCAGAAAGGAGTTTGGAAGAGTTAAATTCCCAATAGATATCAAAGTAATTGAAATCTCCCATTTTCAGATTGTGTGTGTCAGTGAAATTTTAGTCATCTAATGGAGAAAGCACTTATCCATGCCTTCTGTCTATAAAGGCAATTTAAAATAAACTCCACCACCAATATCACATTTGTTTCATTGTCCTCTTATTCTTACCAGAACTCCCTTAATAACATTTTGATGTCTTCTTCATGTATAATGTAACATTTCCACCCTTTCTGTAGATTCTATTTATTTTAAATAATTTGTGACCTTCCAGGGTTATGTTCCAATCGTGTATTGCCACTCCAAATTTCAGTGACTCCTTTGCTATATAATATTTGCTCTCCTGCGTTAGGATTTCAGGTTCTGTTTGCTTTCCACACTGGTGTAGATATATCTGGGATTATGAGTGGCACCTCTTCTAGCTTCACTATTGTAATTTTATGCTGAACTCTAATACCCTCTCAATCTACAGGCTCCATCCTTTGTCTCCTGCACTTTTGGCTTCAGTCTTTGACAGTATATTTTTTTGTGGACATTCCCCCTTTTAGTGTAGTTTAATAGTCTTTTGCTAAGTCCTGCAGAACACGTCCCAGTCTATGTGAGTCTGTTGTTTTGGCAGGATGTCTTCATGTAGATAATGCAGTCCATGAGAAACCAAAATCTTCTCAGCATATTCAAAGCTAGTTGTTCATTCCCAAGAGCCTGTTTTCTGTTCTTATGCTATAATGCTCAACTGGAAGAAGGATCAATTAAAACACTTCTTATGTTCCCAGTTTCTTTATATCCTAGTGATATGTGTGTGTGTGTGTGTGTGTGTGTGTGTGTGTGTGTAATAAATCGCTCATAGTATCTTAGTAGGTCTGCATTCTATGGCCTCTGTTCCTGATAGTAGGGGATTAGATAATCAGGAGACTGTATGTTCTTTTTAACTCCATGGAGTAAAAATCAGGCAGACTGCATGGCAGCTGAGTTAATGAACTCTTTCTCTGCAGACTATTTTCCTATTAAAAGCCTCCTCGGCTGCTCTAAGTATCTCCTCAGCTTCTGCCTAAGATAGAAAAAGTGAGATATTATTATTGTTTTTCCCAAGGGGCAAAAAGCAACATCTAAAAATATTTTGCCAAAAAAAATTTAGAAAGAGGCACCCATTTTCTTTTTCTGCCATGTGAGCTGCTGCAGGTTGCAACTGTTCTGAGTGAGGAAATAAACTCAGGGAAAATATTGACCTAAAATTTTGTGTGTGAGTGTGTGTGTGTGTATGTGTATGTGTGTATGTGTTTGTTTATGTAGCATACAGCACACAATGTCAGGGAAATCTACATATGTAAGACACAATGCAGTCCTGACAGTCTAAATTGCATGTTCATTCAATTTGATGCTTGTGTCCCTGTTCCTGGTGCACTGCAGAGTGTGAAGTAGCTTTACACCAGTTAACTACCCATGCTTGGTTTGTTGGTTCTTCTGGACTCCTCCACTGGTCTTGTCTTGCCTCAACTCACCTTAGGTAGTGATTCTTGTATCCAGTGAGGTCCAGCGCCAGCTTTTTTGCACAAACAAACACAGTTAGGTTATTTTTCCCCACTGAAGTGGTACCCATTCATCTACTTGCAATATTGCATGCTTTTGAACTGCTGGGTGGGCAGAAGCTAGAGATCAAGCAACAGGAGCTCACCCAGTCTCAGGGAGCCAGGCTCAAACTAACGGAGTGCGAACCATTTCTGGTCAGCAGTTCCAGCGTCATTAAGCCTCTGTGCCACTGCCAAAAGAGTATTAATGTGGTTTTGATCCCAAATCTAAAAATGTAAAAGGTGAGAATAAAATAAATTACTGTTGGAATATGTTGATGCATAGTTGCTACTTTTCAGCCAACAATTTCATTGGAAATGAAATTATCCTCATGTCCTCTGCATAGAACAGACCTATGGTGAAGCCTCTGTACTGACAGGATTTTATCAGTATGCCAAGTATGCCAAGCAAGAGCTTAATCAAACTTAAGGTAGCAGACATAAACACCTTCTACATCAGATTCTTTAGTGCTGCAATAGTGCTGCTTTTTAAAAAAAACTCAAAACAGGATTAAATGAAGGTTATCTATATAAGGATTACCATATCTGGGCTGCAAAGATCCAAATTCCCTTTGGATCAGTGTGTCAACTTGTAAAGCAAAGGTTAATTAGGGCATCTTTCGGAAACCTGACACAGTGTTTTTCAAACTTGGCAACCTTGTGTGGGCTGGTTGGGAAATTCTGGGAGTTGAACTCCACTGTGAACTTCACAAATGAGTCCACTGAGCTAGATGACAACCAAAATAAACTCTTGCTGTCATTCAGTGATTGTCTGGATTATTGCAGTCTTCCAGCACTATAGCATTTTATCATCCAGCACTGCCCTTCCCAATAGCTGAGCTCCTCCTACAATGTGTATGTACTCATATTATTTCCCATTCAGCAAAAACTTTCCAGCAAAGTGAACTTTTGTATTTTCAAATTAATCTGATATTATTGTTTCCAGATTAATAAATATGGGAAAATAAAAATCATTTGCTTGAATACCCTCTCTCAATTGTCCCAGTGTCCATATTTGTTTTCCTAAAGGGAAATAGGGATAACTCAGAAAGAAAGACATATCTTCTATATGACCCAGTCTTGCTTCTGGTAGCTGAAGGAGATACCTGGGGATCAAAGAAAAATGTGTAGCTGTTCTATCACATAAGTCTGGGTACTCAATTTCATTGACAAAAGATCCTTCTTCCCAGAAGTCTCCAATTCTATATATCCTGTTTTTAAAAAAAAAATATTATGGATTTTATTCATTATGTCTTTGTCAGGGTTCCAAAAAACACCCCCAATGAAATAAAATTCTGAGCTTTGAGTTTCCTCAAAGTTCTACTTTATTAGAGATGTCATGTTGGCACATCTGGGAAAACCCGAATCTGAAAGCTTCCAGATTTTCCCACCCAGTTGAAAGTTTAAGATCCTGCCTCAACACCCACAAGTTCATCACATGGTCCAATCTTCCAGTGCCATGAAGACCGATTCCACCCATCCAGCCAGGTGCAGAGACAAAGGATGACCTTGATTTTCTAAGAAGAATGTTATTATGGCTACATATCACCCAACTCCATATAATCCCCCCTCCCATTTTCCCACAGTAGAATGTATGGCAGTCCTGAAGTCCAAAAAGAAAAGATGGCTTGCAGGCATGACAGCCTTGACTTTTACAATGAAAAATTCTGTCTGGGGATGTCATGGATTATATCAACAACCTACCTATTTTCCAACAAATCTAGAGACATCAAATGCATTTCTAATAAATCATTTGATTAAGCATTTTACTTATTTACTACCGAATCAGGTTTTGAGCAATAAGCATAGGGCCAAGACATGGTTCAGAAAGAAGCCTGCAATGACTGAGAACAGTTGCTTTGGCTTGGATGTCTCTGTGCTTTACTTGTAGTCCCTAGGCTTGATGACTCAATTCTCTGACCAAAAACTGCATTGCCGGAGGCCCTAAGGAAACATGGCCACAGCTGGGAGTTCTGCAGCCAGTTATTAATATAACAAGAACACAAACACAACTTCTCACAGGGGCCCTCTGGTATTTCTTACCGAGAGGCCTGTTTCCCCCTTCTGTTTTGTAGCCCTTATAATTGTTTTGGCAGCAACCTGACAAGCCATCATAAAATCTCAGTCTTTAATTAAACCTCGTTAATACAAGCTACACAAAATAGCTTTGTATCACTGAGAAATGTGTATATCTGAATACCAAACAATGATCCTTTCTCCCTGTGCACTTAAAAGTAGATTGTATGTTAATCAGGGTACATTCTTTTTCAAAATAAACATTTTCAAAGGTAAAAAAAACAAGATATCTGTTATCAAGAGGCACCTAGTAGGTTCAGAAAATTATTTTAACTATTTTGAGTATGGTGGGTTAAGTCTGTTGGAAATCTGAGTTGCCTATTTCTCTTTGTTGCCAATCTTTAAAAAGCACTTAAAATCAAGCAGCTGAAATCCAGCAGTTTGATAATTGTGACATGGGTAACTTGCAGTAATGGGAGTGTGTGTGTGTGTGTGTGTGTGTGTGTGTCTGTGTGCAGAGGGAGTAAAAAAAGTCAAGATGGTGGCCACAACCACAGTTAAACGGTTACCGTTTCTGACTGTTTTGATAATCCCTGTCAATCGGTGGTGGTATTCAAATAATTTAACAATGGGTTCTATGCCCTAAGAACCGGCTCGGTGGGCATGGCCATGGTGGGCATGGCCAGGGAATGTGACAGGCAGCACTCGGCCTCGTGAATCCCCCTGAGAGCAAAAAAGGCTGGGGGAGGGGCACAGCACCCCTCCCCTCTTTGCATCGTTTTGGACCTAGTAGGCCCCCCTGCAGCCTCCTGAGAGCCAAAACGGGTATGTAGGGACTCCTGGAAAGGGCGGAGGAGGAAGGGGCAGGGCCAACCAGCAATTTAACAACTGGTTCCCCCAAACTGACCCAAACCAGCTGAATCCCACCACTGCTGTCAATGTTCCTAAAAGATCTCAGGAATCAGTCAAAGCCCCAGGCTGCAAGATATCCACTCCATCCTAATGAGATCTTCTGAACATACCGATATTGCAAGGTTTTCACTCCCAAAGCACTCATAAGATGATCCTGATTTCCCTGCAGGAATACAAATTCCACAAATGAATGTAAGAACCAAGATAGCATGGTTCCTTGAGAATAATCAATGCCTTCACTCAATTCAATTATATACAGTATATTTACCGGGGGGGGGGATCACTCCTTGCACTTTAGTCAATGGACTAATACACAATTGAAGAAGGGGAAGTCTGTATTGTCAGAGAATATGTTACACTGCTGGACAATAAACCTCCTACAGAATTCACTTCTTTTTAAAACAATACTGTAGAACCTGGCATCTCTTAGCAGTACTGTACAATTTCAATTTCAGCTTTCTTACCTTTGTCTTTCTGGAAAAGGTTCTTCAGGCAAATCACCATTTGTACTTCATTGTTTACTAAAAAGAAACTAACAAGGAAGATATTGTCAACTGGACAGTGGTCTATCAACATGAGGCCATTGTATTTAAATATTAGAAGAGAGGTAAATTAAACATAGTTAAATATGTGGTGTGGATGGGATGACATGATTTATTGCAGCCTGCAATGGATCTCTCACACCTTTAACCGAATGAGGGCTGGGAAGAGACTTTGTAGGCTGGTTTTGCAAAAGTTCAAGTTAATCCTACTTAGCTGAAGAACAGTGATGTAGCTGGGGCCAACAGATGGAGTTATGGCTACACAGACCTAGCCATCTGGTTCAAGAACTCCAAAAATGAAGGCCACATATCGTCAAGACTAAGTTATCCATAACAGATGCAAGAAGCAGATTTGATCTCCACAAGATGCAGGACGCATGTTAAGTCTTGTGGTTGGCATGGAATTCCTAAAACAATATTTCAAATGAGGAACTAGGTAGTCCCTGTGTTTTGGTTCCTTTAATTAATTTTTAACTTTTGTGGTTACAGAGGTAAGCGAGGCAGTATGTATCTAAGTTCAGAAAATAAATTCTTCACTTTTTTCAGTCCTATTATTTTAAATCTATTTTAAGAGGGCTGACTCATATTTCATACTGGAGAGTTTAGCAAATGGAATCTGCTCAACAACTTGTCATCTATCAGGTTGAGAAGTAAAATATAAGTATACAACTTAAGAAAAAGAAAAGATTGCATAACCAAGGAAGTCTGACAAGAATGGAAGATATCTAGGTTACAGTAAGAGTATTAAGAATTAGCTTAGGTTTAAGATTTCTATTTACAGATAGAAAAAAGTAAGAGATGTGTGAGAAAAAATCAGGAAAAAAAATCAGTATCATATTTGGGATTTGGCTTTGCATAGTTGCAGAATTCAGGATCAGAAAGAATCTTGAATTTTCTTTGTTACATTACTCCCCATTGCATGGACTTCACTAGGCCACACAGAGCTCTAAGAATGTTAATTAATTACAGAATCAATCACCATTCTCAAGATTCCTAATCCTGAGCCTGGCAAGTAGTTTCCTTCTCTCAACGTATCTGCTGGGCACAGGGCTTGCCATCATGCCAAGTTCAGAAACAAGGAGTAAGACGCGAAATTTTTACCTATGCCAGGCTCGCTGGAGACTGTGCTTAAGGCAAAATGTGCAGAGCTTCCAAGCTAAGTGGAATTGCATCGCTGCATTGCCAATTGCTCTGCTCAAGAGCCCAATTAGTTAATTTTAGTTGTTTGTTCATCATATTTCTATATGGCCCATCTCACAATCATCATCCTAGATTACATACAGTAAAAAAGCCATAAAATGGACATTAAAAATCCATATATATATTTTAAAACCCTGTATTATTAAAGGACTAGAAAGAGCATATTTGAACTTAACATTTCACCAGTTCACCATTCCCACAAATGCTTGAAGCAACATCATTAAAGAAGCCTTGTATTCTTGGCTCCTTTCCCACCAAGTTCTCAAAACTTCTGAATTCTTGCTACCAACTCTGATCATTGTGCGCAGCTTTTTGTCTTTCGCCCCCTTACTACCCACTTTCAGCACACCTTGCATTACGAGGCTGAATTTGATTCAAAGCTTTTTGCAACATGGAAAAAAAAACTATTGTCTGCAACATGGGTGTGAGAGGAGCTTGTGACTAAGGCAATGGTGGGATATGAACAGTACACCCCGGTATGGGCGTACCGGTGCCTGCTGGGAGCACCAGCTACCGTTCCGGTACAGTGCTCCGGAAGGCCCACCCGCCTGCCCACTCTCCTTACCTCTATTTGAGCCGACTGGGGCATTTGCGCATGCGCGTGGGCCGTATACTCCTTCCTCCTTCTATTTTACTACAACAACAACCCTGTAAGGTGAGTTGGGCTAAGAGAGAGTGGCTGGTCTAACGTCACTCAACCAGCTCTCATATCTAAGGCAGCAGTAGAGTCGATCTCCTGGTTTCTGGCAAAAGGGAAAACTATATTGTGCTGTTACAAGCAGTCCTTGACTTACAACCATTTGTTTAGTGACCATTTGAAATTACAAGGGCACTGAAAAAAGTGAGGTATGACTTGTTTCCCACACTGACCACCATTGCAGCATCCCCAAATTCAGATGCTTGGCAATTGGCTCGTATGTCGAGGGGTCATGTGATTATCTTTGATGACCTTCTGATCAACAAAATAAATGGAGAAGGTAGACTTACTTAACAACCATGTTACCAATTTAATAACTGCAGTGATGGACTAAACAACTGTGGCAAGAAAGGTCATAACATGGAGCAAAGCTCATGTAACAACCGTCTCGCTTAGTAACAGAAATTTTGGGCTCAATTGTAGCTCAAGTCAAGAACTACTTTATTTAGGACTGAGCTTGCAGTGCTATGGACCAGCACTGCACTTACAGTCCTGTGTGGAACTAGTGCCAAATAAAATCTGTGTGGACTGGTGAGAGTGGTGGGAAGGCATCAGCTGTGATGCTCATGCAGGAAACGTTTCTGCCCTTTGTGATTGCATAACATTATGGTAAAATGGTGGTATGAACAAAGAACTCGGTGCTTCTCCGTTTTCCTTGGAAGATGAGGAAACTACAACGCCCGTCTTCACTTACGCAAGAAACTGTAACACTGTTTTACTACAGAATATGACTATACAAGTTGTGTTGATAGGAAGCCCTGTCGGCTGCATAAGTCACCCCAGAGATGAACTTCCATTGGATATCCCACATTTTGACTTCTATTTAGTGAATTTGGGAAATGCATTTGGTGAGCAGATGAGAGAGAGCAAGCCCCCTCTCTTTGTTGTAATTTCTTGCAGAGAGACCACATCAGTGGTGGGATTCAAATTTTTTTACTACAGGTTCTGTGGGTGGAATTTTGTGGGTGTGGTGTGGCTTTGTGTGTGGCTTTGTGGGTGTGGCAGGGGAAGGTTACTGCAAAATCCCCTTTCCCACCCTACCCCACTAACCTGCTTTCCAGCTCCATTCTCCTGTTCAGGGCAACAAAAGAAGATCAGCTGGGAGGCAGCAGCGGCGGGGCCAGCCTATTTACCGGTTCTCCAAGCTACTCAAAATTTTTGCTATCGGTTCTGGTTCTCCAGAACGTGTCAGAACTGGCTGAATATCATCTCTGGGCCACATCTAGGACAAAAGTCACCTCTGACCTGAAGATACTCTTGGTGTTCTTATGCCGCTACTCGCTGTTCTGCTGTGGTGCATCAGAATCAGAAAGAATAGAAACCCAAAATGCTGGCTCTTTTTAACTTAACTAGTTTAACTAATCATGCACACATAGCCATAAAATAGGCAAGAAGGTGAAGAAAGCCTTAAAAAGGTTGAAATGTGAAATATTGGCTGCTCAACCAATGCCCCAAATGAGATGTTTAAGTTCTGCCATCCCTTAGATTTAGGAGGAATGCCCGCCTCCCCTAGAGCCTGCCTTTCTCTCCACACCGTCCCATATTCCTGGTTGTTTTGGTTTGCTTCTTAGCATTTCAGGATTCTTTGACCTTCTTCCCTATTTTATAGCTATGTTCACATGATTAGTTAAATTAAAAAGAGACATCATTTTGGGTTTCCAGGAACCATGAGTTGCAAAATATGAGTCTACATTCTGGATTTTCTTTGGTAAGAAGGCCAGAGCTAGGGAAGATATTGTTTCAGGATACCATGACATCCCTTGTAGAGGGTTTCATAATATGAGACCTGAATTTGGAGCACACACCCCATCACTAAACCACAACAGACCTAGCCAACAGAACTAACTTTGCTATCTTGCAGTGTGGAACCAAACGGGGGACTTTAGGGCTGGCCATTACCGGGGAAGGAGGGCTCGCTACGTTACAGAGATCCCTCCTTCCGGCCCTATGAGTCCCACTCCAAGGCCAGATGGCACGAGTAATCAGGACCCTGGTCTCAGGCTGCTGTCGCTAAATGCCAGGTCTGTAGTTCACAAGGCTCCCCTCATCCGGGACTTAATCTTAGACGAGAGGGCAGACCTGGCATGTATTACTGAAACCTGGCTGGGCCTGGAGGGAGGAGTCCCCCTCGTAGAGATGTGCCCAGAGGGTTTTCAGGTGCTTCATCCGCCGCGATCCCAGGGAAGGGGTGGAGGTGTGGCTATTGTTATCCGAGAGTCTCTAGTACCTCGTAGGATCCCTGCTCCGGAGTTTGTCGGGTGTGAGTCCTTGCTGGTGAAGTTGGACCTCAAGGGTCAAGTGGGCTTGCTGTTAACATACCTGCCTCCCAACAGCGTTGCAGCAGCCCTCCCCTCGCTCCTCGAGTCAGTAGCTGAGCTGGCAATTGAGTTTCCCAGGCTTATGGTTCTGGGGGATTTCAATTTGCCTTCGCTTGGTGAATGCTCTGATGGAGCGCAAGAGTTCATGGCTTCCATGACAGCCATGGGCTTGACCCAAGTAATTCGGGGCCCGACTCACTTGGCGGGTCACATGCTCGACCTCGTATTCCTCTCGGAGCAGTGGAGTTGTGATCTTGGTTTGAGGGGTAGTGAGACCTTACCCCTGTCATGGTCGGACCACTACCTACTGAGGCTTGACTTTCGGAGACCAAACCCCTACTGTAGGGAGGAGGAACCGATTAGGTGGTTCCACCCCAGGCGACTTATGGACCCTTTGGGCTTTCAGACGGAGCTTGGGGTTGTTCCTGATACCCTCGCCCGCAGTCCGGCGGAGACTCTGGTTGCTGCTTGGAATTCAGCAGCGGCAGGGGCTCTTAACCGGATTGCACCTTTATGGCCAATCCAAGGCAGTGGATCCAGGAGGGCCCCTTGGTTTACTGAGGAACTCCGGGAGATGAAGCACCGAAAGAGACGCCTAGAGCAACGATGGAGATCCAGTAAGTCCGAGTCAGACCGAGCGCTTTTAACATCCAGCATCAGAGCCTATCTTCGGGCAATTAGGACGACCAAAAGAACACACATTGCCTCTCTGATTGCTTCCGCTGAGTCGCGCCCAGCCGCCCTGTTCAGGATAACCCGTTCCCTCCTAAATAGGAGGGATACGAGCGATCCTTTGCAGGGCAGAGCTGAGGATTACGTCCAATTCCTTGTGGATAAAGTGGCTCGGCTTCGGACAGACCTGGACTCCAATTGCGCAGAGCCAGCCGAGGCACCAGGGGAGAATCTGGAAGGACATCACTGGATTGACTTCCAAGCTGTTACCCCTGAGGACATGGACAAGGCCATGGGAGCTGTAAGTGCCTCCACATGTGTACTGGACCCATGCCCCTCCTGGCTGGTTGCTAACAGCAGGGAGGTGACACGGGGCTGGATCCAGGCGGTTGTTACCGCCTCTCTTCGGGAGGGGGTTCTTTCCCCCCGCTTTAAAGGCAGCGGTGGTGAGACCCCTTCTGAAGAAGCCATCTTTGGATCCAGCCGTCTTAAACAACTATCGTCCAGTCTCCAACCTCCCCTTTGTGGGGAAGGTTGTTGAGAAAGTGGTAGCCTTTCAGCTCCGGTGGTCCTTGGAGGAAACCGATTATCTAGATCCCTTCCAGTCGGGATTTAGGCCTGGCTACAGCACGGAAACCGCTTTGGTCGCGCTGATCGATGATCTCTGGAGAGCCAGGGATGGAGGTCATGCCTCCGTCCTAGTGCTCCTTGACCTCTCAGCGGCCTTCGATACCATCGACCATGGTATCCTTCTGCGACGACTGCGGGAGGTGGGGGTGGGAGGCACTGTCCTACGGTGGTTCTCTTACCTCTCAGACAGGTCGCAGTCGGTGTTGGTCGGAGGGCAGAGATCGACCCCTAGGCCCCTGAATTATGGGGTGCCGCAGGGTTCGGTCCTGTCCCCCCTCCTGTTTAATATCTACATGAAGCCGCTGGGTGAGATCATTCGACGGCACGGGATAAAATACCATCAGTATGTGGACAATACGCAGCTGTATCTATCCACCCCGTGCCAACTCAGTGAAGCGGTTGACGTGATGTGCCAGTGCCTCGAGGCTGTTAGGGACTGGATGGGGCTTAACAAGCTTGTACTCAATCCAGATAAGACCGAGTGGCTGGTTTGTTTCCCTCCTACTAATTGGCCAAGTGTTCCATCTCTCAGGCTGGGGGGTCAAACAGTACGCCCCTCAGACAGGGTTCACAATTTGGGAGTCCTCCTGGACCCACAGCTGACTTTTGAACACCACTTGTCGGCTGTGACCAGGGGGGCATTTGCCCAGGTTCGCCTGGTGAATCAGTTGCGTCCCTACCTGAACCGGGAGGCCCTCACAACAGTCACTCGCACCCTTGTGACCTCTAGACTGGACTACTGCAACGTGCTCTACATGGGGCAGCCCTTGAAGAGCATTCGGAGACTTCAGCTTGTCCAGAATGCAGCCGCGCGAGTGATCGTGGGTGTACCTCGGTTCACCCACGTAACACCTATCCTCCGCGAGCTGCACTGGCTGCCTATTTGTCTCCGGATACGCTTCAAGGCGCTAGTCGTCACTTATAAAGCCCTTCATGGTATTGGACCTGGGTACTTGAGAGACCGCCTGCTGCCAATTACCTCCACTAGACCGATTAGATCCCACAGATTAGGCCTCCTCCGAATTCCATCCACCGGCCAGTGTCGACTGGCGACTACCCGGAGGAGAGTCTTCTCTGTGGCTGCTCCGACCCTCTGGAATGAACTCCCCGTGGAGATTCGAACCCTCACCACCCTCTAGGCCTTCCGCAAAGCCCTCAAAACCTGGCTGTTCCGACAGGCCTGGGGCTAAAGAGCTGTTGCCCCCGTCTCGAATCGTATGACTGTTGTGAGTTTTAAATTATATATTGTTATTCTTGTTGTTTTTTAAATGTTTTGTCTGTATCCCCCTTCCCTGGTTCGAGTTGTGAGCCGCCCTGAGTCCCCTTTGGGGGAAAAGGGCGGCATATAAATACAATAAACTGAAACTGAAACTGAGAGGTGGTATTCAGCAAGGACGTGCAGTCACTAGAGGTAAGGGAGGCGGGGCCTCACCAGTCTCCTCAGGGAAAGGAAATAATTTTTAATAATTTTTTTAAAATACAGGGTAGTTGCTACCAGATTTCAAGTCACAGTGCATTCCTTTGTTTTAAATATCGGCGGAGGGACGAAGCGGCAGCCAGGGTTCAAACAACAACTCGGTTTATTCTAGGATGACAGCGATTCGAACAACAAAACTCGCGCCAAGGTATTTATACTAACTTTTAACCAATCACCGGCCGGGGACTGGACAGCAACCGCTGACGTCAGTCCCTCGGCCAATCAACAGTAACTTTCGGCCGGCAACACCCTCTGGGGCTTTCAGCCAATCAGAAAGCCAGAGGGTGTTGCTGGCATCATAAATATTTAATGAGTATTTAACACCCCTTCCCCCCAGTTCTGCGCATGCCCGAAACGGAGCATGCGTAGTCCTTAAGGTATGCTGGGCGGCGCCGGACCCGCCCAGATCTTCTCATTGCAGGGGCAGTCGTCGGCGGAGGAGGACCTCCTCGTGGTAGCTCCTCCCCAAAGGGAGTGGAGCTCCGAGGCACACCATTTTGGAAAGGCCCAGAAGGCGGGCTCAACTGCAAAGGTAGGCTTGGCCGTGGGGGCGCGTCGCCAGGAGTAGGAGGGACTCTCTGGGAAATGTCCCTGGGTTTGTAGTTGTATGTTTGAAGGTTCCCTAGATCGGGTTGAGAAGTAAGTTCGGCGTTCTTGTAGGTGGCGCTTGGGTAGGCAGGGCCTGGTGTGGCGAAGGCCCTTGTTTGCGGTCTCTCGGCTTGACTGGGGCATGCCGATGCCCTCAGCCGTTGCCCACTACCGGAGACGGACACAGCCCCCGTCCCAGCCCTCTCCGTCCTCTCCATTGCCTCCTCTGGTTTCCCAATTTCCGCCGCAGACGTGGCGGCCCACACAAAGGCCGATCCGATCCTCTCCCAGGTCGCCTCCTGGGTGTTGAGGGGATGGTCAACGGACACAGTGGCAGAGGGCTTTCGGCCCTTTAAAAATCGCCAGGCGGAGATTTCCCTCCACGGGGGTTGTCTCGTCTGGGGGGATCGAGTGCTGATCCCCACTGCGCTTCGGCCACTAGTTCTGGATCTGCTCCACAAGGACCACCCGGGCATAGCACGGATGAAGGCATTGGCCCGTAGCTATGTCTGGTGGCCCTTGCTGGACACAGAGATTGCGGCCTATGTAGGCCGCTGCACGACTTGTCAACTGTCCAGGCCCAATCCCCCTGCCGGGCCTGCTCGTGAGTGGGAGGCTCCGAGAGGCCCATGGTCTCGCCTCCACATCGATTTCGCTGGTCCCTTCCACGGCCAGAACTTCCTGGTTGTGGTGGATGCCTACTCCCGGTGGGTGGAGCTCGTCATCATGGGCTCTACCACAGCCGAGAGTACGGTTAGGGCTTTACGGAAATTGTTCGCAACCCATGGGTTGCCGGACGTGGTGGTCTCGGACAACGGGCCCCAGTTTACATCCACCATTTTCCAGGAATTCTTGGCCGAGCAGGGGATCCGGCATGCGCCCATAGCCCCGTACCACCCGGCCAGCAATGGCCGGGCGGAGCGGGCGGTCCGCTCAGCGAAGGAGGCGCTGGGCCGCATGGACCGGGGCGACTGGCAGGCGAGGGTGGCGGCTTACCTGCTAAGCCAACATTCCACCCCCTGCCCAGCTACCAACAAAAGCCCCGCGGAGCTCTTGATGGGCAGGCGCCTGCGGACTCCCCTGGATAGGCTTCACCCGCTCTATTCAGGGGATCAGCCGAGCAATCTGGGGGTTATCCCTTCCCGTTCCTTTAAGTTAGGGGATTCCGTATGGGCCCGGTCTTTTGCGGGGGAGCCGAGATGGGTGCCAGGTTCTATCGTTGCCCTGACCGGCCCATGTTCTTTTAGGATCCAATTGGCTGACGGATCCCAATGGAGACGCCACCTGGATCAATTAAGGAGGCGTCTCCCGTCGCAGGCTGGTGGCCACGAACCCCCGATCGACAACACCGCAGTACCGGGGCTGCCCTGTGAAGCCTTCGCCAGTCCAGGCCTCAACCTGTGCCAACCACAACATACTCAAGCCGAGAGACCGCAAACCAGAGCCTTCGCCACTCCAGGCCCCCACCTGTGCCAACCACAATACACTCAAGCCGAGAGACCGCAAACAAGGGCCTTCGCCACACCAGGCCCTGCCTACCCAAGCGCCACCTACAAGAACGCCGAACTTACTTCTCAACCCGATCTAGGGAACCTTCAAACATACAACTACAAACCCAGGGACATTTCCCAGAGAGTCCCTCCTACTCCTGGCGACGCGCCCCCACGGCCAAGCCTACCTTTGCAGTTGAGCCCGCCTTCTGGGCCTTTCCAAAATGGCGTGCCTCGGAGCTCCACTCCCTTTGGGGAGGAGCTACCACGAGGAGGTCCTCCTCCGCCGACGACTGCCCCTGCAATGAGAAGATCTGGGCGGGTCCGGCGCCGCCCAGCATACCTTAAGGACTACGCATGCTCCGTTTCGGGCATGCGCAGAACTGGGGGGAAGGGGTGTTAAATACTCATTAAATATTTATGATGCTAGCAACACCCTCTGGCTTTCTGATTGGCTGAAAGCCCCAGAGGGTGTTGCCGGCCGAAAGTTACTGTTGATTGGCCGAGGGACTGACGTCAGCGGTTGCTGTCCAGTCCCCGGCCGGTGATTGGTTAAAAGTTAGTATAAATACCTTGGCGCGAGTTTTGTTGTTCGAATCGCTGTCATCCTAGAATAAACCGAGTTGTTGTTTGAACCCTGGCTGCCGCTTCGTCCCTCCGCCGATATTTAAAACTGGCGATTTCCACTGCCTGTAGGAGGGTAATATCGTGATGGCGGAACATGCGGCTTCTTAGATGGACATCCCGCACTCCGCACACGAATTGTTCAACTAAATTTTCTTCGAGGTTTGAAAAATCGCACTGGGAGGCCACCGTGCGCAGGGCTTCTAAAAACTGACTAATTGACTCTCCCGGCTTTTGCACTCTTCTGCGGAACGCAAAACTGCGGGCAATTTTGGAAGGCGTCGGGGCATAGTGCCCCTTCAGTTTTGCCATCAAATTGTCCCAGCCTAATTTATAAGCCGGTCTGGGAGCAGCCATAGCTCTGGCTGAGGCGAACATAGAAGGTTCGCAGCAGGACAAAAAGAAGCTGCATTTCTCCTCATCGGTTTGAGCCTGGTTTTTGGTAGCAATTAGATAAGTCTCAAACCGCTCCATGAACCCTTCCCAGGATTCACCGGCGGAGCCGAAAGGAGCGAAAGGCGGCAAAGAATTCATGTTGGTTAGGAGTTATGACAGGCTGAGGAGTGAGAGGCTGAGGAGAGGAGGTCGTGACAGGAAAATTCCCTCAGCGTTCGGTGCCGGCGCGAGTAGCGGCTTGTGGCAGCTAGCTGATAGAACCTCTCTCTCTACCCTAGGCTTGCGTGGAATCGCATCCCATCCTCGTCGCCAGTTTTAAATATCGGCGGAGGGACGAAGCGGCAGCCAGGGTTCAAACAACAACTCGGTTTATTCTAGGATGACAGCGATTCGAACAACAAAACTCGCGCCAAGGTATTTATACTAACTTTTAACCAATCACCGGCCGGGGACTGGACAGCAACCGCTGACGTCAGTCCCTCGGCCAATCAACAGTAACTTTCGGCCGGCAACACCCTCTGGGGCTTTCAGCCAATCAGAAAGCCAGAGGGTGTTGCTGGCATCATAAATATTTAATGAGTATTTAACACTTTGCATAAGGAATTTTTCGCCTTTTAAAAGTTAAGAAAGAGTTAAAAAGCAAAAAATTCCATATGCAAAGGAGGCACTGATTCTCCTGCCTCCTGATCGGGGAACAGCGAATCATGCCTTATGAGCACGCTTATGTTGAGCATGCTTACATTGGGCGGACAAGAGGAGAGTTGAGAGAGTTTCCACAGCTGGAAAAGGTATGTGGATCGGACGGAGGGGGGGGGATTCAAATTTATTGTAATTAAATATGTAATTTTTTTATTGTGGAGTGTATGTATGTGTATGTGTGTGTTTCTTTCTTCACAGCAGTCCGGTGGGGTCGGAGGAGGCGGGGGGCGAGACGGTGGAGCACGGAGGCGGCAGAGACGTTCTCGCTACTGTGTCCGCCATAAACATGAGACGCCTGGCCTGTTGGACACAGTGGTGGCGGGGGGAGAAATGGGCTGGGTAGGCTGGCTGGCTGGGGAGGAGGGAGCCCTTTAAAGCCCAGCACTGAGCGGGAAGGACGAGGAGGAGGAGGAGAAGAGCGGTGAATCCAGGCAGGGAGCAGGTCGGGCAGGGGGTGGGTGGGCTGGCTGCAGGCCGGGGCAGCAGGATTGTTCGTTGGAGGAGGCGAGGGGGCAAGGCGGTGGAGCGTGATGGCATCGAGAAGCATCTCAGATGGAGCCGGGACACCCGGAAGGCAAGCTGGCACTTAAAGGCATGCCGAAGTGCCGGCTTGCCTTCCAGGTGTCCCAGCTCCATCTGAGATGCTTCTCGCCACCGTCACGCTCCACCGCCTTGCCCCCCCCACCTCCTCCGACAAACAATCCTGCTGCCCCGCCTGCACCGAGGGGGGAGGAGGAGGAGGAGGAGAAGAGCGGTGAGTCCAGGCAGGGAGCAGGTCGGGCAGGGGTTGGGTGGGCTGGCTGCAGGCCGGGGCAGCAGGATTGTTCGTTGGAGGAGGTGGGGGGGCAAGGCGGTGGAGCGCGACGACGGCGAGAAGCAACACCCCCGCCGCTGTGTCCGACAGGTGTCTCGTGTTTATGTCCGCCATAAATGCGAGATGCCTGTTGGACACAGCGGCGGGGACGTTGCTTCTCGCCGCTGCTGCAGTCTTGCCTCATCAACGGTAACCCTCACCGCATGTCACTGGTATTCAGCAGATTCTGACCAGTTCTGGAGAATCAGTATCAGAAATTTTGAGTAGTTTGGAGAATCGGTAAATACCACTTCTGACTGGCCCCACCCCCATCTATTCTTTGCCTCCCAAGTTCCAGCTGATTAGGAGGAAATGAAGATTTTACAATATCCTTCCCCTGCCACTCCCACCAAGCCACAACTACAGAACAGTTAGTAAAAAAATTTGAATTCCACCACTGAACCAAGTCAATCCTGAATGAATAAACATGGCTTCATTTATCCTGAGACCAGAAGGACAGAAATAAGTGACAATAAGTGAGCAACCGACTAGAAAATCTAATGTGTAAATGTGCCATGACTATGCTAAACAGCCATAAGCAAGCCAGTGTCCCTCAATCTTATGCCACAGCTACAATATGGGGGTGATAAAACAGACCTGCATGCTAAATCTGTTCTGCCAATTGAACAAGATACAACGCATGAAGAACAATTCCTTCCAGTCCAAGTTGCCAACATTTTAAAATATTATTTAATTTTTTAAAATGGAAAGTGAGAACGCTGCATTGGCAGAGACTAGAAGCAGAGTTAAACTAAGGGACGTTGGATTTGCTGCAGAAAAACCTGACGAAGGTACATTTGGGTGATTAAAGAGCAGTGAATTACCCCAAGGCTCTGTTTTAGGCCCAGCACTCTTCAACATCTTCATCAATGATTTGGACGAGGGGATAAATGAGGAACTCATCAAATTTGCAGATGACACCAAGCTGGCAGGAACAGCCAACACTCCAGAAGACAGGCTTAAGATACAGAAGGATCTTGACAAACTTGAACATTGGGCACTATCTAACAAAATGAAATTCAATGGTGAAAAGAGTAAGGTTCTACATTAGGCAAGAAAAACAAAATGTACAGGTACAGTATATGTGATACCTTGCTCAATAGTACTAGTAACTGTGAGAGGGATCTTGGAGTCCTAGTGGATAACCATTTAAATATGAGCCAGCAGTGTGCTGCAGCTGCCAAAAAAGCCAACACAGTTCTAGGCTGCATAAACAGAGGGATAGAATCAAGATCACATGAAGTGTTAATACCACTTTATAATGCCTTGGGAAGGCCACACTTGGAATACTGCATCCAGTTTTGGTCGCCACAATGTAAAAAAGATGTTGAGTCTCTAGAAAGAGTGCAGAGAAGAGGAACAAAGATGATTAGGGGACTGGAGACTAAAACATATGAGAACGGTTGCAGGAACTGGGTATGTCTAGTTTAATGAAAAGAAGGACTAGGGGAGACATAAGAGCAGTGTTCCAATATCTCAGGGGCTACCACAAAGAAGAGGGAGTCAAACTATTCTCCAAAGCACTCCAAAGCACTTGACAAGAAGCAATAGGTAAAAACTAATCAAGGAGACAAGTAACTTAGAACTAAGGATAAATTTCCTGACAGTTAGAACAATTAATCAATGGAACAACTTGCCTCCAGAAGTTGTGAAAGCTCCAACATTGGAAGTTTTAAAGATGTTGGATATCCATTTGTCTGAAATGGTATAGGGTTTCCTGCCTAAGCAGGGGGTTGGACTAGAAGACCTCCAAGGTCCCTTCCAACTCTTGTTATTCTAAATTATCTTAGAGAGTCAGAGGGGTCAGTGGGGAGTAAGGGGCATTTGTAACTGGCCACCTCCTTCCTTTTGTGGGGCTTGTAGAAACAATGGTTAACAGTGACTCTTAGAATAGTGTCAGCTTCCAAAGCAATCTCTTGGCTGTGCATTGCACATTAACACATGCTAAAGTGCCTGACTATTTATATTTAAGGAAAAACAGAGCAAATATGTGAAGGGCCAGAGGCTGCTGCTGGCTGGCATGCCCACAGCCTCTCGTACTGTTTGTTTAGGGTCCCTTCACGCATAGCTTTGCTTTGAGAGCAGGAGGAGAGGCGGGGAGGTGGGGGTCACCTCGCCTGCTCTGTCCTCATGCCAGGGACATGAATGATGTCACGAATATATATCACTCCAGGACAAGGCAAACAGCAACAGGTGCAGATTCCTCCTCCCCCTCGGCTCAAGCCAGGCTTAACGATCAGGTTTCTTCCAACATGGGGGCTGGGAGGTGTCATCCGCAAATGGGTATTCACTCTCATCCCTGCGGTCGGTGGGAATGAGCTGAATACAAAGCGGCCATGGTTCTCCCATCGGAGGTATAAGCAAGCTGGCCATTCCCCCACTCTGGTGAAGGGATTTAGAAGGGTGACAGGTTGCAGAACGTGGGGCGGTGAAGGGAAAAGAGAACATCAGAGAAGGGCATCATCTGTGACACCATTTGCAGCCTAAGCTGGACATTGTTTGCTGCCTAATCACATTCATTATATGCATGGAACCAGCGAAGAGTAACATCTGCGGGGAATGAACGCTGGCATAAACATCCTTAATCTGCCTAAGAAAGCCTCATTACAGTATTTATTTTGACCCAATTCAAACTGGTTTGGAAAGGATTAGGATAGGAGGCAAAAGGAGAAAACGGACGGAGGGGAAGAGGGTTGGTTGGGTAGAGACAGGTCCCTGCTAGAATAATAAAATAGATCAAGCTGATTTTTAATGCTAAACCTCCGGCACGTACCACCCACAGGATAGCAAACTCATCTTCAAAGCAACGAGGATTAGGAACTTCCTGTTTAAAATAAACATCAGCTGAGAGCACAAAAAGTTGAATGAATCCTTAACCCAAATCCTCAGTGGAGTCTGTCTGAACATGAATGACGGTGGTCTCTCTTTTCCCTCAAGCCCACCTGAGTGCATACAGCAGCCTCCTCCTCTGGCAATGGCCCCCATTCCGGCCAAAGAATTCCCCAGCAGGGAGGATGTAATAATCTGCTATGCTTTGATGTAATTCCTCATTTTATCTCACTTCATCTTGTAATTCCTCATTGCACGCTTTGCATCCTTTTGTGGTCGGCTCCAGATCTCCTTGACTTCCCAATATTTCAGAGAGTGGAGAGCCCATTTATTTCTGACCCAACTCTTGCAGCTGTATTGGAAACTATAGTTTAATTAGGCTTTTCTGTGGAATTGGTACAGCTCTACAAATCTTGTGGGTGGTCTGTTTTCTCACTGTGAGGGAACTTTGGCCTCACTCTAGCTTTTGGGTTCAAACTAGCTCTGACTCTTCCCCCCCCCCCCTCCCATCCCCTGGCCCTGTAGAGACTCAGCATCCTGTTCCTGGAACTGGTAGTTTAAAAATGCTTTAAAAATGCTATTTAAAAAGTTCCAACAATCAGCTGTGCAACAATCAGCTGTGCAACGATCAGCTGTCCTGCGCCATCGTGGGAACTTTTAAAAAACTTTTTAAAGCATTTTTTTTTAGCATTTCTCCCGAACTGGTAGTTAAAAACTGCTTTTAAAAAGAAGGTAAAATAAAAGTTCAGACGATCGCAAGGCACAGCTGATTGTCACACAGCTGATTATCGGAACTTTTTATTCCTTTTTTTAAAGCATTTTACCCCCCCCCCCACTGTACTGTTTACCTTTGCAGGAAAGGGTTCTTAGCGCCTGTGTTGCGCCTGCGTGCAAAATACACATGAACGTGCAAAATAAACCAGCAGCAGACGTCAGAGCATTTCACCCCTGATAGCAAGTATTCAGAATTGTTTCAGAAGCCAGTTAGATGTGCGCAAAAGCATGCAATGAAAAGGACAGGCCAAGGCGGTAAGGTTAACCCTAACCCTAACCTTTTATTTTATTATTTTATTTTAAAAGGCGATGGTGGTCTGCTATTTTATTTTTATTTATTTCATTGTACAGGCCTTTCTAGGTCACTCTAGTCACAACCTATTCTGAGTGGCTATTCTGGGGCAGCAGGATACATTGGTTTTCTCCTTTGTCCTTTTCTATGAGAAAAGGGGGAGAACTATTTTGCTCCTGCTGTTTTCTGCTTATTCCCTGTGTTTGAGAAGGAACAAAAATGACTGGAGGTCATTTTTCAGACTGCTTTGTAAGAGTTTTGGGGTAAAACCTCTAGAATTATGAGTGTCTTTGGAGTCTGCTTTGTGTGCTATAAAGCATCTTTGTTTAGTCAACAGAAACACCAATATAGTACATGAGACTCTGTTGTTAACAGAACTGTAAGAATTTTAAGTACTCCCTGGGAATGTGTCGTACTGAGCTGCTTATTTTTTTTAAAAAAAAATTAAGCTTACACAGGATGTAGTAAGTATCTGTGCCAAAACCTAATGAATAAAATATTTGGATTACGAAGTTGTTTTCCACATGCACACTGTATGCATTTGTAATCCTCTGGAGAAAAACAAACGAAAAAGAAAGAAAGACGCCAACGAAAACTTTGTCTGATGTCTGCAGCCTACTTGTAAACATCTCAAAAGATTTCTCTTTGACCGCATGCATTCTATGGGAGATCTTGTGAACAAGGGGGGGAAGGAAGAGAAATTTAACACCGATTGGCTGTCAGCAAGATTAGATCTGGCAAACTGGGTTGAATTCAGAATCTAAGTTAGTCCTTGGATGGGGCATCTCTAGGGAGTTCTGGGAAGTCCCAAAACATCCTGGAAGCTTGGGAAATTTTGAGACTTCCATAGTACTGCCAGGAAAACTGTACGGTTATGTTTACGGAGTCACCCAGAGTTAAGCCTGACTCTGGAGGATCTTTCCCTTTTTAAAATCAGTCTGGCAGTGAGCTGGAGCAAGAGACCATGTTATATGAGGGAAGCTGGGATGCAGGAAAGGGAGGCTGTGTTCCCGACATTGCCTCCAGCCCAGTGATGTGCGGTGAGGGTTACTGTTGGTGAGGCAAGACCGCAGCAACGGCGAGAAGCAACGTCCCCGCCGCTGTGTCTGACAGGCGTCTCGCGTTTATGGCGGACATAAATGCAAGATGCCTGTCGGACACAGCGGCGGGGGTGTTGCTTCTCGCCGCCGTCGCACTCCACCGCCTTGCCCCCTGCTTTTTTTTTTAATCAGCCAAGTATTGTTTGTGACCAGGGATGGGTTGCTACTGGCATTACTGCTGGTTCAGCACGCAAAAAAAAATGTTCGTGCATTCTCACTTAGTTCACATGCACACCAAATGCACACTCTGCGCATGTGCACATTGCAGCTAAAAAGCTATGCATATGCACAGAACATTAGAAAAGGGAAAAATTAAATTCTTGCAATGAAGATTGTTCTGTACATGCACAGAACCAAAAATCAATATGCCGCTGCCGACAATAGAACCGGCTCAGGGGCATGGCAGGCTGAGTTACTACCTATTTGGCTGAACCGGTCCAAACTGGTAAGAACCCATCTTTGAGGGGTGGGCTTCAAAATGGTCTCCCCAGGCTCCAGAGATTTTCCTTGAGCCTCCGGGAGGATGAAAATGGCTTCCCCCAGGCTCCGGAGAGCCTTCGAAGGCTGGAAACAGGCCCGTTTCCAGACTTCCAGCACTCCGGGAGGCCTGAGCCTCCACGTTTGGAAGTTTGGAAGTTTATTGGTATTTGTATGCCGCCCACTCCCTATGGACTTAGGGCGGCTTACAGACAAAACAAGGGAATATATAAAAATTTAAATAGAAATACAGTTGTTTAAAATTACACAACATACATACTACTTAAAGTGGGGCTGGATGATAATCACAGCCCCAGGCCTGCCAGAACAGCCAGATCTTAGTAGCTTTATGGAAGGCCGGAAGAGTAGTGAGGGTCCGGATCTCTATGGGGAGATCATTCCATAGGGCCAGGGCAGCAACAGAGAAGGCCCTCCCCCGGGGGGTCGCCAGCCGACATTGACTGGCCGATGGCACCCGGAGGAGGCCCAATCTGTGTGATCTTATCAGTCTTTGGGAGGTAAATGGCAGGAGGCGGTCTCTCAGGTAACCAGGTCCTAAACCATGTAGGGCTTTAAAAGTAACGACTAGCACCTTGAAGAGTGTCTGGAGACCAATGGGGAGCCAGTGCAGCTCGCGGAGGATAGGTGTAACATGGGTGTATCTAGGTACACCCATTATCGCTCGCGCGGCTGCATTCTGGACCAACTGAAGTCTTTGAGCACTCTTCAAGGGCAGCCCCATGTAGAGTGTGTTACAGTAATCCAGTCTTGAGGTGACGAGGGCGTGAGTGACCATCCGAAGGGCCTCCTGGTCCAGATAGGGTCGCAACTGGGCAAAGCCCCCCCTGGTCACAGCCGACAAATGATGTTCTAACATCAGCTGCGGATCCAGGAGGACTCCCAAATTTTGAACCCTCTCTGAGGGGCGTAGAATTTCACCCCCCAGGCTAAGAGATGGGATAACTGGACCATCCTTGGGAGGGAGCATCAATAGCCACTCAGTCTTGTCGGGATTGAGTGCAAGCTTGTTCACTCCCATCCAGACCCCGACAGCCTCCAGGCACTGGCACATCATTTCTACTGCTTCGCTGAGTTGGCACGGGGCGGACAGATACAAAATGAGTATTGGCCGCGTATTGGTGGTATTTAATCCCGTGCCGGCGTATGATCTCACCCAGCGGCTTCATGTAGATGTTAAATAGGAAGGGGGACAGGACCGAGCCCTGCGGCACCCCATAATTGAGGGGCCTAGGGGTCGATCTCTGCCCTCCAACCAACACCGACTGCGACCTGTCCGAGAGGTAGGAGGAGAACCGTAGGACAGTGCCTCCCACTCCCACCTCTCGCAACTGTCACAGAAGGATACCATGGTCGATGGTATTGAAGGCCGCAGAGAGGTCAAGAAGCACTAGGATAGAGGAATGACCTCTATCCCTGGCTCGCCAGAGATCATCGATCAGCGCGACCAAAGCAGTTTCCGTGCCGTGACCAGGCCTGAAACCCGACTGAAAGGGATCCAGATAATCAGTTTCATCCAAGGTCCGTTGGAGTTGAAAGGCCACCGCCTTCTAAACAACTTTCCCTACGAAAGGGAGGTTGGAGACTGGACGATAGTTGTTCAAAATGGCTGGATCCAGGGAAGGTTTTTTCAGGAGGGGTCGCACCACCGCATCCTTTAGGGGGTGTGGGAAGGATCCCTCTCGAAGAGAGGTGTTAACAATGGGCCCTGTACTTACATGGCATCCCAAATGGGCTGTGTGGAGACTCCTGGGAGGGGAGGGGTGGGAGGGACTGGATGGGCGGAGCCAGCCAGGGGTGGGGTTTGCGGGTTCACTGAACTGGGCAGATCCTTAGCTAGAGGATCGCCCAAACCCGTGCGAACCCACAGCAGCCCTCCTCTGGTTGTGACATGAATTGGCCACCAGCTTGTTTCCCAAGCCTGATATTGTGGACTGAGACTGACTGGCCCAAAGTCACCGAACGAACTTTCATGGTTAAGGTGGACTAGAATTCCCACTCTCCCAGTTTCTAGCCTGGTGCCTTAACTACTAAATCAGACTGGCTCTATGGCATTAGTTGATTGATGTGACACAATATTATTACAGTTCAATTATTATAAATAGAGAGAAAGTTACACCCACCCTGATGTACAGAAGCAGGTAGCAGCTTAATGAAATTCCTTCCAAAAGAAACTGGACTGTCAGCCTGTGGCTGATTGATGATGTGCCATCAAGTTCTTTTCGTTTCTGTGTATCCACAGAGATAGATTTTCTTTGTGACAATCTATCCTCAACCTGGTCTTTTAGATCTTTCAACGCTGGGCTCCTTGTCAGCTATACGGGAGGAGAATTTTCAAATATTTTGCCTCCACTGAAAAGTTGTCTCCCAGAACAGTGCTTTATTTTAACACAGCAAATTCCCCCACCTGGCAGCGGAACGGCTTAAATTCTGAGATGAACCGTGCAGGACTTGGGGTGGGTGGGGAAATGTGTGTGTGTGTTTGTGTGTGTGTGTGTGTGTGTGTGTGTGTGTGTGTGTGTGTGTGTGTGTGTAGATTTTGTGACTCCAAAAACTGTTGTGGCTCAGGAACATTTGTGTGTCGTTTTGGGGACTCTCCTAGTGATAAACTGGAGGAGAGCCAGGCTTATCTCAGTGACTGGAGGTTAACAGAAGGGCAGCCAATTGGAGGTCACCTTCAAACTGTGTCTGAGGAGCAAAAACAACAGTCATGTGGAAGTTCCTTAAATTTATCCCTTCTGGCCCTAATGCTTTTGACTTCCTGTTAACTGTGATCCAAATAATGCACCCTTTCCTTGGTTCATCGGTGACTACAGGTAAATCTTCAGCTTATGACCACAATTGGGCCCAAAATTTATGTTGCTAAGTGAGAAATTGGTTAAGTGAGCTTTGCTCCATTTTACGACTTTTCTTGCCACATTTGTGAAGTGAATCATCCATAATTGTTAAATTAGTAACATGGTTGTGAGCTGAATCTGACTTTGCTTGTCAGATGTTATCAAAAGGGGATCACATGACCCAGGGACGCTGCAACAGTCATAAATGTGAGTCAACTTGTCAAGCATCAGAATGTAAATCATGCGACCATGGAGATGCTGCTACGGTCATAAGTGTGAAAAATCTTCATAAGTCACATTTTTCAGTGCCGTTGTAACTTAGAACGGTCACTAAAATAACTGTTGTAGGTTGAGGACTACTTCTATTCAAAATCACCAAATATTGACCAAGTCAGATTCTATTTTCATAAGTAGATAAGGGTGAGCTCTTGAAACGAAACACAGAGTCCTCCACTTTGGCCACAATTGGGACCAGAATTTCCATCGCTAAGCGAGGCAGCTGCTCAGTGAGCCATGTCCAATTTTATGAGCTTTTTGCCACCGTTGTTAAACAAATCACTGCAATTGTAGAGTGAATCATGCAGTCATTAAGCAAATCTAGGTCCCTTCGTTGACTTTGCTTGTTAGAGAGCTGGCTGGGAAGGTCACAAATGGGGATTCCATGAGCCCAGGACATTGCAGCCATCGCAAATACATGCAGTTGGCAAGTGCCTGAATTTTGATCATGTGACTGTGGGGATGCTGCAACAGCTATAAGGTAAGATAAGATATAAATTAGGATAGGATAGGATTAGAGATAAGAAAACCTTTACTGCATGGGTGGGATTCAGCCGGTTCGGTCCAGTTTGGGTGAACTGGTAATTCCAGTGAGCATTTGGCCCGGCCCACCTGCCCCTGTCCTTTCCTGTCCTATACTTCCCAGTTTTTTAGATCAGCTGATTCATGTGGCACAGGGATTGCCACGTGTCAGCTCTTTTACTCACAGGCGCTGACCTAGAAGGTAAGTTTTGAAGCTTAAAAATGTCATTTTTTTGAATGCTGCACATTGTGCAAAGCATGCACTCACCGAACTGCTTATTATTAAACCAGTTGCATCCCACCACTGCTTTACTATCATTTTTTACTGTGGGCACACTGGCACACATTAAAAATGAAATTCTGTTGCCTGCCTACACACACACACACACACACACACATTTAAACATGCTATATACATACATATGCATATATCTACACCGATACATAGAAATGTTAATCACTGTCCATCTTGAATACATGGCAGAAAGAGGAAGCTTGAGGGTTCACAAGGTTGATGCTCTCTGGGGCAAAACTATGACCGAAACTGGATGTTCTGCTTCGGATACCACAAAGGTAACAAGCAAAACAGGTCGTGAAGAGGATGTATGGTGCCCCAGACAATACTGAGGACCCTCCTCAAGCATCACTTATATGCCATGTCCTGAACAGAAGGGAGAAAGCTACCAATGGTTTTTTCTCTCCTCCTCACCACTTTCTGCACCGCCTTCCTGTCTCAAGCAGCAATGCTTTCAAACCAGACTGTAAGTGTGAGAACTGGTTGCAAGGCACTTTTTTCAGTGCTGTATTAACTTTAGTGGCTAAACAAATGGTTGCAAGTTGAAGACTTTCTATATTCTTGCATCTGCTCAAGATGTTTATGGGATCCAAATATGGTGCATATCACATAAAAGCCATGGTGGCACAATGGTCAGAGTGCAATACTGCAGGCTACTTCTGCTGACTGCCGGCTGCCTGCAATTTGGCAGATTGAATCGCACCAGGCTCCAGGTTGACTCAGCCTCCCATCCTTCCGAGGTGGGTAAAATGAGGACCCAGATTGTTGGGGGCAATACGCTGACTCTGTATATTGCTTAGAGAGGGATGTAAAAGCACCGTGAAGTGGTATATAAGTCTAAGTGCTATTGCTTTATCACAAAGCTTGATAAATTAAGAGATTTGTTGAAAGAGTACACTTTTTTAAAAAAAAAGGTTGGTCCTATTGATTTTCTGGGAACTTGGCTTTTCTGGTAAGTGGGAAAGCAAAACAAAAAAGAAAGAATGGCCAGGCAAGCTAGAGGCTTCTGGTTCCCTTGTGCTAGTGGCTTGGCAATTCATGTGGCAACTGACATATTAGGTGTGTGTGCAGAAATCCAGATGGCCACCAGATAACATCATGGCGATACAGGGAACTCTTGTTATTTGTTGGTATTTAGGGATTGCCCAGTTTGCAACTGAGATAAGATATATCACAACAGAACATGACAGAGTTCCAGAATTTGGGTGTATGTGCATCAACATGGAAGCCCTCAGGCCTCCACTATTAAAACCTGAATTAAACTTTAATTCCAATTTTTCAACAGTGCACTAAACATTTGGAACACAGATGAGGGGTGCATACGCTGCTCTTCTAATTTCAGTGAAGTATTTCATAGACTTATGCTTATGTAACAAGCAGGCACATCTGTGCACACAGAAGCTGGATTTATATAAGTTTGTTTGCTTTCAGCTTTAAGTTGCTTTGTGTTTTTGTCACGAATGTTCCAAATTCTATTGCTGGATTTACCCCCAATGTGTTATTATAATTTATTTTATTTTTGCTGTAGGCTGCCCTGAGTTTGAATGAGCGTTTTGATTTGCAATCACAGTTTATCGCTAAGCATTATAGTTAACCATGACTGAAACATGAGGTACAAATCAGATTCTCCTTAGAATGGGAAGAGCTCTCAGTATGTATAGTTCATGTCACTTTCCCTGGGGAGAGAGGAAAAATTGCTTTTCTAGGAAATTGTAGACAATGAGCAGGCTGAGGGAGGAGTCAAATGCATCAGCAGGCATGAGTCCCTGCATGCCCACACGAGATCTAAATCCATCCCACCTTGAATTCCTTTGACTCTTATCTACCACCAAGTTGTTTAGAGTGTTACTAGTTCAGATTCTTTTTCTTAAGCTTGCAATAAACCTTTACACCTATTTGAGCTTCTCTAGAAGATCTTCTGATTTTCCTGGTACTTGTCAGAAATGTCCTGGCCTAAAAGCCTGTGCATTGTATCTAAGAAAGGCAAAACTATTTTAGGGATTAGGAATTCTGATAATTATCTATTTATAAATTTAACCAATTAATATTTTCAATGAAATTTAATATACATCAAGACACGTTCTAAATGCCATTTTGTGATGCTGAACACTCTTGGCAATTTCAAGGGCATCTAAAGCAACTAAAGACTTATTAAAAATAAGTCAAGAACCAACTCTGAAAGTGCTATTCCTTTTAAATTTCATAAGATTATTCAACCACCTCCAAGAGTTCTTTACAACTTAAAATATAACTGAGGATCCATGGTTTAGAACTTCCCAACATTTAGTGAACAATACAAATGCCTTCTTTCACCCCTACCCCAACTTATTTGTTCCCTGAACTAAAAGAAGGAAGTGCATCATGGAACCAAATTGATGTACTTCTTTGTTGAGGTTCAGTACACCAAAATACACCTCTGTAAACTGTTTGTGTCCCTGGGTCAAGCTGAATGGGAGGATTGAAAATTCCAGCCTGCCAATCCCTCCAAAGATTCTTCATCTACAATACATAGCCCACACTACCCTCAATCTATTTTAAAGCCTAAAAACACAAGAATTGTAAAAGGCTGTGAGTGCGTGTTTCTGCATGTGATACGCACGTTGGGGGAGAAACAGGAAATGGACTGGTTTTAATTGTAAAATTCTATTTTCACATCCTTGTTATAGTTGTGTAATATGTTCAGGGAAATTGGTCCGACTGTGGTAAAAAAGAGAGAGAGAGAGAGAGAGAGAGAGCCAGCCCGTGGCCCTTTTTGGAGGCATGCCTTGTGTTCAATAGCTTGCTGCTCACAAGCATTAAGGAACAAGTATCACAAATGGTTGGGAAGGCACATTGGCCTTGAAGTCCCAAACTACAATGTAAGGAACGAACCTAATTCTAGGTCCACTGCAGTGGTGGGTTTCAAAATTTTTTAGAACCTATTCTGTAGGTGTGGCCTGTTTTGTGGGAGTGGCTTGGTGGTCATGTGACCGGGTGGGATTGGCTTGGCAGTCATGTGACTGAGTGAGAGTGGCTTGGCAGTTATGTGACGGGGGTGTGTGTGTAGCTTGGCAGTCATGTGACTGGGTGGGAGTGGCCAGTCAATGTCACTGAATTCTTTGCCCCAAAGAATGACCTACAAAAAGAAGATATAAAAAAAGGAAATGTATTATTTAGTGCACTTACTACTTAAATAAGAATAAAATAAGTACACAAAACAATAAAACAGCTACTTACAGACGAAATATAGCTGTCCTTGCCGGTCTTCAACATTACTGACCACCCCACTTCCAGCTCCTCTGCCTCTTCCCTCCTCCTGGATTCACTCAGACGTTTTTTAAAACCCACCCACAGCCTGTGCACACGCACGCACTCTTCTAGCAGCCCCTCTGCCTATTCCCTCTTCCCCAACATCCTCCCCCCACAGCCCCTCACCAGTTATTTCTTCTTCTGGGTCTTCTTCTGAGAACTTTTTGGCAGCATGGTGAGGATGGGTGGGGCGAGTGAAAGCGTGAACGAAGGGAGGGAGCATTCCGGTATGGGGCCTCCTGACCAATGGGTATGGGAAGGCTCGCTAAATTTCGCCTTCCGGTACAGCCGTACCGATCCGTACCGGTTGAAACCCACCCCTGGTCCACTGGCCCAGGGGTGGGTTCTGGCTTCTGTTACTGCTGGTTCACTCAGCAGTAGTAGCTTCGCATGCACGTGCATGTGCAATAGTAAAAAACCGGGAAAAAATCACCGTAGGCGCCGCCAACAGAACCAGTTCGGGGGTGGGGCTGGCCAAGTTACTACCTACTTGGCCGAACCAGTCTAAGCCTGGAGGGAACCCACCTCTGCACTCTGCTAGTTTTTAAGGAAAAAAAAACTGAGTTTCCAATCTTTGACCTGGCATTACAGGGCAGACTCCACCATGGTGGAAAGCAAGAAGCAGCTGAGGTTTCCCAGAAGGGAAGAAAGAATTCTCCACATGTCCCAAAAGTGCTTTTTCAGGAGGCAACTGGACTTTCTTGTTTTTCCTTTTGAAGATGTTTCACTTCTCATCCACGAAGCTTCTTCAGCTCTGATTGGATACTGGGGAATGGAAGGATGATCTATTCTGTCAAAGCTGAAGAAGCTGCTTGGGTTAGAAGCGAAACGTCTTCAAAAGAAAAAACAAGAAAGTCCAGTTGCCGCCTGAAGACGAACCTTTGGGACAACCGAGTCTTGGATGATTGAAAATCTCTACAGAATTCTCTACATGGAATTCTGCCCTGCATGGAATAATGTTTTTCTCTAAAGGATGCATATATTGTGTGAATATATGCTTCTCATCTTCTAGAGTTCTGGTTCAGTGGTGTGGTTAATTTTTTTTTTACAGCCTGGTCTTTATAGTCTTGGCACACCTGTTTAGATGGCCCTAGGCAAAAGTAGATTTAACTTCAACATGAGGTATGGCATTCTGAGGACTGGGAAAGTTGACTGCTGTCTCAAAGACCTGATTTAAGTACACTGTTTGTTACCTATAATAAATTGCGACCCCAAAAAGCTTAACAGTTTATATGGGGAATTAAAAAGCTTAGATAGAAAATTAAGAAGTATATTGCATGCATTTGGAAGATCTGACAAGTCCTTCTAAGAGGAGAAGAAGAAGAAGAAGAAGAAGAAGAAGAAGAGGAGGAGGAGGAGGAGGAGGAGGAGGAGGAGGAGGAGGAGGAGGAGGAGGAGGAGGAGGAGGAGGAAGAAAACCCTGCTATCAGAGTTTGAGAATCTTCTTTGAAGCATTGTTAGAGCTATAGGTTTTTGTTTTTATTTATTTTATTTGGAAAACTTATATTGGAAACAAGGAAACAATATAAAAGAAATAAAAATAATAAAAAATAAAAATAGTAACAATATGATTCTTGATGAATCCATTCCATTCCATTCCATTCCATTCCATTCTATTCTATTCTATTCTATTCTATTCTATTCTATTAATAATCTCTCACCCTACCCCGGCAATAATGCACACTCGTATCAGCCATTTAATGGGCTCCATTCCGCTTTGGGTTCTGCTCGCAGAACCACATTTTCAGGGCCTTCCAAAAAAGTGTCAGAATGGGGGCCAATATAATTACCAGAGGGAAGATGTTCCAGAAGGGCCATTGTAACTTTGGTCACTAAGCCCTTTCTTGCCACAGTTCTTAAGTGAATAACTGCAGCTGATAAGTTAGTAGCATAAGTGAATCTGGTTTCCCCATTTGACTTTGTCAAAAGGTGATTATATGACCCCGGGACACTGAAATCATAATAAATATGAATCTGTTGCCAAACATCAAAATTTTGATCGCGTGGCCATGAGGATGCTGCAACGGTCGCTAAGTGTGAAAATGGTCGCTAAGTGTGAAAAATGGTCATCAGTCACTTTTTTCAATGCCATTGTAACTTTGGTCACTAAGCCCATTATATCACCTTTCTTGCCACAGTTCTTAAGTGAATAACTGCAGCTGGCATTTTGTATTTTGGATAGAATCTTTTTTTAAATTGTCTTAGACTATTTTAAAAAAGATTCTATCCAAAATACAAAATACCAGCTGCAGTTATTCACTTAAGAACTGTGGCAAGAAAGGTGGTATAGTGACCAAAGTTACAATGGCATTGAAAAAAGTGACTGATGACCATTTTTCACACTTAGTGACCATTTTCACACTTAGCGACCATTGCAGCATCCTCATGGTCACGTGATCAAAATTTTGATGTTTGGCAACAGTTACAATTTATATTTGTAAATTGTAGTTATGTTGAAATAAAAAAAATATTACAATACTATTTTTGCGTTGTATGAAAATTTTTGTTGCTCCGTATAACATTTTTAATCAAGCCCCCCCCCCCCCCCCGGGTCAAAGGTGTCCCTCTTTACCAATCTGAAAATCTGGTCACCTTAGTGTTCTGTTTCAAAACAGAATGAAGAGAGTGTTGGGCAGAATGCCTTATATTGGCTGAACCCATGCAGTAAGCTGGCATTATTCTGTGATACAGAGCTTATGATACTGCTTAAATTGGCAAGCAGCCTTTGTGTAGCTGTCCCATAAGATGATACTCCGAAGTAAGAATATCCCATGGCAAATTGACAGTTTCTGCCTTTGCAGAGCTGCCAGAAAGAAAATTATGTGCGTTTAGCACTCTCCTATCATGGTTTATTGAAAAGTAAAATAATCAACCAGATCCTGTTATCAGTAATTGAGGCTCAAGGACGAAACAGCGGGAAGAAAACATCATCTTAATCATTGCAGTGATGCAGGAATGCAGTATTTTTTTTCTATCACATTTTATTGGTCATTAGAATTTACAGATTCACTGCAATATGCAGGATGTGTGGAACTAAAGACCTCAGAACCTAAATTTATTTTAGAAAGGTCTCATTCTGCCAAACCTTTGACCTCAAGAAAAAGAGGCAAAATCCAACAGAAGGAAAAGTTCAACCAGGATCAAGCATGTGCGATCAATGCCCTCAATCCTACCATTCTGGAAAGTCTACTCAGAGGGGAACCTCTAGCATTGCTCAGATTAAGAGATGTGCTGTTCATCCAGACCTGTGGTGGTGTAGTGGTTAGAATGCAGTACTGCAGGGTTAACTCGCTGCTTACTCCAGGAGTTCGATTCTGACTGGCTCAAGGTTGACTCAGCCTTCTATCCTTCCGAGGTCGGTAAAATGAGGACCCAGATTGTTGGGGAAAATAGGCTGACACTGTAAACCGCTTAGAAAGGGCTGTAAAGCTCTGTGAAGCAGTATATAAGCCTAAGTGTGATTGCTTTTGCTACTCTGCTGCGCACACAGTGGTGGCGGCTGCTGCTTCTCCACATCAGTGTGCCTAAGGGTATGCACACCCTTGCATGTGCATTTACATGTGTGCCTTCTGTTCTTGATTTCAGGAGCAGCTTCTGAATGGTGCCGTTCCAACAGGGTTGATTTCTTCGAGGCAAAAGACACCCTGGGCATGCGCAAGCTCTCTGTCTCACCTAAAATCTTTTTTGGATCCCAGCCAGCACATGCTTTTCATAGCAGACCTAAAGGCAGAGCAGTACCTCAAGGGTGGAGGGGAGCCATTGCTTTCTCTGCCTTCCAGATGTTCGCCATCAGCCTTTTCCTCCCGTCTTCCAGTCCTTCTCCCTCTGGTCCCCAGAAAGGGGTATTTTTTCTCTTCTCAATAGGTCTGAGAAACTCTTCCTGTCATGATTACCCTGGCTGGAAGTCAGTGGTGTTTTTCCCTTTCTTCCCCTCCCTCCCCTGCACCAAACATGCAGTACATTCCTTTATGCAGGTTTCCATAGAGTTAAACTGTTCCTATTTTTTCCCCCTTAAAGAGGTCAGCAAAAAGTCGTACAATAGAGGTCTCCTGTTCATGAACTGTGAAGGAATTTTTAAAAAATTTCCCATGGTGGGGTTGGAGTGCAGCAAAAAAGAAATGGGGGGGACACAAATAAAGCAGGCGAGAGACTTGGGGGGTGGGGTGTCGTTTGTAAAGACATGTTGTCTTCCTGATCCTCCCCCCCCCAGTTAAAACTTGTTATTTCTCCTCCTTTCCCTCCACGTTTCTTTTATTTCTATTAAAGTTATTTCTCCCCCCCCCCCCAGCTTTAATTGCTTCAATCCTACTAAGCTGCTGCCCCTTTTAAAATGAAGGATTGTATATATTTCCTTGGCATCGGGAAATCCCTCGGACTGTAGGTTCATATTATCTAGACAAGCACTCTTTCAGAAGTAAATGCCATTCTTGCATAGGGAAGTACTTTAGGCCTAAAGGGGTTAAGAAGGCCTCCTTCCATTCAGAAACATGCAGGGGTCCCACCGTAGCTGGTCCAGCCTTTAAAAATCTTTCCAGCTTCTTTTCCCCCCCTCTCCCCTCTCCTTGTAACAAATCTGTACGACTGCTACCAGGACATAAGAAGCGTGTGCCTGTCACAGAAATAGAGTTTACTTTTTCCAAGTTGTTGTAGAGCGGCGGGGTATAAATACAGCTACCTCTGACTTGCACTAAGAGCCTTTCGCTTAAAATAAGGGGGCGACTTCCCAAGACTTGGAAGCCAACAAGGTCCAGATCAGATTGCACCACTGAGCAAGGTGGAAAGGACACAGAGAAAACAGGTGTAGTTGCTTCCTTTGTTTCAGCTCCTCTTCTTCTTCTTCTTCTTCTTCTTCTTCTTCTTCTTCTTCTTCTTCTTCTTCTTCTTCTTCTTCTTCTTCTTCTTCTTCTTCTTCTTCTTCTTCTTCTTCGTCAAGCACCACCACACCCAGACCCGAGTCAATTGTCAGTATTTTCTCTGGAGCTAATCCGAGATGTCCTTTTTCAAACTCTTCATGCGATGGATATGGCTGTTGTCCTGGGACCGCCTTGTCTTGTTGCTTCTGCAGCTCCTGCTCAAAAGTTCAGCTCTGCCTCCAATCCGGTATTCTCACGCTGGGATATGTCCAAACGATATGAATCCCAACCTCTGGGTTGACGCACAGAGTACCTGTGGGAGAGAGTGTGACGCCGACCTGGTGAGTGATGCCCTTTCTCTTTCCCCTTCCTGATGCTGAAAAGTCACTTATAAATAGATGCCGACTGCTTGAGGGCTGTTTATTGTAGCAAGAAGAGGCTGTGGGTGTTTTTCTGGGAACGGAAGAGGGATAATCAGGAGGAGGAGGGGGGAAGAAAGGACTTCGGGAGCAAAGTAGAAGTTGCTTAGGGAGAAAGGAACCAGGATTTGAAAACTGCAAGGACTTCTGATCTTGTAGCTCACACCCAGATCCAATAATCCTGCTGGGACCAAGGCAGGGGTCACCAGCTTGCTGTGGTTACAACCTCATGCATGAATCAGTCCTTTGAATTTCATCTGGAGCAACATCACGAAAGGTCTGCTTTAATCACGGCAAGGGCAGGATGATCAAGGGAGAAAAGCCAGCCAGTGCCATGTGAAGTTCTTAGCATGGGACTTTGCATGACCGTCTCGCTGTGCTGCAGAGCTTCCCCCCTGTGCCCATCTTAATTGCCTCAATCTTCTGAGATGCCCCCCCCCCTTCCCTCCATCCAGCCCCTGCTGCCTCAGAGCTCTTGAAATAGCCAGCCGATCAGTGTTTACTGCTTTGAGATGTATGGGTTTTCTTCCAGGAGGCAGCTGTGTGCATTGTCTCCCAGGGTAAGGACCTCATCCAAACCTGTTTCAAAATCCAGCACAGGTATAATAAGGACAGCTTGGCATGTGCTGTTGAATGACGATTCCAGAGGCATTGCCCAATAGCTTTTGGAGAAGACTCCTGATGCTACTCCTGATACGTATGTGAGGCTGATTCAGTGCTAAAAGGAGGCATGGCCTGCTTGACAGGCAAGGGGCAAACAAATATCAATGCAAAAGACTACAACTCAATGCAATATGACTATGATGGCGAACCTAAGGCACACATGTCAGAGGTGGCACACAGAGCCATATCTGAGGACACATGAGGTGTTGCCCTATGACAGCTCCAGCACACATGTGTGCCCTGGCCAGCTGATCTTTGGCCTCCCAGAGGGCAGGGGAGGCTGTTTTTGCCCTCCCCGGGGCTTCAGGAAAGCCTCCGGAGCCTGTGGATGGTGAAAAACGGCCCAACGGGCCTACCAGAAGTCTAGAGGCTTCAGTGAGGCCTGTGCACATGTGGGGGGAGTGCACTGGGGGGGGGGAGTTGTGTGTGCATGCACCGGGGGGAGGGCATTGCCTTATGAGTATTTTGGCACCAATAATTTTGGAATCCGAGCAGAAAAACATTCGCCATCACTGCAATATGGCGATGGGTAAGGAACATGTAAAGCAGAGGTGGGTTGGTCCCGGTTCGGCCGAACAAGTAGTGAAATTCAGACCTGGGTTGCAGAACTGGCAGCGACCCAGGCCTGCCACACCCTTGAACCAGTTCCCTCGCCACTGCTGGGCTGTCGCCATTTTGGATTTTAGTGACTGCACAAGCGCAGTTCACTGTAAATTGTTCTGTGCATGCACAAAGAACAATTTACATTGAACAGTGCAATTAAGAACTATTGATTTATAGCTGAACCAAGAAAACAGAGGATTGAATTGCTTTTTCAGGGAGGAAAGAAGATTGTTGCAAATTCAGTGAATATATACAAAGTACTGATGTGGGGGGGGGGGGGTGGAACCAACACCAAATTCTAGAAAGTCTAAATCAAGCATTACAGTGTCATGTCATATCCCCTGCGTTTCTGGAAGGTCTGATTATAAAGGATAATAGTAGCGGCGACATCTCACCCCGCTGTTTGAGGTTGAAACTTAGTGGAACCCAGGATCAAATTCTCTGCCTATTAATGCAAAAGTCACCTGTCAGGTAAGCTGTGTGATCGTTTAGGCAAGTTGTGGTTCCTTTTACTTATTTGTTTTGTTTTGTTCTTCTGGTGAAAGGCATTGCTTAACTAGAAAGTCCACCAGCTGGGCAAGGTAAGAATGAACCTGTGACTCTGCGGCTGGTTGGTTGACTTATCCCGGCTACCCACCTCTTTCCCAAACTAACGCTTAGATACACATCACTTATGTCAGCAGGAACCACTTTTTGTAAAACAACTCCCTGATCAGATAACAACAGAAAAACCATATAACAGATGGCAGAATGATGGAAGAAGGGAGGAGTGAATTATACCCAGCCAGACAAGCAGGGGAGATGCCACAAGATCTCCACAAAGTTAGGCTAGGTGAGAAATGTCCTGAGTAGTTTCAGTGCACTGAAATCAAGGGATGTTCCATAAAGACATTTCCTTCTATGAGCAGGGAAGATCTAGATTTAGTTGTGATTCAGCAAGCCTTATACATGCTCAGCTGGGCCCTGATCATTTTGGAACCGATGACCAAGCTGTCAAGCAGTAAATTGACCCTATTTTGAGCACTCCCAAAAGGGTTAGTTGAGATCCTGAAAGAAACAAATGAAGCAGTGAATAATACAAAAGCTGCATCCAGACATTCACCTGGGCAACCATGCTTATTGCAGGCTCTACTGTTTTCCTCCTTGCAAATCATACAGTAGGTCTTTTGATTGATGAACCAGATTTCCATTAGCTACAAGCAACACATAAAAATATTCATGGCTATGCAAGTTTCTTTCAGTTCATTACGAGCTTTTTTTTGGGTGGGGGAGTAATTTGTTGGCTGCTAACTATTTATTAAACCCCAGTTATGTAATAAATAGTAGTAAAACATTTTGAATCCCACCACTAATTCAGGTTTCTAAAGAAGTCTTGAAGGTGCATATGTTTTACTACTGGTTCTATGGGCATGGTTTGGTGGGCGTGGCAGGGGGAGGATACTGTAAAATCTCCATTCCCCACTCCAGGGAAAGGTTATTGCAAAATCCCCATTCCCTCCTGATCAGCTGGGACTCGGGAGGCAGAGAATAGATGGGGGCAAGGCCAGTCAGAGGTGGCATTTACCGGTTCTCCAAACTAATCAAAATTTCCTCTCCTGGTTCTCCAGAACTGGTCAGAACCTGATGAATGCCACCTCTGACCTGAATGTCTTTCAGATATGTTGAGGGATAATTTACTAATGGTTCTAGTTATAATACTTGGAATCTCCAGATAGAACGGGAAAAACCATAAAAGTCTTTTACCAGTTCATGTTATCAGTACTGAGTTAAAATATGTGACTAGTTTTGGTCTGCTAGAATCCAGATAACAATTGGATGGTAGCAGGGGTGGGTTCTGGCAGGCACTACTGATGGATCACTCATGTGCGCGCTTGATGGGCAGTGCAATTAAAATTCTTCCGCACATGCGCAGACCTGAAAAACAAGATGGCGGTACTGCCACCGCCAAACCACTGGTTTGTGGGTGTGGCAGGCCTGGGTCGCTGCCAGTTCCAGTGACCCAGGCTGCCAAACCACTGCGGGTTCGGCCCAACCGGTCCGAACCGCTAGGAACCCATCACTGGATGGTAGCAAAGAAACACAGGAATGAACTGCTACATTCTAGTCCTCATCCAGATTTCACAGATGACTTCTAGTGTAGGCCATTCCAGATGAATCAATAGTAGAAGGTAACTTTTTATGATGTTATGTCTCTCATCATTCCTTCTAGGTATTATGAGAGATATATTCAATATATTGAGGTGGTGTGTGTGTGTGCCAAGTTGTGGAAGGCTGAATTCTGTTCCATCAAAACCAGTTCACATTATCCAAGAGTGAAGTATAATTTGGAACCTTTGATAAAATGAATACAAAATGAATGCAAACCCACTTTTCTATAAAAGCACGGAAATGCAGGTTAAAGTCTTAGCATATTTCAGTAGAAGGTGATTTCTAACTTTCTGAATTGTTACATGCCTTACTTTTGGTGCATTTTGAAAACTTGACAGAAATCGTGTCTTGGTCTCCTCTACCAAGCTGAAATTGGGGCTCTGCAGAGAACATCCAGAATAAGAGCTAAGAAGCGGCTTTAAAGAAGTTGTGGGAGCTTCATCACTGGAAGCTTTTCAAGAAGAGACTGGACTGCCATCTGTCAAAAATGGTGTAGGGTCTGTTTGGGCAGGGGGGTTGGACTAGATGACCTACAAGGTCCCTTCCAACTCTATTAATCTGTAACTGTAAATTGCAAGGTTGGCATATCCTGGCTGCATACACTTACAGACTACCAGCACTACTCAGTGTGTCCTTCCACACTGTTTTTGTTTCAAAGCTATTTGAATAAGATAAAAGGTCAAGCTGGCACTTTCTGCATGTGAAACATGTACTCTGGCTTAGCAGATTCCTGAGAATGAGGTCAGATTCTTTTAACATCCAACTGAAGAACTCCAGAACAATTCAGGTATTTGAATACTGTTCGGCATTGTTATTCTGCTTTTTAGTCAGATGTCCACTCACGGTTAAAGTAAAAGGCATGTGCACATAGCAAATAGAAAGCAACAATGAGATATGAAAAGAATATCACAGATATAAATATCACAATTGCAAGTGTTAGCTTTTTATGATCTAAGTCAAAGGAAAGATTAATTAGTAAAAAAGGGAGAATTTGCTCCATGGTTTAGGTCAGTGGTGGGATTCACTTACCTTCCATATCGGTTTGCAAATGTGAGTATGCTCGCTTTGCTCGCACGTCCCGTGTCTGCGCATGCACAGTGCTCGCACATTACGTTGAGGTGGGCGGACCGAGCCTCCTGCAGTCACCGCTACTGATTCGCCCGAACCGGAGAGAACCGACGAGAACTGGCTGAATACCAACTCTGGTTTAGGTCTACAAAGACCTATTTGATCATCTGCTGACCTTCAGTTAGTGGTGGGACATGGAATAGAATCTCCTTCAAACAATTTCCAATACTGTTAGTCCTTGACTTTCTATCACAATTGAGCTCAACATTTCTGCAAGACATTAAGTGCCGTTGTAACTTTGAATGGCCCTGAAAAAGGTGACTTACATTTAACAGTTTCATACCTAAGACTGTTGCTGCAACTCCATGGTCACATGATCAACATTCAGACTCTTAGCAATTGACTTATATTTACAACGGTTGCAGTGTCCTGGGGTCATGCGATCACTTTTTGTGACCTTCTTAACAAGCAAAATCCAGGGGGGAGGGAGCCAGATTCGCTGAAGAACTGTATGACTAACTTAACAACTGCACTGATTCACTTAACAATTGTGGCAAGTAATGTCACAAAACAGGGCAAAATTCACTTGACTGTCTTGCTTAGGGACATAAATTTTGGGCTCAATTGTGATAGAAAGTCAAGAGCTACCTGTATTTTGTCCACCCTTGCAAGTTGTTAGAAGAAGATTCTATTCCATGTTCGACCGCCATCTGAAGGTCAGCAGATAATCACACAGGTCTTCTTTGTAGACCTAAACTATGGAGCAACTATACCAGTGGTGAAATCTATTTTTTTTTTGCCCACCGGTTTTGTGGGTGTGGCTTGATGGGGGTCATGTGACTGGGTAGGCATGGCCAACTTTTTTTCTCTTTTTAAAGCATTATTTTCCTGCTATTTGCCCGAACCAGCAGGAAAAAAGTGCTTTAAAAAATGGGAGGGGAGGACTTCCCATGATCGCGTGGCTCACAGCTGAGCAGCACGATCCTTGGAAGCTTTTTTTTACTACCAGTTCACAGAACCAGGGACAATCATCCCTAACGGTTTGACAGAACCGGGCCAAACCGGGAGGATTTCACCCCTGAACTATCCCCCCCTTTTACTGATTAAATGAACTGTTGTAACTCAAGGACTACCTATAATAAGGAAGTTAATATTCCATCAAACAGCAAGGTCCCAAATTATTTATGGTTTAAAGAGTACCATGAATTGCGTCTATAAAAAGACAAATTTCAGAATTAAATGGTTTTATGCACGTTTGTATTCTACTAACTAGACTATTCAAACTGGATTATTATTATTATTATTATTATTTTTGGTCTGGATATGCTTCAAAGACATTGAGCATGTTGAAGAAGCTGTAAAGATGGAAGCAGCACATGGTGTGACTTGCCTTCGCCAAGGCGAATCATGGTTGGTGCAATACACAGTGATTCAAAACCTCTTTTGAACATCACCACCATCTGATTCCTATCTCCCCACCACCACCACCCCAAGCCAAACTGGCTCCTTCTGGACAGCAGAAACGTACGAACAACGGTCTGAACGTTCATTCCTGAATCAGTTTTCCAGCTATCCAAAATTGTTCGGATCTTCTCAGTCAATACAAAGGTGTTTTTTCTCTGACCTTTTTTCCCCCTGCCTTTGCCTGCTGGTTTTTGAAATAAACACTCATTTTGCAATTCCACAGTATGCATTCTTTCATAGAACTAACCCCATTGTAAGACTCCGTGTAGGGATGGCTATATGTCTGTTCTGTTTTTTTTCTACAATTGGAAGATTTAGAACCTAAAAGTCTTGCCCTCCCACATTTAATAAATTTGCAAATTTTCGTCAGTTCCTATAAAAATGAACCCAATAAAAGATTCACTTATTTCAACTTTTTCAAAGGAAACATCTACAGCAGTGTTTCTCAACCTTGGCGACTTTAAATCCTGTGGACTTCAACTCCCAGAATCCCCCAGCCAGCTGGACTTAAAGTCGCCAAGGTTGGCTGGGGGATTCTAGGAGTTGAAGTCCACAGGACTTAAAGTCGCTAAGGTTGGCTGGGGGATTCTGAGAGTTGAAGTCCACAGGACTTAAAGTTGCCAAGGTTGAGAAACACTGGTCTACAGGATTGAGGAACCTGATTGTTCAGAAGAGCTAAATTCTGCCATGTTTTGAATCAGAATTACACAGCAGGAGAAACTAGTCCAGGCACTAGGGAAGGGTCTCCATCTTGATGATGGCTACTAGGGGGTTCTGCATTGTAGAAGGAAGAGGGCACGCTTCTGAAGGGAAGATGTCAGTGCAGGTAGTCCTCAACTTATGACCACAATTGAGCCCAAAATTTCTGTTATTAAGTGAGACATTTGTTGAGTGAGTTTTTGCTCCATTTTCGACCTTTCTGGTCACCATTGTAAAGTGAATCACTGCACTTGATAAATTAATAACCTGTTTCCTAAGTGAATCTGGTTTCCCTATTGACTTTACCTGTCAGAAGGTCACAAAAGATTAGTTTGTGTAGGACAACCACCAATGGATAAGATTAATTTTTGCTAAGGTTTCTAAAAAAAAGAATTAAAACGCATTTCAATAATAACAAAGAACATGTGGGAGCTTGTTGCCAAAGCAATAGATAAAATGATCCAGATTTTATAGGCAGGACCTGGAGACACAGCAGCAGTCATAAATACGAGTCAGTGGCCAAGCGTATGAATTTTGATCACATGATCATTGGGAAGCTGCAAAGGTCATAACACTGAATAAACGGTCATAAGTCACTTATTTCAGTGCTGTTGTAACGTTGAACAGTCACTAAATCAGGGGTCCTCAAACTTTTTAAACGGGGCCAATTCACGGTCCCTCAGACTGCTGGGGGGGGGGCAGACCAACTGGGTGGGCATGGCTAGGTAATCATGTGATTGGGTAGGCGTGGCCAATTTAGCAGTCCATTAAACAATACACACAAATTAAACTTTAATTTGTAATGCTCCTGGGGGTGGAAAGTAGGTTAGTGAAAGGATTTGGCTGCCTTAGGCGATGGTGGTGAGGGACTTCTTTGTGTATGTGTGTATGTGTCTTTCTCTCTCTCTCTTCCTCTCCACCCCCCTCCGGAGGCAAGGGAGGCCAAAAACGGGCCCATTTTTGGCCTCCCAAGGCCTCTGCGCATCCCATTTTTGGCCTCCTCGGCCTCCAAAAGGCAGATAGGTGGGGTGATGTGGGCAGGGCAGCCTCATGGTCCCATGCGGGCTGGATTAATGGCTTCAGTGGGCCGTATCCGGCCCATGGGGTGTAGTTTGAGGACCCCTGCACTTAATGGACTGTTGTAGGTCAAGGTGTCATTGGAATGTTGTGGTCTTACATGGAAGAGTTATTATATACTTGAAAATAATTACAAATCTGTATCACATTTAACAAAAGGAAACGTGCTGTCAGCTATCAAGTAATCCTTCAAATATTAATTGATGTCTCAACCATCAAAACTCCCTGGAAGATAAGAGGGATCCTTACGTTATCGACTAAGTTTTCGAGATACAATGTTTTAAATATGGCATATTGTAAGGAATGCATTTACTTGTACAATGAAGATGATCATATTGCACTGCTGACTGAAACAAATCATCTGCCTTATAAGGAGTACTAATATTCATGGCACCCACAAGGTGACAGGTTTGGGAGAGAGGGGCAACAAACATTGGATGAGTCATGATGTCACTGCACAAATAACGCACATGAGGTCATTTGTGGCAAACCACATCATTTGTGTGATTATGTCATTATACATGTAGCCTAACTGTGGTTTTTACCTGATGCCTTTGCCAGTATTTTAGTCTTTTGTTGTCCTTTTTTTTTTTTTTTTGAAAGAGAACAGAAAGTGCTCTTTGGGCTTCCTATGAATTGTTTTTCTCAGCTTCTTCGCTCAGCTTCTTCGCTCTACAGCCAAGGAAAACATGTAACACGGTTCTATTTCTATTGCTCAGAAACAAGTCCCACCAATCTCAATGGCATTTATTCTTTAGTAAGTGTGTATGGGTGCATATATAAATTTTGGTGAAGTGACTCAACCAATTTATCATAAAGACAGAACAATATTTATGCTCGTGATAATCTCCCTTTATCTCCCAAGTAAGTATTCAAGTGTTTCTCTGCCTGTTCTAGAATGCAGCCACCAGCCATCTCTTAAAAATCAAATCAGTATTACAAGAAGTTTTGTGTGTGACTAAAAAACAGACAAAATGGTCATCAATTAGTTCCATTTGCCATTTCGGTGTAATTGCATGTCATCTAGCTCTAATGATCAGTGAGATTCAGGCAAAGAAATTATTAAGATTGTTGTAGTTCTTTTTGCACCCATTAGGGGCAAAACATCAATGTAAATTGCACATAGGAGCTTTCTCCATCCACACCAGCCATGTTGCCCTGCCTGTCTTTCTCTGATACATCCCCCCATAAGGCTGCCTTTATCTCTTCTGCAATCTAGCAGGAGGATAGGCTTGAGCTGCCCTTGGCTACAGCAACAGTAAATGTGCATTTGTCATCTTAATCTGATGCCATCTAAGGGAGGCCTCATGGGGTGTAAATCTGTCTTTGACACCCATGGAGGGAAGTCAAATGATTGTTGTGGTGTCTGGGAATGGAGACAATAGAGGGTAGGATAGAGATGAGCCATGGGGACAGCCAATGTCATGGTGGTATTGCTTCCTGCTAGCTCTAGGGTTGATGGAGATCTCTGTAAAGAAGAAAGAGACATAACCATTCCTGCCTTCTACCTCTTCACACATAGAAGTTCCTGTACTGCCTTCTGCCAGTGGTGGGTTTCAATTTATCTTACTACCAGTTTGCACCCGTGCGCATGACGCTTGTGTGCATGCGCAAAAGCGTCCAGGTGGGTGGGCAGATCCTCCCACTGCCGCCACTACCAGTTCGCCCAATCTGGCTCGAACTGGCTGAAACCTACTTCTGCTTCTGTCCATAAGCTAGAACAGTGTTTCCCAACTTTAACAACTTTAAGCACCTGGACTTTAACTCCCAGAATACCTCAACCAGTATGGGGAAATCTGGGCGTTGAGATACAGACTTCTTAAAATTGCAAGGTTGAGAGACACCTGGAATAGAGCTTCCTGGGCCACTGAATATATGCACTTTGATTTGTGATGGTCTAACTCCAAAGAATAAAAAGCCTGGGCTATCTGTTCCAGACATCCCTTGGGGAATTTTAACAAACCATTCTAAAGCACATATATTGCCATTCTTGGCCATCTGATATTTTGAAATAAAAGTTGCCCTTTAAAATGTGATGGCCATACTGGCAAAAGTTGGGTGATGTTGATCTTTCACAAAAGTGAAATCTCTGACATTAACAGAGTTACTGACTTGATGAGGATCCTTATTTACCCACACAAGCACTTTATCGCATCTGTTTCCTTTTACCTTAGGAGTGTGAGACGTTCGAGAAATGTTGCCCTAACGTTTGTGGAACACGGAGTTGTGTTGCAGCCCGGTACATGGACGTGAGAGGGAAGAAAGGACCTGTCGGGATGCCCAAAGAAGCCACGTGTGACCGATTCATGTGCATCCAGCAAGGTTCAGAATGTGATATCTGGGATGGGCAGCCTGTCTGCAAATGCAAAGACAGGTGTGAAAAGGAGCCAAGTTTTACCTGTGCGTCTGATGGGCTCACCTATTACAACAAGTGCTACATGGATGCAGAAGCCTGTACCAAAGGCATCACCCTCAATGTGGTGACTTGTCGCTATCATCTCACCTGGCCAAACACCAGCCCTGTTCCAGCAGAGACTACAGCTCCACCCACCACCGCTTACTTGGAGACTACCATCACAGACATCCTCGCCCCTGTTTTAGTCAACAACCCAACCCATCAGTCGGCCTACGTTGGAGAGACGGTAAGCTTTCTTTGTGATGTCACCGGTCGGCCTAAACCAGAAATCACATGGGAGAAGGAGACTGAGAATAAGGAGAAAGTAATTATGAGGCCTAACCACGTCCAAGGAAATATCGTTGTCACCAATATTGCCCAGCTGGTAATCTATAACACGCAACTACAAGATGCAGGGATTTACACCTGCACAGCCAAAAACCTTGGCGGTGCTTTAAGGGTTGATTTTCCATTGTCGGTCCTCCAAGGAGAAGCTACTTCTCCCGAATCGGTGCAGAATAAAACTCACTTTCCAACCAACGAGTGCCTGAAGCAACCCGACAGTGAAGACTGCGGAGAAGAGCAAACCAGATGGTATTATGATGCAAAGAAAAACAACTGCTTTACTTTCATTTACGGGAACTGCAATAGCAATCTCAATCATTTTGAGACCTACGAGAGCTGTATGTTGACATGCATGAATGGCCCCGTCAACATCTGCAACTTGCCGGCCCTGCAAGGCCACTGTAAAGCCTACGCGCCCCGGTGGGCCTACAACGGCTTGACGAAACAATGCCAGTCTTTCATTTACGGAGGTTGCGGAGGCAACGAGAATAATTTTGAAAGCCGAGAGGCCTGCGAGGAATCGTGTCCTTTCCCTCTGGACAGGCTCTGTAAAGTTTGCAAGGCTTGCAAACCCCGGCAAAAGCTGGTGACCAGCTTCTGCAAAAGCGATTTTGTGATCCTCGGCCGTGTCATGGAGCTGACAGAGGACCAGGATTCTGGCCATGCCCTGGTGATGGTGGAGGAGATTCTGAAGGATGAGAAAATGGGGCTCCAGTTCCTGGGAAGGGAGCCTTTGGAAATCACCTTGTTAAACATGAACTGGAGCTGTCCGTGCCCCAACATTACAGCAACGGAAGGCCAGCTCATCATCATGGGGGAGGTCTACAATGGAATGGCTGTTTTACAGCCGGATAGTTTTGTTGGGGCCTCAAGTGTCCGACGCGTTCGAAAACTTCATGAGGTCATCCACAAGAAAACCTGTGAGCTATTAAAAGAGTTCTTAGGACTGCACTAATGCCCTGAGAGTAGGCTTTCCAACATTTGTGCATGATATAGTGCTAACAAACCATAGGTTTGCCCTGAAAACCCCTTGTGTAACTCTCGTTTACTGATATATGTTATGTATTACATATGAAGGAATGAAAGGCATGTAGCAGAGAGGCAGTTGTCTTTTTGACAAGTATTTTAAAATAGAAGTAAACAGCAATTAATCTTTAGTTTTCGATTTATCTATCGCTCTAGAAATGCCATCTGGTGTTTATCGCTTGCTAACAATGTGATTTTCATCATATAAAAAATCAATTTGTCCAGAGCTTAAACATGCAAAAACTCTTACCCTAATAGCTCTTGTTTGTAATATGGAGATCTTTGTGAAAAGCATCTGAAATGCATCCCACTCTTCAGTATATTGCAAAAGAATACGTAAATTATTGCCTATAATCGCGATAATTATAGCCATTACACCAATCCATTGCTGCATCTGTTCGAACAGGAAACGATTTTGAGGCAGGGGGTTCATCTTTAATAGACATTTTTATAGCAGATTTTTATATGGTGTACCCATCTAGTCACATTCCAAATGATTCATTCTATCAGATGTGAACTTGGAAGCAAAACCACACATTATGACCTCACTGCACTTTCCTACCCAAATAAAACATTGTGCACCACATTAAGTATTAAACATTTTTCATTGCACTGAGGAGCAGCGTGGGTTTCTCAGTTCCCCAAAGCCCTTCCAACCTCTGCTAAGTTGAGATTTTTTTGGGATGGTGGTGCTATTTTTAGCTGGGAATTAAGGAAAACTATGGTGTAAGCTTCAAGTAGTCTTAACACTTTTCAAACCACGAAGGCTCTTTCTATAAAAATCCAGAATAAAATAGAAAATAACATTTTGCATCCTCAGCCCTGTCATTGAACTTCTCCAGTTCTTTCCTTTCTATTCTGCTTTCTACAGGTACCGCAATGCCCACTTGCTCGTCTTATTGACAATTGTTAAGTCTTGGGTATTATGTGACAGGTAGCTATCTGCTCAAATACTAAAGTCCCAGAGCACTTTAACTTCTTCATTTTCTATTATTTTGTCTATTTTTTGGTCCCATTATTTCATGCTTATTTCTTGCAGATATTCCAATGCAGCATTGTTGCTACTTTGTCATGCTGTTGTTTGTAGTCAGTCTGTGTGATCTTCTTGCAGCAGCTGAATAGTGGTCTATTATTGTTTCTTTGGCTTCTTTGCCAAGGTGGTGTTTGCTTTCTGTTGCTGTCTTCTCAACTCTGGCTTCTTATGCATTTGTTTTTAAGACTTGATCTTGTGCGGCCAGAATTAGCTTTATTGTCTCTTGTCACATCTTGTTAACGGTTTTGCCTGTTAAGTTTGTTTTTGTATACTGGTCATGTAATACTTTGCATTGCCATGTCTCCTTTCTGTTCTTCATTTGGTCTTTCTTGTAAGTCAGTGTGATCTCTTCAGTATTCAGTGCATTTATCTCACTGTCCTTCAGCTATTCTTCCAATGACCTTTTTCCTTTTTCAACTGGTATAGTTGCTACATTCCATGCCCACCTATGCTCCTTGGTTAAAAAAAAAAGTCTATCAATGTTGCTATGTCAATGAAGGACATGATTCATTATCATTATTTTTCTAGTTTTCCTATCCAGGGCTTCTAATTCTGCTTGAACCCATTTCATTATTCCACTATATTTCTAATGACCGAAATTGCCCAAGTGTTACTTGCCTTGATATTTCCTCCACTAAGTTTGGACTTTATCATCTTCCTTAGCCTCATAATATATTCATTTCTAGCCTTCTTCTTAATTTCCATGTACTTAATGTTGTCAGCTTGAAGGATGCTCAAGTAGTGATCTTCTTCAGACTTGTGATGTTACTTCCAAAGGGCATCTTGATTCTTTCAGTTTTCATTATTTTTCCCTTATCATTATCAGGTAGATTTTGCAAGATCTTAACTAATCTTCAATTTCACTTCCTTGTTAAAATGCTTGGCAATGAATAGGTATAGACCAGTCAGATATTTCAACCAAAAATAATGCAGTTCATCTTCATCTAATGCTGACCAATTCTTGATCTTCCTTGCCCTTTTCTCCACAATTTCTGCTATTATAACAAGTTCTTTCATTTCAGCTTCTTTTTTTATTCTTATCCACCTTCTCTAGCTAAACTATGTTCTTGTGGCATTTCTTTGGGGTATCCATAGCTGTGACCAAAGTGCACTTTTCCCCCTTGTCAGTTGTTGGTTCATTGTACTGTCTCCAGTGATGGATTGGTAGAAACATTTCTGATTCAACTGAAATTGAAGGTAATGTGCAGTTGAACTTCATATCTGCTTATCTTTTTGGCTGTAACTGTTATTTGCTGCATTATTTATTTCCATTGCTTCTTTAACCTTTCTTGTTTCTAGGTTATATTTCTTGATCAGGTATTTTTGTCATTATTCTTCAGTCTTTTTTATTTTATCTATTCTAGCTTATTTGCTTCTAATCTTAGCATGCTGATCTTATTTTCCAGCCTGATTTTCCATGTTGGTGGTGCATCCTTTGACATTTTCATTGATTTTGCATCCAAAGTATTCAGTTATAAATGCAGCCATGCTGTACATTCGTTGGTTTGTTTCTTGCAGTGAGCTGGTGTTTGTATTTGATATTATGGAATTGGCATCTTTTAATACTTGTGCTTGCTGTTTCTTTGGAACAAGTTTCAATGCAGACAACCTTATTTGGTTATTTTTGTGCTGCTCCAGAGGCTCATTGGTTCTTTATTTCACTTCATCTTTTAAAATTATAGTGCTTTGTTATTTCTGAGGACAAGGCAGAGGAGAGGATATCTGGTTTGGGAATGAAAACAATTCAATTGCTATGCTGGCTTCCTCTACTGCTGGATGTTGTTGTTTGATGGTATTAAAGATATCACTGGAGGATGTAAGATGTTCCAAATAAAGCTGCCACTTGCAATTCACTAATGGTGATTCCCCCTCGCCCCCTCCCCCCAAATACCAATGGTATTCAAGTGGTAATCCTGAAGTTTGGGGATTGTACCTATTATTATTGGTACAATCTTTGTTTTCGTTTGCCACAATCATTCAACTTATATTTGCAGGTCTTTCTTTGCATTTTGTGATTTTCTCCAGTTCTTTCTCTTCTATTCTGCTGTTTCCAGCTATTGCAATATCCACTGTTGCAAAACGTTTTGGTTTTTCTTATCAACAATTATTATGTCTGGGATGCTATTATTTATTCATTGAAGAGCACTTGAGTGCTGAGTTTTGAAAACAATGATTAATCTCATTGTTGGACACAGCATGTTTATAGGCATTTACATGTTTTATTTTCCAAATAAAGTCACTATTGAGATCAAGACCCAGTAGGGTGGATGCAGTGCAGGGAGAGAGAATAGAAAGTCAGTTGCAGCTGTTGTTCTTGTTGAAGACCAGTCAGGGGGGGACCTTTTCTTCATTCGTTGTTTTCGGCATCACTGGAAGGGCCTGGCAACTTAGATTTTAGTCCCATTCCCAGCAAATTTCTTTTTTCCTGTCTTCATGGCACAATTTTGGCAGCCTCATCCTGCTCTTCTGCAATTCCAGAAACACCATCCAGATGCCCAATTCAGAAGATAGTGAAGTGAGGCACTGTTATTGCAGCTGGATTTTCCATACTCAGGCCTAAGATGGGTGGTTGCTGTGAAGGACAGCTACCAACCAGACCACGATTCCAAGGTTGCATTAGAATGATCCTTGCGACGGGCAATAGCTCTTGCCTTTTCTTATCTTTATTTCAGGGACACAGATTCATTGTTGTAAGCCAAGACTGAAATTTACCAGAAAGCACATTTTGGAGTGATGGACAGGATCTTCCTTCCCCCTGATTGGAATTGCATGTTAGTCAAGCAGAGGCACAGTCCTAAGCAATTACTCTGATACCTCTTCCCAACTGGCTGTTCTCTACCTCAGTTTGGATGCTTTTAGTTATTAAAAAGCTTTGCTTTCAGGCTAGCAAGCTGGTAGAGTTGACCTATCCGACACTGTCTGATCTGATGAGGGTCAGGCTTTTAGCATGAGTACACAGCTAAGCGCCTTTCCTCCTCTTTGCAAATGACCATAGCACAGATGTGCCTTGATGTTGTTTTGCTTTGTTTTCCCTGATAGATCCCCGTGACATTGCCTTGATCTTGTCCTCATCTTCTGAGCAGGGCAGCCTTAAGTCACCCTTGGCCTTTAGCTGGGATGCTGTCAAAAGAGGGTTTTCCCTGAAGCCAAGAATGCCCAGGGACAGTTGCAATTTTGCCACCAATTCTATCAGAGGAGAAGTCAAACAAGAGCAACTGGATACTTCTTGACCATTTCATGCCAAAGCAGAGGTTTCTTCTTCTCTGGTTCCTGGATGGTCTCCTCTGCCATTAAGCTCTTCAACTTTCCCACCTACCCCCCACCCCGCTTCACTTCCAGTCCCAGCCTCCCCTTCCAACACCTCAGTCATGAGGCCACTGTGAGGTGCCCTCCTGGCTCAATCAGCTGTGCTCTGAAGAAAAACCAAGCTGTGGGGCAGAGAGTTCCATGCACAGCCAGGCTTGGCTAGTTTGTTTTCTTTAGTGTGGCTACTAGCAGAAGTGGTGTTGCTGGGAAAGAGGAGGAGAAAAGGGATATGATAAGCATGAAAGAGGGAAAGAGTTTGAGATGGAAGGAAGGAGGGAGGGAGGGAGGGAGGGAGGGAAGGAAGGAAGGAAGGAAGGAAGGAAGGAAGGAAGGAAGGAAGGAAGGAAGGAAGGAAGGAAGGAAGGAAGAAGGAACCCAACAGCGTCAAGCAAGCAGGAAGGGCTGGCTTCCAAGCAGGTTTACTACATCCCCCCTGCCCCTTAAATGAAACTAAGTGAAGTTGAGTGAGCTTTCCGCATCTTAGCCATGGGTGAGTGAGACGACTTTGAATGAGGAGAGAACAGAACTTTGTGCAAAGATGAAATTGTGCAATCGTGACGTAATGCTGAGAAGGGGCCCTTTCCTCTCTTTTCTGAGGAGTATTTTTATGCTTTGCATGTTAATAGTTAGTGTGTGTGTGAGGAGGGGAGGAGGAGGAGGAGAGAGACTCAGATCACCTCATAGTCAAGGACACAAAGCACATTGGAGCAAAACTTTCCTGCCCTGTTCCAGCTTCAACTCATCAACTGACATAAAATTCCCTGGTAGCATCTGGAGTAAAATCAGAGGATCAGAGGATAATCCAATCATTTTGCTTCACACAACTTGCAGGGACATCATTGGCACGATGGGCAGGGGTGGGATCGGTTTAACAACTGGTTTTCTGAACACACGCTTTGCGCGCAAACACACCTGAGGTGCGCTGTGCATATGTGCACGCTTTACAGAAAACTCACCTTCTGCGTTACTGCCGGTGAGGAAAAAAGGCGTGGTAATCCACTATGCCATGCCAATCAGGTAGGCTTCGGAAAAGGAAATATAGGTGAGTATAGCGCAGGGGTGGGTGAGTGGGGCCACTTCAAAGTCGGAGTGAACCGGATCGCTCCCAGATGATAGTCAGAGCTACCAGTTCACCTGAACTGGTCCAAACCGGTAGAATCCCACCCCTGATCGATGGGGATGGATACTGATTCAGCACATTTCATGTTAGCTTTTTGCCTACTCAAGGAGGACTGGAAAACCCAGCCTCCACACACAGTCTATGGCAGAGATTTCTAAACTTGGCAATTTTAAGACTTGTGGACTTCAATTCCCAGAATTCCCCAACCAGCCATGTTGGTTGAAGTTCACAAGTCTTAAAGTTGCCAAGTTTGGAGACCCTGGTTTATGGCATCCTTTCCAGAATTGAGCTGAGCTAAGTGAGAGGAGCAGTTTTGAAGGTTGGCTTTGAAAGTCCTGGCTGAAAGAAAACTCAACTGCCAGGGAGAAAGGGGAAAAAAGAATGGGATTCCCTTAGAAAGAAAATGAGGGGAGTGGTCAGGAAAGAATAAAGCCAAAAACCTTTGTAATTTTTGAGATTTAATGTACATATCACACTTCATTGTGCTCAATAAATAAAGTAAAGCAGTTAGTGGTTGTTGTTTTTTTTTGCAAATGACTTTTTCATAGGCTTATATTCTTTAGATAATTTATAATGAGGCAACTGGAAATGGTGATTTTAGCACCACAAACTTGACTAAAGCAACATTTGCATGCAAAATGTATATTTTGATATATGTTATGCAGTACATCCAATCTAGCTAATGAACCACTGCAGTTGCTTTATATCTTAAGAGAACTATCCTATATCTTATGAATATAAATCAATAGCATAATAAGCAAATTTTACATATTTCATTTTTGGAACATTCATGATGGGATGAAAGATATCAAATGTATGACTGATTTAGCACCTGCCAACTCAGGGTCAAACTGCTTGCTTTGCATGGGGAAAGTAAGTTGTCATGTAAGGATGGATAATTTGACTAAGGATCATCCTAACAATCCCCTAAATCAGGGGTGAGCATCTATGGCCCTTTTACAACCTATGGACTTCAACTCCCAGAATTCCTGAGCCAGCAGGGCTCAGCATGGTTGGCTCAGGAATTCTGGGAATTGAAGTCCACAAGGCGTAAAGGGACCATAATTGCTCACCTCTGCCTTAACCAAAGCATAAACACGCCTTATAATTATCCTACATTATCCGATATCCTCATGATGTTGTCTTTATCTCATCAGGCAGCTTAAAGTCATTTTTATCAGGTCCACTTATAAAAGAGTGTTTTAATGTCCCATCACAATTTGTTCTGTGAATGTGGTCTGAGAGGTTTCTCTGACAATGTGGTTAATGACTTAGGAACTGCCCAGATCCTACAGGCTTTTATTTGCCGGGTTACACACTTCCTCCCTTCCAGATGCAAGGGTCACCCCCTCCCCGCCTGGTCAATTTTGTCTGGGCTGCTGGAGAGAGCAGATACCTAGATTCCACAAAGGTACTTGCCTGTTTTAATACCTGACTGGTACTTCCAAAGGCACTTGCCAGATTCGGCACACTAGATCCATGTTCCGAAGGAGTCTGACTGATAGATTCTAGACACAAACACTCTACATCTTGACCTGATATGTTGACAATTTGATAGGAAGCAAAATATGTTGTTCTGAGCATTACCGACACTCACCCCATTCAATTCAAGGATTGGTAGCTTGGCTGCATGTTTCATGGAAACAGGGGAAACAAAGCTGAAAGAATCCACCGATTTCTTTCCTTAAACCTTGTTGGAAGAAATGTTCTTCTGGGTTCGGCTCCAAGTGGGGAAAAAGACACTGGAGACATGGAGGCTGCTTGGAAAGATGGTTTTAATGGTGGACAAGACCACATGGCTTGAGTCCTGAATAGAAAAAGGTGATCACATGTTGGTGGAGAAAAAGAGAAGGGAAGGGCTGAGATGCTGAAAGTCCCTGGTTTTATGCCCTCTCTGGCCTTTGATCTTGATCTTGTATTCTGATTGGTTGTCAGACTCCCTTGGGGCCATGCAGGGGCAACTCTCTAGGCTGCGTTTTGAATCCAGGTTTTGTTGAGTTCTCAGATGCCATGTGGTGAGTTGGGTAAAGGGCCAATATTATCATGCCTTAATCCCACCCCTCTGGAGCTGAAGGGGAGAACTCTTTATTATGTAAAGGGACTGGCTTGGCCATCTTAAGGGCCCATTGACAAAGTGGGTGGGGGCAGGAAGCTGCAGGGAGCTATTCTCTCTTTAAAACATGTTTCTTCCTTTTCACATCCAGGGAAATGTAATATTCTGCCTTTTCAATATTTCCTAGGATATTTCATTTTTCTGGGAGAGGGCTGGGTGATAACTTCCTACAACCTATTCCAAAATTAGCACCCTTTACCTTGTTCATGTCACAGTACCCAGCTTAGCAATCAGGGTAGCAAATTTTGCACCAGCCTAATTTTCTACTGCTTAAGAACCAGAAGATACCTATTTCACGCATCCACCTGGTTGTGTGTCCACAGTGGGGAAATAACTCCATGGTTTAGCAATTGCTTTAATTATGTGAGCTTTAACCAGGGATTTCCCCGCTCCCTTGAAATCATCCTAAAACAATGAGTCATAAGAATAAATCGGTTTGGTCCACTCCAATGGCAGTAATAGCAATGCTTTATTACAATCATTGATCAGTTCAAAAAATGAAGTAAAAAAATTGAGATAGCAAATAAAAATCATAGTCAAATCTAATTATAACATCAGAAAGATGAAATTACAGCTTAGTTTTATAAATAGTTAAATAAAACATGGCCACATTAAGAAAAACAAAGTAACAGTGATCAGGTAACAGCAACTATAAATGAAATAGTGACGGGGCGAAATTTGAGGGCAGAACTGGTAGAAAAGAACTTGTTCCTCCACAGTTAAAGTAAGTCATATGGCTGCTGTTGTTGTTGCTGCTATCAAGTATACTATAATAACTAAAAAGAAAACTCCCCCTCAGTTGCACCAAAAGTTTTTAACATAGGTCTCTCCACGCCTAGGTTTAAAAAATAATAAAATGTTGCCAATCCTTCTTTCCCCATTTTCTTGCTTGAGATGATAATCTCCTTTGGAAACAATTCAAGGGCCCAAGGCGGGTGCAGAGCCAACCCAGACTAACACCCCCAGCCCCACCAAGAGCACCTGCCACTCCTCCCAGAGCCGGCACCCCAAGCACTGGCTGGGAATTACAGGACATTTTTTTCTGGAGGGATTTTGCTACTTCTTCATGCTTTCCAGTAAAAAGGTTCCCTCTGTTGCTGGAAGACGGCAATAGCACAGAGGTGCGGAGAGAGAGGCCTCCGGTTTTCTCGCCCTTCCATTCATCCGAGAAGGAGGCACCATAATGGACCCCTTCAGAATGGCAAAGCCCTCCTTCGCCCAGCTGCTTGACTTGCTGAGCTTTTCGCTCCAGCTGAGCATAAGGGCCTTTTTGTCTTACCATTCAGGGGACGAGGAAGGTTTTCAATGTAAACTTGCTGATTTAAAGATGGAGGGCACGGAAGGGGGAGAAATCCTCAGAAAAGGAGATGCTTTCCAAACATTCAGCTCTCCACAATTTGAAATTCTCCTGATTGTGCTCTGTGTGTGTGTGTGTGTGTGTGTGTGTGTGTGTGTGTGTGTCGGGGGAGGGGGAGTCTCGCAGGGCCTCAGGGCAGAGTATAATAAGGGGTGTTTTTCCTTCTACTGTGCATTGTTGCCCTTCATTTCTACCCAGCCCTGGCAACATTTAATAGCACAAAAGTAAAGTTAATTGGAGAAGCAAACATCAGTGGGAGTTAAACAGCGGACAGACAGCAGCAACAAAGCTCAGCACTATTTTTGTGGGAAAGCCAGGATGGGAAAGCAGAATAACAGAATAATAAGAGTTGGAAGGCACCTCGGAGGTCTTCTAGTCCAACCCCCTGCTCAGGCAGGAAACCCCGTAACATTTCAGACCTGGGAAATCTATTTGACAGATTTCATTGGAATCAAATATTTCCAAATGGATAAGCGTCGGTTTAAACTTACAGAGGCGGCAGCAAACCAATTGTTTTGAGACGGTTGTATTTTCACTGCTCTCCAGACATGGGCGCTTCACTGGGCTGGGAATGACTTAAAAAAAACCTCAGCCAAGTTGGCCAATCAGATAACAACCTTTGTTGTCATGCTGCATGTTGACCAATCATTTAATAGCGATACACTTAGACTTATATATCGCTTCACAGTGCTTTTCAGCCCTCGCTAAGCGGTTTACAGAGTCAGCATATTGCCCCCAACAATCTGGATCCTCATTTTATCCACTTTGGGAGGATGGAAGGCTGAGTCAACCTTGAGCCTGGTGAGATTCGATCTGCCAAACTGCTGGCAATCAGCAGGTAGCCCGCAGTACTGCACTCTAACCACTGTGCCACCACGGCTCTTAATGTTGTAGATCTCTTTGTATAGAGACATAGGTCCTGTAATGATACAAAGGCAGACATCTCTTCTTCTCCAGAAAGGGGGGGGAAACCCTTTCATAGCACCTTGAAGCTCATTGAAAATGGCTGCTGAGTTCCTACTTGGAAAGCCATCGACTTCTCATCTTCCTTCCTCAAGGAGGGAAGATTATTTTAAAGGTAACCCAATGTCAGTCCTTTAAAAGCTAGTCAGGTGTTTTGAAGGCAAGACATTGGTCTTTGGTTGGGAGAGGAGGAAAGCAAAAGAAATTTCAAGCAACAATGCTTGACATGGGTCATCTAGACTTCACATTAGGCACATTAGATAACATAGCAAAAACATGGTACAAAGTCATGTGGAGCAATAGGGGAAGAGAGAGAAATATCCCTAGGGGGAAAAGATCAGTGAAAGACCACTCTCAGAAGAAGAGGGAGAAATGCGGTGAAATATCTAGGCATTTGAAAAATAGTGGGAAAACTGTGTAGGGAAAGGCTCCACGAGGACACAGAAATACTGGACAATAGGCAACACAGCGGGCTCTTTCTTATGGCCATGTTATTGTGCATTCCTCTGGTCTTGTGCTCCCTCATTGCCAAGCCCTGCTCTGCCTCAGCAACATGGCCAGTGACTGGGGCTGGCCTTACAGCTTTAATGCAAGATTTCAGGACAGCATTTGGGGGATTCCTCTGCCTTCGTCTTCTCCCCTGCTACCCAGGATTGCCAGTCATTGCTCCATTTGAAATGGGATGGAGCCAGTTTGGGGACAAATCAATGAGGACCTAGAATGAAGACTGCCTCTGTGCTAGTAAAGGTCATTTGGGCTTGAGGTGGTGCAGTGGCTAGAGTGCAGTTCTTCAGGCTACTTCTGCTGCCTGCCAATTGCAAGCAGTTTGGCAGTTCAAATCTCACTGGCTCAAGGTTGTCTCAGCCTTCCATCCTTCCAAGGTGGGTATAATGCAGGGGTGGGTTTCGACCGGTTCGCACCGGTCCCTGCGATCCGGTTGGTCGCCGAACCCGGAAGTAAGCAACTTCCGGGAATGGCGAAGCCCCCCCCCCCCCGCGCCCGCGCGCGCCCGCACACCCGCGCCCACTCCTTACCCGTTTTATACGAATTCTGCGCTTCTACGCATGCGCAGAACGCATACAGCGCCTGCGCGATCCTCCAGGAGCAGCTGGAGCATCACGCAGACGCTAGTACGCATGCGCACGGCGCGTGCGTGCGCGAGGATGCCGCGTGCGTGCGCGAGGACGCCGCCGGCCTCGTTCCAACCGAACCGGTTGGAACGTGGCGAGAAACCCATCCCTGGTATAATGAGAACCCAGATTGTTGGGGGAAATACGCTGACTCTGTAAAAACTGCTTAGAGAGGGCTATAAAAGCACTATGAAGTGGTATATAAATCTAACTGCTATTGCTATTGCTATTCAGATGAACATGCATCTGTTAATCCAGGGGCTCCCCCAACCCCCAAGCCGTGGCCTACTAGTGGACCATGACTCATTCAGAACTGGGCTGCAAAAGTGGTGGGTAAGAACATGTGCATGTGCACGCATCTCAATTTGCATGAGCAATGGGTGAGCACATGCACATGTGCTCCATTTGCCTGACACACACACTTGCCGGCCACTTGCCCAGAAAGCATCCCCTCTCCCCTCACTGCTCACCTCCACCAGCCCCGTCAGTCTGCAAAGCTGCAAAGGTTGGAAACACTGTGGTAATCCCCTGGAAGACCAACAAGTTGGCAAGTTGGTGGGACAGAGTAAAAGGTTGAGCAGACTTCTCTGCTACTGCACATCAGGGAATATATGCGTCTGTTGTTTGAGGACAGTTGCCTTTATATTTCTTCAAATGCAACATTCTGACTAGGTGGCATTCAAACAGCAAAGCACAAAACAGGAAGTCAGCTCAATCAATCAACGCATGCAGTTAGGATTTGGGAAATGTGCACGTTGGCCCATCTGTAGCCATCTGCAACCTATGTTTAGCCATCAACCCCTTTGCAGCATAGATATGGGGTGATGCCAGTGGTGGGTTGCAGGCAGTACACCCCGGTACGGCCGTACTGGAACCTGCCTGGAGCACCGGATACCATTCCAGTACAGTGCTCCGGAGGGCCCACCCACCCGCCTGAGCTCCTTACCTGTCTTTTAAGGCTTCCGCACATGCGTATGGCGCGTATAGCGCCTGCGTGATGCTCCGCTGAGAAGCTGGAGCGTCGCGGAGGCTCGTGGAGGCAGTGAGACACATTCGCGCGCTGCACACGTCCATGTGGATGCCACCCGGCCCGTTCCAACCATACCGGTTGGAACGGGATCTGGAACCCACCACTGGGTGACGCCTATGGACAGTTGCAGGCAGCTCTAAATCAATCCTAAGAGTAAGGGATGCAATGAGTGCACACTCAGTCTCATAGCACATCAAGAGAGCTCTTTCCTCCCTCTTCGTCCTGTGTTCCTTCTCTGCCTGACCTCTCAGCCTGGTGTTTTTGGTAACGTACCAAAAACAAAACAGCCTTGGAAAAGAGGAACCAAACGGGATGGGTTAGAAGTAGCACCAAGTGTTCAATAGGAGCTGGGCAGCAGCCAGCTCCTGGAGCAGCAGCATTATCGCAGAGGTAGTATAGATATTTATATAGTGCTATTTGTGCCAGAATAAGAGGAAACTACTACTTCTTAATGGTGCTTTTATCCTAAACTCCGCACAATACAAAAGCAGTGTGCAAATATTTAATATTGCTTTCCAAAACAGTCTATAGTTGTTAATTAACCATTCTATTCTACAAATTACCTTATTGGGATCAGAGGAAATGGAGGAAGCAAAAGGCAAAAAAATCCTGGAAAATCAAATAAAATTTCTAAATAAGAAGCTAGTGTTATTACCAAGTCATACTTTAAAGAGAAGTGGGGGGACTGTTTTAGCTTATGAGTATAAATAGCTGTGAGATAAGAAAATAGTCTGGCTAATGCATCCCTTGGCTGCTTTAAAAATGCCCATTGGAATCATTCACAGCTTTGACTAAATTTATCTCCACATGTGGTTTTTGCTGTTTTCCTGATTCAACTCAACACCTGCATGATCTTGTGATCTTCTCTGACTTCGGCAGGTAAGCATGCTGACCTCTGCCGTTCACCAGGAAACACACATACAGTTCTCCAGAAGGACTAGAGGCCCACATTGATGGAAAATCTGGTACCTGCCAGCTCCCTGCTGCAGAAAGGAAGCTGTGAGGTCACATTTTGTGCTTTTGAAACTGCACAGAGGATGGCTTGTTGATGCTGCAGCACAACTCCCATTTGCAAACCTGAAGTTTTCTTCACAAGTCCCAAATGAAGCAGTTCACAGCTGGGGTGTGTGTGAGACTATTTGGATGATTGCCCCCCCCCCCATTGTTGGAAGAAATGTCCTTCTGGGTTCAGTTCTAAGTGGGGAGACAAACTCACCCTCCCCCCACACAGACACCTTTGTTAATGGGTCATTAAGGGCTGGGCCAGTCTATTCTACATAACAAAGACCTACCCCCTTCAAGCAGAGCCATTTCATTACCCTTCATTTCATTACCCTTCATTGCACCACCCACCACGTTTCAACCAAACCTAGCACAGAGAAAACCTACAAAGCTAGCGATTACCTCTGACAGCAACCAATCAGGATACCCTTCCTATGCCCCAGGAAGTTCAAAACCCAGAGAGGGCATAAAACCCAGGGATTCTCAGCATCTCTTCCCCTTTTTTCACCCAACATCTTCAAGGCATGTGATTCTGTCCACCATTAAAACCATCTTTCCAAACAGCTGCCATGTTTCCAGTGTCTTTCTCCCCACTTGGAACTGAACCTAGAAGGATATTTCTTCCAACAGCTCAAATGAAGAATGTGCTACCTCCCTTTATGCTTTTTCAGGGTTTTGAGATAGGTGGTGAGGAGGACCGAGGGGTCAGCTTGAATGCAATGCTGAGAATCGAAGTCCCTACATTGTCAAAACCTGCAACAAGGCCGTGCACACTTTGCAAATAATGCAGAACTCCTGCAAACCTGCCTCCTCTCTGCCATTTGTAAAAATATCCCCCCCCCTTTATTTTATTTTTTTCAGGTTTCTGCTCAACCTTGCAAAAAAAAGTGGGGGGCTCATCTGTTTTAATAGCTGCATTATGCATTGCCTCCTTCAGGGAAATATGCTTTTTGAAAGCTTGCACCAGTCCTGTAAAAAAAAAAGGCTGCATTAATGAGTAGCAGGGAAGGATGATCAAGTCTTGCAGAAACCAATTTTAAAAATGTCTATTACATATCAAACTGGGAGAACCTAGGGGTGGCTTAATGTTTTTTTTTTTTCAATCAGCAAGTAAGTGCAGTGAAGTTTCTTTCCTAATGACTCATAGCCTTTGTGGTGAGACACTTCCAGTTACTAATACTCTTGGGCTGTTTCCACTAGCCTGCAATAGCTCAAGGTTCAGACAGAACCTTCAGACAGGCTTAGCTAGAAGTCCATCTGAATCGACCAAGGCAGTCAGGGAATGCAAAGTTGGGGAAAGCTGAGCAGGGACATTTGGAGGGTTGCTTTCAGATTGGGTTGAGTAAACGTAGAGCTGCAAACAAAGCAAAAAGCAGGAGAAGTTATTCACAGGGGTAAAATGCCAGAGGTAAAAAAGGTGCGCACGAAGATTGTGCTTTTATCTGGAGTCATTTCCAGAAGTAACAAGGTTAATCTCCCAGTTTGGCAAAAGCTACATGCCATGCATTGCCAGCAGGCACTGCTATGGACTCTGTAAGAAGACCCAGAACTTTTCAAAGGGCAGGCAGGAGAATGTTCTCTGGTTTGTCTGCCCTGCATCTCTGAATTAAGAGTGCTTCATGAGAGTAAATTGTTTAAGCATTCTAAACATTGGAGAGATCTTAACTTGTATCTCTCCTTTAGATCCTTTCTATTTTCTCAACACTCCACTGTTTTATATGGAATAGAATAGAGCTGGAAGGGACCTCGGAGGTCTTCTAGTCCAGCCCCCTGCTCAAGCAGGAGCGATGCTTACCCTTATCGGCACTGAGTGCCGAAACTGGAGTGCACACGCACATATGAAATCACATGCACACCACAGTGCCGGAGTCCGGAAGAGAGGAGCTGGCTGGTGCACATGCGCATGACGGCCAGCTGCACTTCTGGGTTCTGTCGTGCGCATGCATGTGCTGGAAACTGGAAGAGTAGCTGGCAGCTGTGTGTGTGTGCCGACAGAGAGGGCTCTGTGTGCCACCTCTGGCACGCATGCCATAGGTTTGCCATCACAGCTCTGTACTATTTCAGACAAGTGGCTGTCCAGTCTCTTTTTAAAAATCTCCAGTGATGAAGTGACCATGATTTCTGAAGGCAATCTGTTCCACTAGTTAATTGTTCTCACTGTTAGAAAGTTTCTCCTTAATTCCAGGTTGCTCCTCTCCTTGATTAGTTTCCAACCATTGTTTCTTGTCCTGCCCTCTGGTGCTCTGGAGAATAATTTGACCCCCTCTTCGTGGCAACTCTTCAGATCATGCTATCATGTCACCTCTAATTCTTCTTTTCTTTAGACTGACCCAATCCAGTTCCTGCAACTGTTCTTCGTATGTTTTAGTCTCCAGGCCTTTGATCATCTTAGTTGCTTCTCTCTGAATGTTTTCCAAAGTTTTGTAGTGTGGTGACCAAAATTGGTTGCAGTATTCCAGGTGTGATCTTATTAAGGTTTTATAAAGTGGTGCTAATACTTCACATGATTTTGATTCTATGCCTCTGTTTATACAACCCAGGATTGTATTAGCTTTTTTTGGCTGCTGTCACAAACTGCTGGCTCACATTCAAGGGACCATCACTAGAACTCCAAGGTCACACTCTCAGTTACTATTTTTGAGCCAGGCCTCACCTAATATGTACTATATTTTACTAAATAGATCTATGCCTTGCCTCATTCAGGCATAAAATGGACACAGTGCTTCCCGGCCAGCAATTGGGCCATTCGTTCTGGGCTATTCATATACAGGACAGCACAGCATACTATGGGTGTTAAAGCAACTTTTCTCAACTTGGCAGCCTCCAAGCAGGCTAAAACATGACGCTCAAAACTCTGTGCCAACCCAGCCTATGCATATGACTTGAAATGCTTCAGATTTTGACGACCAAAGGCGTTGGATGTCATGTGCCTAAAAGGTGGAGTAACACCTGCATTTCCACCACCTTCACCAATTTCGGGCCTGAATACATTATAAAGCAATTATTTCTGAAACCTGACAACTTTCAAGATATGTGGATTACAGCTCCCAGAATTCCCCGCTAGCATTTACCTACCTATTATTTATAGCTCAGGGAGTGTTGCAAGTGCTTTAAGAGAAACCATTGCAGTTTTGGCATCATTATTTTGGCTCTTTCAAGTGCCTTTTCTCTTCAGGCGAGGCAGGGCATGCAAAGAGCCAAGGGCACTTTGGAATGCCAACATTTCCAAGATCAGGATAATTTATTAAAAACACTTTCCCATTCCACAGATACACTGTAAACTTTGCGTCCACCAATGTATGCCAAAAACATATTCCTGGGATTATCCCAAATGCATGGCTTTCTCTCTGGCTGAATTCTTTGTTTTCCACAGACACACAGGGCAAGTCAATCTGCCATCCAGGAGTGCCGAGTATTTTTTGGCAATTTGTTGTTGTTGTTTGGGGAAAGGGTCTGTCATTTGAAAAGTGGCAGGGTAGCAGAATATTAAGCAGATTTTAAAAATGTATTGGCATTACTATTTGTGAAGTTAATTACTGCTGAAATGACTTTATTTAAATTATTTACTAGCTGTTTTTAAAGTAAAAGTCCCAAGCACTTGAAGGGGATGAAGCAATAAAATTGCCACCAAATTATAAACTACACACTGTGTAGATAGATAGATAGATAGATAGATAGATAGATAGATAGATAGATAGATAGATAGATAGATAGATAGATAGATAGATAGATAGATAGATAGATAGATGGATGATAGATAGATATCCAAATAAAAATATATTAATTTTTAATAACAGACAAGATATCTTGGCAGGCATTTAAAACAATCTTAGCAACAATAAGAAATAAGTAAGTTTGTCAGACCTGGTTTCTACCACTTTCTCTGTGTGTAAGTGTTCTTCTTACACTTACATTTGTTCTTCTGTCCAATTCCTGCATTTGGATCTGCATTTATTTGAAGAAGTCTATACAATTCTTAAATTTCCTGTGTATCCAATCACACACGGCTAATAATTATTCTATTCTATTCTATTCTATTCTATTCTATTCTATTCTATTTTCTTTCAAGCATTTTCCCTAACATGCAGAATTGGACGAACTTCTTTTCTTATTAAATCTTAAAAAATAATATTTCCTAAACATGGCATTCTCCTTTGATCTATGAAATAAATACCAACCCTGCTTGTTGATTCAGAACAAGGATAAAAAGAAGCATTGCAAAAATTGAGCACAGTGGACTTAATATTCCAACACAGGTTCCATATTAATAGGCCTGGCTGTTTGTTTTTATGTCTCCTTCAAACAAATCTGCACAGGCCACAATTAAAAGGTAAAGAGGCATGATTAAAGTAGAAATAAAATTAAGCGGTCAACACTTAGTGTGCAGCTTTGTAACTGAAAATGGCATCCCTTAGAATGCAGGAGTATAAGCATGCATATTCCTTCTACCGTAGGTCTCTTGGCTTCTGCTCAACCAGTAAGACCAGTGCAACTCCAGATTGCAGGCACTCTAGTCCTAAACAAGTGGTGTGCCCTAGATTGCCTGCCCCAATCTCTAATAAAGGTGAGAATCTTTTGGTCTCGTTCTTTAAGGTAAAGGTTCCCCTCGCACATATGTGCTAGTCGTTCCCAACTCTAGGGGGCTGTGCTCATCTCCGTTTCAAAGGCGAAGAGCTAGCGCTGCCCAAAGACGTCTCCGTGGTCATGTGGCCGGCATGATTCAATGCTGAAGACACACGCAACGCTGTTCCCTTCCCACCAAAGGTGGTCCCTATTTTTCTACTTGCATTTTTACATGCTTTCGAACTGCTAGGTTGGCAGAAGCTGGGACAAGTAACAGGAGCTCACCCCGTTATGCGGCACTAGGGATTCGAACCGCCGAACTGCCGACCTTTTGATCGACAAGCTCAGTGTCTTAGCCACTGAGCCACCGCGTCTCATTCTTTAGCTCAACACTTAAAGGTCATTTTGGCAGTGGTTTTGCTCTCCAATCTTGTTTCAATTTAGTTACTGAACATTTCATTACCAGACTAGGTATCATCATCAGGATTTTCTTGTCCTAGTCCTCTTTAGCTTATAAATGTCTTATGTGCCAATGTGGTCAGTTGGTCGTGTGACCTGGTCTGATAATGAAATGTTCAGAAACTAAATAGAAACAAGCTTGGAGAGCAAAACCATGGCCAAAATCTAAAACCCGAGCTACAAGCATTTTCTATTATTTCAAAACTGAAAGGTCATCTTAAGTGCACAATGTCTGCCCTGAACTACCACCACGGCTCATTCCACACCCATGTGGGCAGTGACAAAGCCTACCAACCTCTTGGACGGTGCTTCCCATTCATAGGTAGTTCTCAAAACTTACAACCATTCATTTAAAGACCATTCAAAGTTATTACAACCACACTGAAAAAGTGAGTTATATAACCAGTTCTCTGTCTTGTGACCATTGCAGTATCTCCACAGTCATGTTTTCAGACATCAGGTGCTTGACAATCAACATGTGTTTGCGATAGTTCCAGTGTCCCAGGATCCTGGGATGGTCATTTGCAACCCTCCTAGGGGGCTTCAGACAAGCAAAGTCAATGGAGGAAGTCAGATTCACTTAGTAACTGCATGATTTACTTAAAAACTGTAGTGATTCACTTAGCAACCATGGCAAAAAGGTCATTAAATGGGGCACAACTCACGTAACTGCATTGCAGCAGAAATTTTGGGCTCGGTTGTGATTCTAAGTTGAGCATTACCTGTAATTGACGCTGAGGCCAACTGTTTTAAAAATGAAAGTACAGTTAGCTCTCGACTTATGACCAAAACCAAGCCCAAAATTTCTGTCACTAAGTGAGACATTTGTTAAGTGAATTTTGCTTTATTTTACCACTTTTCTTGCCGTGGTTGTTAAGTGACTCCCTGCAGTTGTTAAATTAGGAACATGGTTGTTAGGCGAATCTGGCTTCCCCATTGACTTAGCTTGTCAGAAGGTCGCAAAAGGGGATCGCAGGACCCCCCCAGGACACTGTAGCCATCATAAATATGAACCAGTTGCCAAGCATTTGAGCTTTGTTCACATGACTGTGGAGAGACTGCAATGGGCGTGAGTGTGGGAAAACGGTCATATGTCACTTGTTTTAGTGCCATCACTTTGAACGGTCACTAAATGAAACTGTTGTAAGTTGAGGACTGCCTATAAGTACAAACCTCCAAACTGGGACAAGCAGAGAGTAATGCTGGAATATCTCTCCTCCTCCCCCCCCCCCACCTTCATTGTTCAGGCTCACAAGCTGGGCAAGGAATGCGTAGCTGAGGTTGGATCCCTTCCATGAATGAAACCACAAACCTCCAATGGTTCTCGGACTCACTTTCTGGACCACTCGGGTAAAAGCACTTTCCCTTCTGTTCTGCTCAACCACAGAGGCTGCCCTTCTGCCAAAGGGGAAAGAGAAAGCTTTATGGGAGAGAATCTCGCCACAAATGGCTTCAGCTGATGTTTAAGCTGAGTGTGTTCAGGCAGAAATCGTTTGCAGCGAGGAAAGGCAAGGAGGACAGCGTCAAGCTGCACTTTAACCCACAATTCACCATCTAAATAGCATTGGCTGAGCTAAGCTTCTCTGTTATTTTAGCTGGATGCTTCTTAATCTGATTTGTGTGTGCCCATGTGCTGTGCCCGGCACAATATCCCTTAATAACAGGAGTGTTGTGGGGCAATGAAGCTTGCTCAATCATTTCTACATGACAGTGTTTCAAAGTCTTCAAGATCTTCTCTGGAACTGGTTGAAAATAATCTCATCTCTTCTCCAGAGCTGAGTCAATTCGCTTTCCGGTTTACAGAAAACCAAAGCAATATTTTTATTCTCTTTGTGGTGTGTGGCTCTACAGACTTAATAGGAAGCCCACTTTTCTACCAATGGGGACGATGGCTTCTTCCCACTTTTTGGTTGCAGGGTTTAGTCTGGCTATTACCCACAACCTTCCCAGTCCAAGATTTTTAAAATGTGTTTCTGAATTTTTCTCTGTGTTGTTTTAAACTTATCGCCTTCTTCTCCCAAAGAAGTCCTATGTAACTGCTGCATGGTCTGCTATTAGGAAAAGCATCTGACATGCTGGAAGCTAATGTTGACCTTTTTAGAAGCAGACTAGGAAGTGCTTTTGAATTTTGAATATCATGGACGGTCAAACAAATAAGCTCCAAACCATCCAATCGATCCAGAGTTCTCATCAAAGCACATTATGCAAAAGCCCAGTTTTCTTAAGAAGGGTTAAATAATGGCTCCCAACTTTTTTTTGGCCATGCCTCACCTAAGCATCTCTAATATCCTGAAAACCCCACCCCCCATGACATATAATTCTTACTTTACTCAAAAAGTGAGCTCTACTTATGCAGAGGAAGCCTAAAAGGTCATTAGCTTGGTTTAAACAAGTTTGAAATAGCCCCCATTAAAAATAAAATTGCCCCCTGTGGGGCATGGGCTCCAACGGTGGGAACCATTGGGTTAAATGCTGGGAAAGGTGGAAGGAAAGGGAAGAAGATGACAATGAAAAGCAACAAGATCTCAGTTATACAGTGGCAATGGTGGCTCCATTGAAAGACCTGTAGGACTAAGTTGGGGATGAATAGTTACGGACAAAATCTACCGGTATCTATGGACCCACTAAGAACTAATCCAATTAGTTTGCACGTAAGCAAGCCTAATTGTAGAATGACCAACAGTATTAATACTGTCTTTTCTCTTAAGCAGGGAAAAGTCCCACGATTTCAGATTTCAAAACAAGAAGTAGACCTTATTGACAGGAAAATTTCAAAATGGCCACATTTCTATGAGTCCAACTATTTGTTTGTTCATTTGTTTGTTTATATAATTTATTGATTGATTGATCAAATTTATTTGACATCTTACAGATCAAGGCCATTCTGAAAGGTCTTGTTGGAGGACTGAAATGACTTGTTAAAGCTATAGGAGAAGTCTTTTTTAAAAAGCACTTACCATTCTACAGTAGGATGCAGTGGCTCAGTGGCTAAGACGCTGAGTTTGTCAATCAGAAAGGTCAGCAGTTCAGCAGTTCAAATCCCTAGCACCACGTAACGGAGTGAGCTCCTGTGACTTGTCCCAGCTTCTGCCAACCTAGCAGTTCGAAAGTACGTAAAAAATGCAAGTAGAAAAAAATAGGAACTACCTTTGATGGGAAGACAACATTGTTCCATGCGCCTTTGGAGTTTAGTCATGCCGGCCACATGACCACAGAGACGTCTTCGGACAGCACTGGCTCTTCGGCTTTAAAACGGAGATGAGCACCAACTCCTAGAGTCGGGAACGACTAGCACGCATGTACGAGGGGAACCATAACCTTTACCGTACCATCATACAAATGTGTTTACAGGCCTTAAACAAATTATACCTTTCAATTCCAACCACCTTGTTTGAAGCTATGAACAAAAAGTAAATAGGGAACCAGATAGGCTGTAATAAATACAGAGATGGTGGTGCCTGATAAATTCTTCTTTGCTTTTTCTCTATATTGAACACTAGATGGCGCTGGACATACACAAGATGAATATACTTTTCTACTGATGGCTAAGATCAAAGACTGAATTGCTGCACTCCTTTACTCATAGCTTTTAAATCTCTCTGTTAATGTATGTACTGTATAGTAATGCGGAGTCAGTTTTTTACTGTTATGATAAAAGGAAACATGTAAGACAATTACAAAGCAGGGCATCAGCATTTCTTTCTGTACATTTCTTTTGTACAGGCCCTTAATTATTTTTTGGCATAGTGACTGGCTAAAGTTTAAACGTTTTGTTTGAAAAAGATGTCAGATATCATGTTGGTTTCTATTTCATGGCGTGAGAGTTCTGCTTCCATCAAGAGGCATCATTTTTTAGCTGGGTTTAAGGCATCAGTAGGCCTTAATCCAGCCATGCCTGGAGGCATAGCTGGAAACTCAAATTATACTTAGAATAACAGAACAGAATAACCAAGTTGGAAGGGACCTTGGAGGTCTTCTAGTCCAACCCCCTGCTTAGGCAGGAAACCCTACACCACTTCAGACAAATGGTTATCCAATCTCTTCTTAAAAACTTCCAATGATGGGGCACCTACAACTTCTGGAGGAAAGTTGTTCCACTGATTAATTCTTCTGTCAGGAAATTACTCCTTAGTTCTAGGTTTCTTTTCTCCTTGATTAATTTCCATCCATTGCTTCTTGTCCTACCCTCAGGTGCTTTGGAGAATAGCTTGACTCCCTCTTCTTTGTGGCAACCCCTGAGATATTGAAACACTGTTATCATGTCACCCCTAGTCCTTTTTTTTTCATTAAACTACTAGACATACCCAATTCCAGCAATTGTTCTTTATGTTTTAGCCTCCAGTCTCCTAATCATCTTTGTTGCTCTTCTCTGCACTCTTTCTAGCGTCTGAACATCTTTTTAACATTGTGGCAACCAAAACTGGATGCAGTACTTCAAGTGTGGCCTTACCAAGGCATTATCAGGTGCTATTAACACTTCATATGATCTTGATTCTATCCCTGTGTTTATGTAGCCTAGAACTGTGTTGGCTTTTTAGCAGCTGCAGCACACTCTGCTGGCTCATATTTAAGTGATTGTCCACTAGGACGCCAAGATCCCTCTCACAGTTACTACTATTGACCAAGGTACCACATATACCGTACCTGTGCATTTCGTTTTTCTTGCCTAAATGTAGAACCTTATTTTTTTCACATTGAATTTCATTTTGTTAGATAGTGCCCAATGTTCAAATCTAAGATACCTTCTGTATCTAAAAGCCTATCTTCTGGAGTGTTGGCTATTTCTGCCAGCTTGGTGTTGTCTGCAAATTTGATGAGTTCCCCATCTATCTCCTCATATGAATGAATCATTGATGAAGATGTTGAAGAGTACTGGGCCTAAAACAAAGCCTTGGGGTACTCCACTGCATACTTCCCTTCATGTAGAGGGCTACACGTTGAGTGCTGTAGGGCAGCCAGTTACGAAACCAGCTGGTGGCGATGCTGTCTAACCCACATTTTTCTATCTTATCAAGAAGTAGGTTGTGGTTTACTTTATCAAATGCCTTAGTGAAGTCCAAGTAAATTATATCCACAGCATTCCTCTGGTTCACTAATTTCGTCACTTTGTCAAATAATGCAATAAGATTTGTCTGGCATGATCTTTCTTTGACAAAGCCATGTTGCCTTTTCGTTATGATTTGTTTGCCACTAGGTGTTCACTGAATCATTGCTTACCTTTTCTAGAATCTTCCCTTGTATTGAGGTCAGGCTGATATATCAGTAGTTTCCTGAATCTATTTTTCCCCCTTTTTTGAAGATGGGAACCACAGCAGCTCTTTTCCAGTCCTCTGGTAATTCCACAGTGCTCCAGGATCTCTGGAATATATAGTTCAGTGGTTCTGAGATCACATATGCCAGTTCCTTTAGAACCTTGGGGTGTAATCCATCCGGTCCTGGTGATTTGAACTCTCTAGGGTGGACAGGTACTCACTTACCACTTTCTTGACTGTTTTAACTTACATTCCAAATCTGTTTTTGATGATACAGTTTTTGATAGGTTGGACTGTTGTTTTTTTCTTTTGTGTAAAACTGGACGCAAAAAATGAGTTAAGCAGTTATGCTTTCTCTCTGTTTGTCACCTTCTTGATACTTTCTTCCATTAATGGACCAATCACTTCCTTGACTTTTTTCTTGTTTTTTACATGTTGAAACAAGCTTTGTTTTTTAACTTTTGTCACAAGCCTTAGTTCATTTTGAGCTTTAGCTTTCCATACTTCATCTTTGCAGACTCAGGCTATTTGCTGATATTCTGTCTTAGTTATGGGCTCCTCTTTCCACTTTTTATACTTGTCCTTTTTGTCTTTCAATTTATCAGAGAGTTCTTTATGCAGCTATGCTGGTTTCTTTTGAGAGCTGTTATTTTTCTTCTTCATTGGTATTGTGCTAGGTTGGGCTTTTATAATCTGACACTTCAACATTTCCCAAGCTTCTTGGGTTGTTTTCTCCTTGAGGATTCTCATCCATAGAATCCTTCCCAAGCTCTCTCTAGGTTTATTGAAATTAGCTCTCTTAAAGTCCAAGATTCTAGGTTGAATTTGTTCTATTGCTTGTGCTTGCATAATGTTGAATTCCAATATTGCATGATCACTCCCCCACCCCCGCAATGCTACTGCATCTTCTATCTGTTCATCTCTGTTGGTGAGAATTAAGTCCAATATGGCTGATCCCCTTGTTCCCTTCTCTACTTTTGTGGAGACAGAGTTGTCTGCTAGGTTTGTCAGGAACCTGTTTGATCTTCCACTTGGTGCAGAGTTTGTCTCCTACATACCTTCATTAACTGACTATCAAAAAGTTTATCTACTTGCAGCTGGTGTTTCACTTCAGAACATGATAACTTCCCACAATTTAATTCTTACTTGAAGGAATATGGTAAAAAAAAAAAAAAAAAACAGTACGGAAGAAAAAAGCTAGAGAATGCCCAGCACATTGTTGCTGGGCACCCTGGCGCCTGTTAATGCCAGATTTAGGGTAGAGGCTTTGGCTCCCAATTAAACCCTGTCACTATTTATATTTAAGGCACTGTCTGTCTATGTAAGAATCTAATTATTCTTTTGGCTGAATACGGAAGCCTTCAGATGCATGCTTTCCATTCATTGTAAAGCTGCCCAATCAAAGAAGGGAGAAAGGCTTAGCCTCTCGCACCTTCAATTGCTTCATAGTTCACTCCTCAAACAAAGCCATAAGAAAACCATGCAGTGAACTCGGCCTCTGTGTCCAGCATTTCTAATTTTAACTAGAGTGGCTCCATTGGAGCACTGAAAGGACCCATGGGTTCAAGGGGCGTGCATAAGCGCATAAGTGACCCTAACGTCCCTGTCCTACTGTCCCCATTTATTTGTACCCATTCCCTGTATTCTTATTCATGCTTATTCTTATTCCTGTTATCCTGTTCATGAGTGACAAACTAAATAAATAAAATAATAAAATTTTCTTTTAAAAAAAGTTTTTTTCTCTCTACTGTAACATTCTTATAACTACTATTAATATTTATGTGTTATCTTTTAACATTTATCACAATTCATTTAAAAAATAAAAAATACAATCGAGGTTGCTCTCCTGGCACCCCTTACATCCATCTTATTTTACGAAACACTACTTCTTCTTCTCCTTTCCTCCCAATCTCCCTTCTCTCCCTTCTTCTTCCCTCCTCTCCTTTCTCTTTTCTTCATCCCCTCCCTCTCCCCCACTCCTCCTCTCTTCTTCCCCTTCCTACCCTCTCTCCTACTCTTACTACCCCCTCCCTTGCTTCCTCTCCTTTTCCCTTTCTTCTTTCCCTCTCCTTTCTCCCTCCTTCTGTTGTCATATTTTCTTATTTTCTTCTTTACTCTGATGGATTTTCGGGATGGGATTTTTGCAAACCCAATTCTATATTTACATAAAAATAGATTCCCTCTTCCACATTTTATTTTCATTGTAATAGTGCCAAATATGTCATCTTTTGACTGTATATTTGTATATTAATACTTTTCTGTTTTTCCTTTCCCCTCCCCTTTGTTTAATAGGGTGTCATCTGGGTTACTTAATCTATAATCTTTTATTCATATTCCTGTATAAAATTTTCAAAGGTCATTTTATTAGCAATGCTCCTGTACTGTTGGAGTGTCTATGGAGCTTCTCAATCATCCAGGTCATGGCTGTCCCAAAGGTGCTTTTTCCAAAAGGCAACTGGATTTCCTTGATTCGCCCCCCCTCCCCTCCCAATTCTCATCCAAGAAGCTTCTTCAGTTCAGTTGAACTGCTCAGCTTCAGCTTCTGGGATGAGAAGCGAAATGTTTCCAAAGGGGGAAAAAAAACAAGAAAGTCCAGTTGTCTTTTGGAAAAAACACCTTTGGGTCTTCTGTTGGAGGCACCTAGGTAAAGGTAAAGGTTCCCCTCGCACATATGTGCTAGTCATTCCCGACTCTAGAGGCCGGTGCTCATCTCCGTTCTAAAGCTGAAGAGCCAGTGCTGTCCAAAGAGGTCTCCATGGTCATGTGGCTGCCATGACTAAATGCCGAAGGCGCACAGAATGCTGTTACTTTCCCACCAAAGGTGGTCCTTATTTTTCTTCTTGCATTTTTATGTGCTTTCGAACTGCTAGGTTGGCAGAAGCTGGGACAAGTAACGGGAGCTCACTCCGTTACGCAGCGCTAAGGATTCAAACTGCTGAACTGCCGACTTGAATGCATATTCTCCATATATCAGGCAGTCTATTTACCTATTCTGCAACTATCCAAAAGGCCAGCAATGCTACATATCCAGGAGCCATTCCGGAGGGCACTATGTAGAAGTGAAGTTACTGGTATAAAACATCAACACCACCATTACCACCACAGTGTTTATCATCAGCTTGGGAAAAGCTTGCCTTGCTGCTTAAAAATTTATGCATGGCAGGCTGCTTTTAAAAACACTGCTCAGTCCAAAGCAAAGTGATTGGATCCAGTCTGGAAAACCAGGGATCTGTTCTTCATTAGTTACTTATGGTATCACCCCAAAAGGCCTGGCAACCTCAATGTTGCTCACTGCCTCATAAACGGGTCCTTTTTAGTCCCAAGCCCTGATTTTTGCAGCCTTGGGCTACTGCTGACCAGACTCTATAATACAAAGAAGAGTGAAAAGAGTCAGGCCAAGGTATCCTTCTACCAGCTTCTCTGTCCATTGCAACAGCAAATACTAGGTTCCTGTAAGGTTTGCTTTGGTGCAAAAAGAAATAAAACATGCATGGTGAACTCTGCTCTTCCATAGCCCATTGGATTTGCATGATGATGCTAGCGGATCCCAGCCACGAATAAACTTCTTCTATACCGGTCTATACCAGGTGGCTCAGTGGCTAAGACCCTGAGCTTGTCGATCAGAAAGGTAGGCAGTTTGGCGGTTCGAATCCCTAGCGCCACGTAACGGAGTGAGCTCCCGTGACTTGTCCCAGCTTCTGCCAACCTAGCAGTTCGAAAGTACGTAAAAAATGCAAGTAGAAAAAAATAGGAACCACCTTTGATGGGAAGACAACAGTGTTCCATGCGCCTTTGGAGTTTAGTCATGCTGGCCACATGACCACAGAGACGTCTTCCGACAGCACTGGCTCTTCGGCTTTAAATCGGAGATGAGCACCGCCCCCTAGAGTCACGAAGGACTAGCACATATGTGCGAGGGGAACCTTTACCTTTACCTTAGTTTATACTAGTCTCATCAAGCCTGGTGTATAAATCAATTTCTGAAATTTTGAGAAGCTCGCTGGTAAGGCAGAGGGGATGGGGGTGGGAGCCAGTCTCTGCAGCGTCACAGTAAGGACCAGGAGATCTCCAACCCTAAGCATGCTCCTCCCACTGCAAAGGTGATTAGAGGACAACAACTTGTTTGTGGTTGTTGCCGAGCAGCTAGAAGTGTGTTCTGTTTATAAGACACCACCTCCAGATTATAAGCAGGGAGTGGCTATCTGAGAGGCTATTCTTCATATCTCATAGGACCCCCAGTGTCCAGGGGGTGGGTGCCACTTGGGAACAAGCAATCAAGTCAGTAGAGCTGTGTTTCTCAACCTTGGTGACTTTTGGGAGTTGAAGTCCACAGGACTTAAAGTCGCCAAGGTTGAGAAACACTGCGTAGAGTGTAGTGGTTAAGTATTGGGGTACCAGAGACACTGCCATCCAACTTAGCATGGAAACTGAATGGTGACTTTAGACCTATCACTCTTAGCCCAATCTCCCTCACAGGATTGTTGTTGCAATAGCAGTAGGAAGCCTCTGTAGAAATCACCCTGCAATAAAAGAAGGAAGCTTTGTATGCTAGTCCTTTCAGGTTGGGCAGATGAATTTACCATGTTTTAAACATCTTTTGTTTTCTCTTCTGTGTTGCTTCCATTCCTTACCGTGCCTCAAAATTATTCATACTTGAAATGTGTTTCGCTGCTAACATAATTTGCAGGCAAATAAACCATCTCTCATTTTTACCTAGTATCAGGGCCACAGGGTTATTAAGTGCTGGAACAAGACTAATATGGGCCCCCTCACCTACACACAGGCACATAAATCAATAATGTCATAATTATGCATGTATTACTTACATTCAAACATACTTGCAAATATATTAAAAAGAGGACAGGTACTTTGGTAAAAGATAATAAAAACTATAATACACATTGCAGTGGTGGGTTGCAGGTGGTATGGTATGGGTGTACCGGAGCCTGCCCGGAGCACCGGGTACCGTTCTGGTATGGTGCTCTGGAGGGCCCACCCGTCCGAGCTCCTTACCTGTCCTTTAAGCCTTTAGCGCTTCCGCGCACGCGCATTGTGCATTGCATGTATGGCACCTGCACGACGCCCCGCCGAGCAGCAGGACCATCGTGGAGGATTGCGGAGGTATCGCAGGTAGGTACGACACATGCGTGCACTGCGCGCATATGCACACACGCTGCTCGCATCCATGTGGCCGGGCTGGTATCGGTTGGAACAGGATCCAGAACCCACCACTGACACATTAGTACATAAACAATAATGAAACAATATACATAAGCAATGAATTTAATATTAGATTGATTACGAGTTCATAATAGTTATTATAGTTGAGATGTAATGGCATTTATGTTATATACACAAAGTACACAGTATGTATATCACAGAAGTGAGTACACCACATTTTGCAAATATTTAAGTATATCAGTTTAGTGTTTTAGACATTAATGAGTTGCATTATTTTGAGGGGACAGCACATTTACACTGTTATACAGTACAAGCTGTATACTCACTACTTTGTATTGTAGCCAAGTGTCATTTCTTCAGTGTTGTCGCATGAAAAGATATACTTAAATATTTACAAAATTTGAGGGGGTGTACTCACTTCTGTGATATACTTATCTAGCATTGTTTTTCTTTTTAAAAAATTTGGCTTTGTAAACAAAAAAATTAAATTCCCCTTCATGGGCCCCCTTTGAGCTCCATGGGCCCTGCACCCCCCCCCCAAGACCTGCCTAGTATTAAGAACGCTATGAAAGCATTTTTAATTAAAACAGAGAGTCCTTCCAAACCAGATTTTGCTACTAATCTAAAACCAGACAGCTCTGAGTTGATTTCTTCAGGTGAAGCTGAAACACTGGCGATGTCAGCCTCTGCTTTGCTGCTGCTTCTGCTGCCATTGAAACGGGGAGGGGGGGCATGGTGTTTGGGAAGGGAATCATTATGTGCTGGAGGAAGATTCTAGACGCTGGCCTGACCATCTCATTGCGCATGTGGAGGAAGGGAGTTTCCCGCCAAGGTTAACTGTCCAGCATTCCATCCTGGTGATATTTTTTGAAGATATCTCCCACCTAACAGTTGGGTGAATTATAATTGGACTATGGACTGGGGTGCCAAGGGGAGGGGATTGACCTATACATGATATTCATTGCTTTCGCAACTAATTAACCAGATTCAGCTTAGCTTCGCTACTATTCGTTTGTAATTAGTAAAAGTACACTTAATTTCAAACAAATGGAGTTGAGTGGTTTCTTTCCTGATTATTAAATGAAGCAGCAACTGACAGGCAAACTATATATATTTTATTTTTAAGGCTTTTGGCTCTATTTCCACATTGGCTGGACCTCTTGCCTTGCTACTTGGGCTTCGGGTTCCTATAAGAAGAATGCTAACTAGAAGGATCTGTAGTTCCCCTTACTAGCAGTGAGATAAAAGTAAAATCGAAGGGTGCTGTCAGTTTTCCCCTTCTTTGAATCCTCTATCTCACTCTAAAGCACTGGCCTGCTTGCTTGTTTTCTTACTTTCCCTTCCTTCTCTCCATTATATCTTTTAAATCCTTTCTACACCGAACAGTTTTAGCCTCAACATCTAACAAACCCAATTTCCTGTTCACAATGAATGTCACTTGGACCCTGAGCTCTGGGGGGTGGGGGTGTTACAATTGCTTTTTAAAAAGAATTTCCTGGTAAGATTGTCCTGGGGAAAGTCCATATCTATGGTCGCCTACATCCTGTCCTCACCAGCTTTTCTGGTTCTCCTAGTTCACAAGCGAACCTGAACCTGAGACGCAGATGGGCAACTTGTCCTGCCTCCCATTGGTATTTTGCCTAGCAGGAGGAAAGGAAGAGCATGACACGTAGGAGTGAAGATGGAGAGCCCTGAGGGCCAGAGGCTTGAGAGATGTGAAGTGAGTCCTACGTAATAGAACGAGCAGAGATTCGTGGAAGCTCCAAATTGAGGGAGAGGGAAGGCTTAGTACTTCATCATGAAATAAAAGGGTATTACTGAAGTCTTACCTTTTGGCACACCTGTGTCTAGTTCTGGGCCACACAGTTCAAAAAGGGTGGTGACAAATAGCAACACGTTTTGAAGTCTTTTGATGAAACCAAGCCTCATGAAGAACAGTTTAACTAGGTGGGCATGGTTAGACAGCAGAAGAAATGACTGAAGGGAGATATGATAACAGTCATCAAACATCTGAAAAGTTACATATAGGAGAGGGAGTAGACTTAGTCTCAGTTTATTTATTTATGAAATTTAAATTGCTGCCTATTCGCACATGGCGACTCAAGGCGGCTTACAGAATATAAAATCCCATATCAAAACAATAAAACTAATAGAAGAGTGATATAATAAATTAATATACTAAAATCACCCCCACCCCGGTGACAGCACATCACACGAGCAATTTAATGGGCTCCATCCAGTGATGAAATTCAATTTTTTTTACTACCAGTTCTGTGAGTGTGGCTTGGTGGGTGTGGCAGGGGAAGGATACTACAAAATCTCCATTCCCACTCCACTCTCGGGCCAGCCACAGGTAGCAATTGCCGGTTCTCCAAACTACTCAAAATTTCCGCTACAGGTTCTCCAGAACCTGTCAGAACCTGCTGGTTTTCACTCCTGGCTCCATCCCGCTCTGGGTTCCCCAGGCCTGCTGGCAGAACGAGGTCTTCAGGGCCTTCCGGAAGAAGAGTGGGGGGGGGCATTCTAATCTCCGTGGGGATGATGTTCCAGAGAGAGGGGGCCACCATGGAGTAGGCCCTTCTTCTGGCTCCCACCAGGTGTATCTCCCTAGGAGATGGGAACCACAACATTCCCTGCTGCCCCCCACCCCAGAACCAGTGGATTAACACTCCAAGGAAGGAGGTCTAGATCAGAAATCAGAAAAAACTTCCTGGCTTACAACCCGTCAGTCAGTGGAACAGAATGCCATATAATATGTTAAGTTCTTCTGTAGAGGCTGTATGGTCATCTCTCAGTGATCCTCTTGTAGATCCTACACTTGGACTGGGGCTTGGATTAGATGACCCAATTCTATGAAAAGTTGTCTTTCATCCATAAGCTTGCCAAATTGGAGGAGAGTAGGTGTCATTATAAATAGCCATACACTGATGTGTCTCAAAATCAGCTACGCTTTGCTAGTTTACTGATGAAATCGGAGAGCTGCTGTTGTCCAGATATTCTGGGCTACCATCCCATTAGCTCTAAACTGCATGACCAATGTTTAAGGGCTTAGAAATTTGCAGTCTCAAATTTCTGAAAAAAACCCTCTCGATTGCCTATATGCTGTTTCTGGCATTTTAAAGTGAGAATCCGTTTGGACTTAATGTCCCTCTTAGTTATTTCTGGCACTGCATAAATGGTTACCGATACGCCATTTCCTCTGTTTTTGTGGATGTTGAGGTTTATAGCCTTTTTGTTCCTCTGTGACTGTCCTAAGTAGCTCTGTGTACGTGTGCCTACCAAATTAAAACTCTGTTGAATGCCTCGTATCATGAAACGGCTCCTAGTCCAGGCAAACTTTTTCGCCACAAGCACTCTGTGGTTCTGCTGCAGTAAGCTGAACACAGCTGACCATTTGTGAGATTGCCACGGCTGAGATTTGTGTCAGAGATTAAAGCAGACGAAAAAGGCAAAGCTTCTCTCCTGAAGGCTCACCATTAGTGAGAAATGGGAAATGGTTTCATTACTGCGTCACCTGCTGATGCCACAAGCTTAGTTACACACCAGATAAAATGTTTCCATACTCAGATTTATTTTTTATGACCAATTTTGGCTTCTGCAACATTGCTAATGTTTAAAAAAAATGAAGAAAGCGAGTGCATTTCATATGATTGTCAGTTTGGAGCCAGCCTTTTGGACTTTGTGTAGTGGTTACTGTCTCTGCTAGTAACATCACTCAGCACACAAATATATACAGTATATATATGTACACACGATAGGTCCTACTAATTGTTTTGGAGTTTTAGCTCGATGTATAGTATAGTATAGTATAGTATAGTATAGTATAGTATAGTATAGTATAGTATAGTATAGTATAGTATAGTATAGTATAGTATAGTATAGTATAATATTGCAATTATCATCTGGCTGACAAGCACCAGTATCTTCCTTGTCATTCCTTTGAAAACACTGCAACTGAGGCAGGAAATAGGCTCGCAAAAGTATCTGTTATTAATGGAAACTTTTCTGAAACAAAACTGCTGACATGCTGACTTGGAACGTCCATGCCAGTGATGGGATTCAAAATGTTTTACTACCGGTTCTGTGGGTGTGGTTTGCTGGGTGTGGCAGGGGAAGGATACTGCAAAATCCCCATTCCCTCCCAATCAGCTGGGACTCGGGAGGCAGAGAATAGATGGGGGTGGGGCCAGTCAGAGGTGGTATTTACCGGTTCTCCGAACTACTCAAAATTTCTGCTACCGATTCTCCAGAACTGGTCAGAACCTGCTGAACGCCACCTCTGGTCCACGCATCTGAAAGTTGCCAATTGAGAAGCACTGCTTTAGGTCTTTCCGCTGAGGATTTCAGGGCAAGGATTCAGTGTGGGAACTGAAGCTAACCCGGATATTGAATTTCCTGGAAACTGTATGAGGTGCAGTTGAAAGAATTGGATACGTTTGGGTTGAATAAAAGAAGATGGAAAGGGATTGCATCCTTTAAAATGTAAAACACTGTCATGCGAAAAGCTGAGCCAAGTGGCTCTCTAATAGGCCCCAGGCAGAAAGCTAGAATTGACAGGTTGATATTATCAGGAAGCTGATTTAACTCAAGGTTAAAAGTTTCTAACAGCTATTTGATAGAGAATTTACTTCTTCTTGTGATTTTGGATAGGAAATACCGGTACTTCAACTGCATGATCCTGCACTGATCACTGTGTTATTTTTCCTTCTCTTCCAATTCAAAAGTATTGTTAATACGTTTTGTGTAACAGTGTAAAGAGAATTAAAATGAGTACAACTAAGTGTACCTGCCCATCAGAGGTGGGTTCCTACCAGTTCGCACCTATTCGGTAGAACCGGTTCGTCAAATCTACCAAACCTGTTAGAAGAGGTTCCACCAGTGGACCTGGAAAGCAGGCCACATCTAGAGAAGAGGTTCCAAAATTTTTTGAAACCCACCACTGGTCCTTGGATATGATTATTCTACACTATCATGCTCATATTTATAAAACTCAGTGCCTCTGTGAAAGGTAAGGATGACTACTGCGTTTGTGGTGCAATCAGAACATTGCGTGTGTTGAAGTTGTTTTAATGCAAACCAAAGATGCCTTTAAAAAAACAAGTTTACATCATATTCTTATGCATGCCAGTGCTATGTATGAGGTAATTTAAGGTGGTTCTGACACATGTCGTCGGCATCTTCATATCTGGTCACATGGGCGGCAAGCCACTCCCATCCGGCCATATGGGTGGCAAGCCACTCCCACAAAGAAGGCCACACCCACAGAGTAGGTTCGAACAATTTTTGAAACCCACCACTGCTGCCCATGTAGTGATAAGAAGATTAACACTATTTCGCATGTATTATTATATTGTAAATTCCATAGGAATGTCGGATGTGCATATCTTCTGACCCTAATACATAAATTTCTAGGAAAGCAAAACATTTTCTATATGAATCATCTCCTCGAAGATTCAAAACCCCTTAGTACTTGTGCAGTAGCCAAATTCTGTGTTGCCACAATGAAAATAAGGCAAAGCTGGTCACAGAAATAATTACTTCTTTTATTCTTCACTTTAGGTTTAGTACATGTTAGCTATCTTGTTTTAGGTGATACGTATTTTTTGGTTCGTAGATTGTAATATTTTACATTTATACTTGCAGAGGTAATTAACATAGCTTTGTAATGATGTGGGTTACATTTGTTATTTTATCTTTGTTATGGTAGCGTCATGTCTCATCTACCATATTTGATTTTAGTTTGGCGTTGGTTTTTCACAAATTTTTTGCAGATCATTGACTGAATAAATGGGTCAGTATACGTTTTACTTTTGCAATTTAAAAAAAAGGAAATAAGTGACACTATAATCTGAGTGATGCATTTCTAATTTTGCTCCCTGTAACCTAAGCACCCATAGACATGGGGGGGCGGGAGAGGAGAAACCCACTATTTTCTATTAAACCTGGAATGAATTATGTTGCGAGTACAGGTTTAATGCCACTGTGTTTTCTTTTCCTTTGATTGTCTATGAAAAATCCAATGATCCTTCAAACAGCTAACTACATTCTGGAAAGCAAACAGCTCTTTCTAACATAATGAAAACAAGCTGTAGCTGTTGTATGTAACAAAAGGCAATGAAAATGCCAGAGTGGCACTCAGGGTTATCCAAAACTAGATTATTCGCAGAGCAGCTGGTTGTTTCCAGAAAAGACGGTCTGAAATTCAGCATGGAAAGTGGAATGCTTTCTAATCACATGTTTCTCAAATTATAAGCTCCCTTGTTCAGCCAAAGGGCCCTGTGATTTTGATAGGCCAGTCACTGACCACAGGTGAATATGCAGAGAGATCCCTGAGCTATGTGGTCAGCTGCAACTTTATTCAAGAAGAAGAGAACTTAGCTGCTTTAGTCTAACATTATCCCATTTGAATTCTGCATTATGACTTCAGTTTAGTGACATTTATGCCAGATTAGACTATCTGTCCTTCCAACATATTGTCTGTGACACAGGTGTACCCCGATTGGTGGGCAGACTTGGCATCTGTCACGGTAGTGGTGGTGGTGGGATGTTTTAAAAGTAGGAGTAGAACTGAATCTCATTTCTTCTCATCTACATTTGTGTGGAATTAAAATGGAGGTATAATAACTTGCCATGAATCTGATCACTTCCTTCTCCTGCCCACAGTAAAAATGGCTCTTTAGTGGCAATTGCTGCAACAGGTGCTTTTGGGCCTCATGAGGTCTCATGCCAGATGCTCTTAGTCTATTAGCTCTTCCTGACAGGACTTCCAGATAGAGTACCTAAACCAGGGGTGGGCAATTAATTTTCCCAAGAAGCCACATGAGGAACTGTTGTGGAGGGCCGAACCAATAGGGCTGTGAAGGTACATGATGTAACGCAACACAGTTGCATGTACAGTGTACATTTATTTACATTTGATTTCTAATTTCCCATTGACCTCATGTGAGCTGGACAGGGACAGCCAAAGAGCCGGATGTGACCCGGGTGCCATAAAATGCCCAGGTCTGATCTAAACTCAACCTCCTTCTGCATTTGGCCAGTGATCATAGAGTCTGCCAAGAGGACTGTAGCTGAGAAATACTGGATGATTCAAAGCTGCCTCCATATTTCCTGGCAATGGTTCTCAGAGTTTCCAACTAAGTTTTTATATCTCAAAATGCTATTTGTTCTTTTTTGAAATTGCAAAACATTTTTGCATGTAACGAGGAGAGAGTTAATCTCTGGGCCACCAAGTTCAGTTAATCTGGTAAATGAATGAGAAAACAAACCTGAAGTCACTACCCAGGACTGACACAGGCATGTCATAACCTGGATGAATTGACCGCACTTGACAGAGAATCCTATCCTATCCTACCCTTTATTTTCCTTTCCTTTTTTCCTTTCCTTTTTTTCCTTCCCCCTTTTTTCCCCTTCCCTTTTTAAAAAAAGGTTTTATTGTCAGGAGTGAACACCTAGGTAAGTATACAGTTACAAATACCTGTTTTTATTTCTATTTCTAAAATACGTTATTCTTTTCTGCATCAATAGTTTTTGAAGATCTACATCTTCCAAGATTGCTTCCAGGTGCGATTCAAGGTGTTGGTCACGATCTATAAAATGGGCTACTTGAGGGAACATCTATCTCCCATAGTTCCTGCCCAGCTCATCCAATCTGCGGGGTTGACACGCTCTAGGTTCTTTTGATTAAACAATAGTGGGGGCCCAGGAATGTCTCTTCTCTGTAGCAGCACCTGCCCTCTAGGTGGTTTGAAAATATAGGTATCTGACACAATGTCGTCATATTTTCTTTACATCCATGCAAATATAGGGCCTAATATGTTCACCATTTGGGAGTCATCATAAAGATTTGAGGTGGCTTGCCTACTCCTACCTGTTCCTCTTTGGCCCAACTGTTTCTTGGTGATGTATTTGCCATACAAGACAACACATGGCATATACTTGGTGGATAATTGTTTTGGACTCAGTATTGGAAGAGTTTAGCCAGATCATAATTTGATGGCAAAAGGCTTTAGGAGAGTGAATCCCTTATTATACAAAATGGGGAAATGAGGATCTTGAATTTTAAGAGACAAATAATCTTCACAGTTTATCAAATATTCCTACAGAAGGTTACTATTCCAAAGTCAACTATCCCCAACCAATTTAAACTGCAGGCTGGGTAAAATTTTCAAGTACAATTAAGACAAGGAAGATGGGATAGGTGTCAAGGAGCCTGAATTGTTATCTGCCAAGATTTTTGTAAAAATATTTTACTTATGCCCTCATCTGTGCACATTGATCATACTTTATCTGTGAGGTAAATGGTTAAGAGTTTATATTCTTTCAACTCCTAGATATTTTCCTTAGCTGCACAGCAAGCTTTCCCCTCCTCTTGAAATTAAGTGAGCTGGACCAAAGGCAATAGGAGCAGTCTCAGGGACTATAACCAGACTGCATCTTTCTGGAACAAAACACTTTAGTGCAGTTTTACAGTTTAGCAACAGGTTTAGTCTTTAGTTTTTTGTTTTAATGCTACTCATGACAGGAAAGCAGGCAACGCTGTTCATTCAATTTAAATCAACTTGCTGATCAAGACCAAAAAAGAGAGCATGCTGAATCAGACAGTTTCCTTTATCAGTTTCAGAACCAGATACACAAGCTAGACACTTTTTATTCAAACCTGATTAAAGCAGTTCGCAGTTCATATACCAACCTGATTGCACTGTGCCCGTAATCTGTATTGTGAATGATATCCACAGAGTTACCGGGCAGTTCCAGTACAAGTAGTCCTCGACTTACAACAGTTCGTTTAGTGGCCATTCAAAGGTATGATGCTGGGGAAAAGTGACTTATGACCATTTTTCACACTTACGACCGTTGCAGCATCCTCATGGTCACATAATCAAAATTCAGATGCTTGGCAACTGGTTCATATTTATGAAGGTTGCAGTGCCCTGGGGTCATGTGATCACATTGTATGATTTTCTGACAAGCAAAGTCAATGGGGAAACCAAATTCACTTAAAAACCTTATTACTAACTTAACAACTGTAGTGATTCATTTAACAGCAGTGGCGAGAAAGGTTGTAAAATGGGGCAAAACTCGCTTAACAAAATGTCTCACTTAACAACATAAATTTTGTGGTCATAAATCGAGGACTTTGTCAAAACACGCACCAATATAAAACAAGAGTAGTGAAATTTCCTGACACACAGAATTGTATAGTGACCCCAAAGGAGAATTTACAAGGGCATCGCACTCCAAATGCGGCTTCCAATGGCCACTACCAGCAAAGTCGGAATTTTCCTCTTGATCCAACTTCATCTCACTGGGACACTTGAAGTCACAAGGAAATTAAATCAGCAAAGTAGATTCTTGGCAGCTCACTCTTTAATGAATGGAAAACAGCAGTGTGTCTTGTGTGTGTGTGTGTGTAGTGGGTGGGGAGAGGGACAGAATTTGACAGAGCAGGAGAAAGAACAATGAGCCCTTTAGAGTGAAAATAGTAGGGGGAGGGTAACTAAAAAGGAGGAGGGAAAAAAACCCCCAATAAAAACATGTAGATGACAGGACCGCGATACTAGTAACTATCACATTCACATAATCCACTTAAGGTCTTGAGTTATGGAAATGTGACTGGCTGCAAATAACTGCCACATGTGGTATAGGCCCAAACTTTTAAAAAAGTAAGTTTGTATATAAATCTTTTCGTATCAAGTTCATGTCTAAGGAATTTTGCTGTTTTACAGAAAGTCCATTCGGAATTCTTCATCAGTTGCCCTCTCACCCCCACATGGACAACTGATGAAGAATGGCATGTTTTGGGCTTTTCCATAAAAATATTTCTATCAGGACCACTGTTTGAAATATAACATGTGGTCAACATTTTGTATTTTATCAAGCATAAGTGAGTCAGAAAATATACACTTAACCTACATCTGGATTATCTATACACTGAATGGAGCTGCCCTTTCCATACATTAGAAACTACAAGATGTGGCATGGAGTAAGCACTCCCAAGCCACAGACTGAGTCATGGTAAGGACATGTGGTTAGTTCTACTTCCTTTCCCCCTTTTTTAGTTTAAACTACGTTAAATAGCCTGCCCAGAATGTAAAAAATGTAATTATAAAAATGTGATCTGCTAACTTGGACTGTGTCACAATCTAAGTATGCTGTTACTGTATGATCATACTCTTTCAAACATGACTTACTCTTCCTCTACCAATTCTCATAATTATACCAGTACTTGAGTCAAAATAATGATGAGCACAATACAGCACAAAGTCACTTGAATTGTAATGGCACTCATTCCCCAATATTTAATGTTGTTGACTGATGGAATAATAGATAGCCTTTAAAAAAAGAATCATATTTTTACAGGTGTCCCTGGTATTTCTACACGCCCAAAGAGATTGGAGGGAAGAGCTGTAGAAAAAAAACCTTTGTTATGTGACACTGTATATTTTGAGGAAAAAATAATAACAGCTTTCGAAAGATTTTAATGCTTATATTTTTCTGACCTTAATTGTATTAGAAAATCTGTCGAGTCAAATTTTGGGATCATACATTAAGGCAGTAGGCTTGAAAGCAGGAGTGAATTCTAGTTCTGCCAGGGATAGAAAGCCAGCTGGCTTACCTTGGGCCAGTCCTGGGGTGGGTTCCGGCCGGGTTTACTGCCACTTCACTTGTGCGCATGCTAGATGTGCTCTGAGCGTGCATGCATAATTCAATTAAAATTGTTCTGCGCATGCGCAGAACTTAAAAACAAAATGGCAGTGCAGATGGCGCCGGCAGGAGAACCGCGCTGGTTCGGGGGCGTGGCAGGCTTGGGTCACTGCCGGTTCCAGCGACCCAGGCTGCCATACCACTACCAGTTCGACTAAACCAGGCTGAACCGGTAGGAACCTACCTCTGGGCCAGTCCCACCCTCTGAAGCCTACTGACCTCACATGGTGGTGGTGGTGGTGGTGGTGATTGTGGGGAAAATAGGAAGGAGGTTTATGTTGGATATGTTTGCTTTATTTGTAAAAATAATAAAGGCTGGATACAAATAAATAAAAAAACATACTTTATAACTAATACCACGTTAATTGTACCAGGTAGCGCAGACTCATGACTTTATCCACTGCCAGGAATGCCTTCTTAGTTTCTTATTTTTAGGAATCCCAAGCAGATGTCATGTCTTCTTGTTTGAATTACACACTGTACTTAATCATTATATCAACACCTATATTGCATGTGATATTTTAAAGCAACATGATTAGTCATCTATGATTTGGTTGTTTTTATGACCCATCTGTGGCACACCAAGGAGCAAGCACAATGCCCTTTGTTAATGATTGTGGCCAGAGTTAGCACATGTGGTGGTTACATACATATAAACCAAGGAGGAATAACTGGTATTAGCACCAAGGCCTCTAAGGCTAAATTGTATAAGGTGCAAACTAATCATCACTGAATTCAATGGGGAGCAAGATCAAAACATTGAAGAAGTGAAGACATTTTGTTTGTTTAAGCTAATTAAATTAATCCCATTATGTTACTGTGCATTTCTTTTTGGTTCTGCGGTAGTCTTTTAAGAAATATTCTCTTATATTCTGTTAAAAACCTCATAATCTAACTCCAGCTGAAATCACGAGTCATTATGTTCTTTCTGGTTTGTGTGTGTAATGTTATTATTTATCTATGAATTAAGTTGCACTTCATTGCAAGCAAAACTCTGCGCTCCTTGAAGAACGAATATTCGAGCTCTTAACTGTGTGCTCTTTTATAATTACTGGTATTAAAATATACATTTTATTACACTTGATAACTCGGTACTATCTTTGAGAGTCTTTATTTTAATGTTAAATATTGCCTATATAGTTTTGGCAAAGATGTTGCCAGACTACTGTACTCATGATTCATGGGTCATAATTAAAAACAAAACAAAACTGTAAAACTACACAGCGTTCACAGAGGCATTGTATCCATGGTGCGTTTATACCAGTTTTATTACTGGTTCGCTTGTGCGTGCATGCAAGCTTGTGCGTGTGCACGACATCTGGGCAGGTGGGCGGAGCCTTCCTCTGCCGCCACTACCAGTTTGGCCGAACTGGGCTGAACAGGGAGCAATCCACCTCTGCATTGTATTAAACAAAAATACAAGTCAGAAAAAAATGCTTGTTTGGCACCCTTTTTGATAACCTAGCCAACTTTTTCTCAAATGTGGTTTTCTTCCAAAACAATACAGTAAAACCACCATAAGCACATTGAAGATTGAGTATCTTTATAGGTGACCTGTTAGTTATTATCACCTAACTGAGCTGTTCTAGAAAAACTTTATTGTAACAAATCTCAAATATTCAGCTTTTTGGATGTCTTTTCTTAACGTAGGAAAAAATAAACATACATATCAGGATTGACTGTTCTTCACTGCGGTTTTACTTTGAAATAGAAGCAGCTAAGAGAATGTGCTGAAAATATTCTATCAGCAGTTGGAGAAATACTCTGAGACATCTTAGAATGTATTTTTTAAAAACAAAAATACAGCAAAATTTTCCTGTACTTTGTTAGCTGAGCTAATTTGTGTAACGCGTTCCTAGATTGTATGAATGCATTATCCAGCCTTATAGGAGTTTGCTGCATAATTGTAACCTTGCTATTTAGAATTCAAATTGTAAGGAGTCTACCCTTAATTCCAGGGACACTTCACATCTCAACAGTAACTACACTGTTATTCCCCATTTCCCATCTGTTTCCATAAAGTTTAATTTCTTGGTTGTTGAAATAGAAAAGTATTCAAAACACTAATGGGAAGATCGTTGACCAGTGGTGTCCAGTCTTGGCAACTTTAAGACCTGTGGACTTTAACTCCCAGAATTCCACAGCCAACTATTTTTTTGAAGTACACAAATCTTAAAAGTTGCCAAGGTTGAACACCCCCGATTTAGATCTTCCTAATCATGAGCGGATTGTTAGTTGCAATGCTGCCTAGTGAAGGCATGCATTTCAGGTAAATGCCTAAACCCAACCCAAGCCATTTTCAATTTTAAGATTTCTAGAAGGACTGACACAGATCTTCTTATAAGCACAGACAGGTCTTACTTCATATAAGACAGATTTGTCCATTGAAATAACGTAGTGCTTGCCGAGATCCAAGAAATACTTCACAAAGTTCACAATAAGATGAACTTCAGAACAAAAATCTGAAGTTCTGCCTACTCTCTTTGCTGGTTCTTCAGAGCCCGATTTCAGTCTTTATAAAACAAAGATTACTATGGTGCTAAGCAACATGCTTGATTCTATTCCAAGAATTGTAAACGCCCATCTCATCCCAACTTGAAATCAGCATGACGACTGAATATCATCATACTGAGATCACTGGAGTATCAGACATTTTACACATATTATCATAGAAGTGTTACAAAACTGCTCTGATGTTACAACAACATACAACACGGATAGATCGAATTAGTTTACAGGCCTTAAAAAAGCCCAACACTCCACTCTTGCTCCAGGCTTCTGTACTGTGGAAATGATAGGGCTAATTGGATATGCTAATGCCTGTTCTTCTGAATGGTGTTCATATCGAAGGATCTAGGCAGGTTTTATTTGGGATAAGGAACCCCCCCTCTTCCTTTTAAAGTTTAAAAGTAAACTTTATTGGAGACCTACTGATTTTATACTTCATAGCACCAGCTCCTACACTATTAGAAAACAATGAAGCTCCTGTGTAAGGGGCATGCTATGAGAAAATAGCAACTTTCTTCAAGTTGTTTCCTGGCTTTAAATCCAAAATATAGAATTGAAATGCCCATTTACTGAATTTTATGCCTCATGAATCCAGCATCAATTTAGTTACCAAGAATACTCCGTCAAAACTGTCACACAGGAAAATGTGTATCGGAACAGCCAGATACTGAAAAACTATCCTAGAACAGCAGCAGCCTTCTACATTATAATTGCACAGAAGGTATTTTTCTAGAAATAGGTGTGCCACTAATACATTGCAGCAGCCTCTGGCAGCTTGCTTGGTTTCTATACTCGGTCAAAGGAGGCACATAGGGACTCCTCTGACTCACCAACATGAATGCAATTTCTTGTCACCTGTACCTATTGGGCGAGTGCTCAAATACAAAGCTTGCTTTGGCATAATTTTTAACAACACATTATCATGAGGCATCAGTGTAACCAACTTCTTTAGCTGACCTATATTCTGTTCTACAATATCAGTGTACTACTATATTATTTAACCAATAAACCAAGACCGCAACAGTAATTGAATTTTAAAGAATTTTAATACAAACTTAATATAAACTATTTCAGTCCCTCTCTTTAACATAAGACATTGACTCAAAATACTTTTATACCTTTTTCAAGTATTGCACAATGTAGGTACAAAATTAATATTTACGATTACATTTTCTTCCATAATATATAGCAAAAAATCTTTAAACTTTTTAACAGAAAATACAATTTGTGTTTCTTTCTTGGAAAAGTTTTCCATACAGTTTAAATTCCACCACTTAAGGAATATTTGTACACTTTTTAGAATTGATGTTTTTTTAAGATGGATTTTATAATTTCAGTAAAAAAAATACAACATGAAGCTGCTGCAGTTGTCACAGATCACTGTAGTAAAAAGATAAAAATGCAATACCATGTTGTAGAAACAATATATACTCTGATATTTTACAAACTTTGTACTAAATTAAATTATACAATTAGAAAAGACCAATAAACCCATTTATTAGTGCCAATTTTTTATGTATAAAAAATCAGCTGTCCTTGCTATATCTTAAATACTGTAAGAGGCCATATCTTGAATATATTTAATGTACAGTCAGTAAAAAATAACTTTGTGCTTGGTTGGCAAATGAAAAAAAGATGCATGTTGTCCTTATCTAACCAAGCTTGAATGTATTCATACTACAAGCTTTTTAGAAAAAAACTCAAGAGGTGAAAAAGTTAACACCCTTGGGTACGTGCATTTCAACTTGTACAATATGATTTGTATTTTTGTTTAGTTAGCCATAACAGGCTGGAATTGCTGGTTAGAGTACTGCATGCTATTTAAACTGAAATTCAAGCCATCCACAAAAGACTTTTCATTTAGACCTCCGTAGGCTGCAAACATATCAAAGGCATTACTGTACTGGAGAGGACTAAGGTTAAGGGGATTGTCTCCAGGGAACAGGTTGTTTGTACTACCTTGGCCCTGCACATTAGGGAAAATGAATTCCTTTGCGTTAGGAGAAAGGGCAGATGTTTTCTGCTGCTGTTGTGATGGTTGTTGCTGTTGTGAAACTTGCTGGCTGTTGAGGCCAAGACCATAGAGAGAGTGCATGGAGGATGAAAGAGCTTTCTGTTTCAGCAGATCGTTGACATTCAAACCAAGATTAGTGGGAGAAGTGCGGGCAACCTTGTTGGTACGGCTGCTGTTCTTCATTTTGGTTGAGCCAAACTTGGTGGCAGCAAACGTGGCAGTGGTGAATGTTAAAGGCTGAGTGGAACGGGGCATGAAGGTTGGGCTCACAGTGGCAGAATGACCAATGGGAGGCGAAGGAGAGCTTGATACAGATGATGTGGGGTCGCTAATTGGCATGAATACCTGGGCCTCTGGGTTAAAGCTATTCTTGATTTCTTTATCTAGTTCACATCCATTTTCACTGGAATCATCCACATAAAGCACTTTCACTGGTCCCTTTTCACCAATTTGGTATGAAACCTCAAATGGGTCAATCCAAACACTAAGATCCTGAGGCAGATTGCCACGAACATCATCAATGTCTAAACCACTCTCTTTGGATGCTTGTTCAATGACTGGGTCCACTTTTTCGCCTACATGTATACATCTAAACCCTGATCCTTTATATGGCTTATCTGGATACCAGTGCCCTTCATACTTCTTCTTAAGCAGTCTTTCAAGTTCTTCACCAAAAATGTTCACACGTCGTCTGGGAAGCTTATTGTACAAATATGAGATAATAAAATTGAGTGCTACTTGTATTTCAAGCTGCATAGCTGCTACAGCACAAAATTACAGTCTCTGTTTCAAACCACAACAATCAGGAAAAAAAGTTCAAAATACCACAGGAAAGCAAAAATTGTTTTCAAAGTGCTGATTTTAGTTGATAATTATTCTTCACCTTGAGTAGTGTTGTTCCTTCATGAGGGGGTAAAAAAAAGAAAAATCCACGTAAGAAAAGTACAAGAGAAAATGAGCAAGGCCTATTAAATTCACACTTTCCCTAAAGCAGGCTACATTTCTTACAGGCAGTATCTGCACTACTGCTTGGTACTATTTTGCAAATACTACGTAGGCTAATTAGGTTAAATAGTCCAAATACAAACTACTATAAAAAGCACCAATAACATGTCTGAAAGTATAACATTCCAAAACCTGAGTTTTGTTTAATTGTGTCTTTAATGTCTAACTGGAACCATAAAAAGCCTACCAAACATTCTGTAGCAAACCTATTTCTTAGGATTCATAGAATTCAATTGTAATACTTGGTATTATTTTCTCTACTTAGATTAAAATAGTCCCTTCTGTTAAAAGCTATCTAATATAGCATTTGCAATATTGCTTCAGCTGAGTCAGAAATGTCATAAATACTATCTTTTGGCAGGTTAAAAAAACCCCTACATATGTCAGCTTCCAGAATCATTTTTATTATTTAGTTACAAGCATGACATGTACATTCATTAAAGAGAAAAAAGCAAAGAAGCCACTCTAATTCTACAACAGCTTACTAAATCAAGACCCCTTGGGAGGATTGGGGGGGGGGGCGGGGCGGGAGATCATTCCATAATAGAAACAGTACTCAACCAGAACATACAATCCTTACAGGAATTTTTTCCCTTCAATTATAAAGCAGTCAAAACAACTTTAATTACAAATTAAAATGAAAAGGTAAATGTGAACCTGCTTGAAAATTATATTGCCAGCTTTTAAATTAATTTCCCTATTTAAGTTCCATCTTTAAGCAACTTATAACAATTAATAGTTGTATTTCCTTTCATATTTTTTTTCACTGCACTGCAACATTAGCTTGAAATCTATCAAGTTTATAAACCAGAGGGGAAAAATCTACTTCAAAATTTCTAAAATTTGCAATAGTTGATTTCAAATCTTCTCAAGACATTTCCTTTCGCCCTCCTTACATGATAAGAGAACCACCAGCTGATAAGGCAAACTTTAAAACATTTTGCTAGATCAGCAGTGGGTGGGATAAGGAAAGATCAAGGGCAAACAGAAGATATTTACAAATGACATATGTAAGGTACAGAACTGATTGAGGAAGCTCTTTAAAATTATGTATCCATTCCTTTAACTCCCTTGCACTGTAGGAAAGATATTGCCCAGGGAGGGTAGATGCTGTACAGTATGGCACAAAAAGACTCAAATATTTCAAACGCTTATCTATTTTTAACACAAACCTTTTTAAAATCAGTTAACCTGGCTAATTACATCAATCATAGTAGTGGTGGTGAGAGAGAGCTGGAGAAAAGCAAGTATCTTAAGCAGAGTAATACAGCATTACATAATCAGGCAGTTGAGTCTCATTAGATTTCTGCTCACAGCTCTCCAAGCTCCAGCAGCAAGAGAAAAGTGTTTTCTATAAAGGGGGGGGGGGGGAATGATTGGCTAAGGCCTCTCTCTCTCTCTCCCTCTAACCAAGCCCAACCAAATCCTCTGCCCTCTCATTGCCAATCTATTTTTGCCCTTTATACCATTTGGGACAGGAAGAGACTTCGCAAAAAGTGATACAACTGTGGCAATGCTAAGGGGGTCATTTAGCTCAGAAGCCCTCTCACCACCACCACCACCACCACCACCACCACCCCATTCCTATTGTCTGGGGTTTTTTTTTAAAAAAAAAAACATTTCTTCCCCCGTATAAAAATCGGTCGCCTCCCTACCTCAAGAAACCTTCACCCTGCAAAAACAAAAAAGAGAAAGAAAAAAAAAGGATACATCTCCCCTTTTCCACCGTGTGGCTACAGCGCTACAAACTACTTACACGTACAACAAAAATCGGCCTGTCAGCCAACACCTCCTCCCCCCAACCCTCTTCCAGGGGGACAAGCAGCTCAACCCAGGCCGGTTTCCCCCCTCCCGTCGCCCAGTTCTCCTCCGCCCCTCCGCGGAATTGGGAGGGGGGCAAACCCTCCAACTGCCCTCGCTGCGCCGCCCCTCCAGCCCCCTCCCACCCCGTGGCTACTAGGGAGGGGCCGATCGGCCAGCCCCAGGCACAGAGCCAGCAGGGATCCCGGCGCGGCGCGAGCAGCCGCCTGCCTGCCTGCCCGGGACCCTCCTGCCCGAGCCTCCCTCTCCCCGCATTCGGCCGGGAAGGGGCTCCGCCCGTCGGTCCGTCCGTCCGTCCGTCCGTCCGCGCCACTCCCTCCTCCTCCTCCTCCTCTTGCAGGGTTGTGTCAACACCCTCCGCCGCTGCCCTGTCAGCCCTTCTGCCAACACCCCGCTCGCCGCCACAGCCTGCTGCTTCGCTCCCTGGGCGCGCCGTCCATCTCCCCACACGAATGGCCGTGAGGGCCGAGAGCCCCCTCCCCCGAAATCCGCCAGCCATCCCTCCCCCCTCGTCCGCCTCAGCGCCGGTCTTCCTCCTCCTCCGCGCCCCCCCCCCCCAGGAGTGCGAACGACACTCACCCGAGTGAACGGAGCAGGTGGCGTGACTGGTAGTGCAACAATTCCGGCGAGAGTCCCGAGGGGTGCGGAGGGCACGGAGGGGGCTCAGGAGTGAAGCCCCATTCCCCGAAAGGAGGCTCGGGAGAGGGGGGAAAAAGGAGGATGGCGCTGCTCGCCTCCGACCCGAGAAATGCACGCACCCCGCACGGCAGCTGCTCGACGCCTTCTTGTAAGCGCCCGAGTGCTCCTCCGGCCCCTATATATCGCCTCCCACGCCCCGCCCCGTTGGGCCCCGCGTGGTTACGCCCACCCGCTCTCCGCCCACCATTTAGCCGGGCCCCACCCACTAGCCTGCCAATCGGTCGCCTTCGGTTTCAACCGCTACTGCCGATAGGGCCTTTCCGCCTGCCAATAAGGCTGCAATCCCCGCCCCGAGTTCTCCCCCCCCCCTCCAATCCTTGTCTTCTTTTCTCGTCCGCCCTCTGCGCTGGTCTCTTCTTTTTTAGTTCTTTTTAGGGGTGATTTTAAAAAAAGGATATATAGATAGCTATATAGTATATACAGACAGGTATTGTGAATTTTTCTGTTGCCCAGATGGCTTTATTATAAAAAGCCTTACCCACCGCAAAACTCTCCTGACATGGGAAGAACGCGATTCTCTGCATGTTTCACTAAAGGATTAGGTAACCAGGAGAAAAATACATTATCTGCCCCCTCCCCTCGCCTCCCCGCCTTGCATCTGAGCAGAGATGTTTCTCCCCTCCTTCTGCATCACTCTCCCAGCTTTCGTGAGACCCAGATTCTTAAGGATTTCCTTTCTCGGTGTTGACAGCTGTTTCCAGCTTCTGTTTATTTCACTCCGTTCTCCAGCCACGGCCACCTCCACCTTCCCTATAGTTGTGGGTGCTCATCCTGTATCACATTAGCTTCCCCTCACCCTCCCCATCTTCAGCGTATGTGTGTGTGTTCGCTACTGCTGCTGCTGCTGCTGCTGCTCCTCCTCCTCAACGCCATCTTGCTTTAGGTGCCACCGCTTTCCCTCTACTCGCCCTTCCTCTCTGGGGCCAACGAGCCTCTAAGTAGTTAATCCCCTCCTCCAGCCCTGACGTCAACTCGCGGACGTCACGCCTCTTGGCACCTTCTGCCGCCCTCTAGAAAGAGAAAACTACGCATCCCGTGATGCCCTTCGCCTTGGCGTCACGGAGGAAAGTGTGTCTGGATCCAATCGCCGTCTCCGGCTCTTGACAATAAAGCAACATTTGTTCAACGACGTACAATGTGTGTATGAAGGGGAGGGGAGGGACGGTCTTTTGTATGCTTTCACTTGCCAATTGTTTTCCGTCTTACCTGGCGAGATTGTTTAGGAAAGGGGTAATTTTCCATTTCTTTATACTTCACACTACCTCGGAAGTTTTTTTTTTAAAGAGCTTGTTTCACAGGTCAAAGAAAGCGATGTCACTCCTGAATCCGTCTCTGCAACTCCTGCTACCGAACAGGCAACTAAATAGCCTTCTGTAATTGCTAAGGTGCCAATGCTGTAATTCAGAATGGAATGGAATAGAATAGAATTCTTTATTGGCCAAGTGTGATTGGACACACATGGAATTTGTCTATGGTGCGTATGCTCTTAGGGTACATAAAAAGACGAGATACATTAGTCAAGAATAAAAAAAAGAATCATAAGGTACAATTCTATAGGAAACTATTTTTTTAAAAAAAATGGGGGTTTGATTGGGTCCGTAATGGCCTTTATATTTCGGTGTAAAACACAATTCCCGTGTATCTCATCATGCAGACTTTCTGTTACGGTTTACCTTCCTAATTAATATCGATATATGTATATCTAAGTAGACCTTATACCGCTGCGATCTGTCCACACTCGCCTGCCCACGTATCTTTAGCAAAGCATCTTTAATCTAAGTACGAGGGTCCTGCTGCTCCCGGACGGCTTTTCTAAGCCGTCGACCCTCGGCGGGGACTGTTCATGAAACAGCAAGAATAGTTAGGTTTGGAAAAAAGGGAGGACGCAGCCAAGGATATGGAGGGGGGGGGGCAAAAAAGAAGTTCCCTTCTCTTTCCTGCCCACTGCAGGAAAAAGAGACAAAGGGCGATGTGGCACTGGGTGGGAAAAGGGGCGAAGGAAAGAAGGAGGGGGGTCCGCTCCCTAGCAGCGGCGAGCCCACACAGGAACCCTGATTGTCGCCCCCCCCCCCATTCTTCTCTCGACATTGGCTCCTGATCCTGCCAGTCACCCTTGTCCCACTCCGAGATGAAACGCTTGGCTTGCCCCGCTGTTAATTAGGATTAATTAAAATTAAGATAAAAAAACAGGAGGAAAAATATAAATATAAAGGGGGGGGGAGTCAAGAGCCAGAGACGGATGGAAAGGAGGAGTACGAGTAGACCCAGGAGAAGGCTGAGTAACGGGGGGGGGGGGATAAGAAGAAAGAATCACCAATGGGTTGAAAAAAAATGCTGCTCCAAAGGTGCAACCGAGGCGTGTGTGTGTGTTTGTGTATTGCGAGGTCCGCCTTCTGAGGTGGCTGCCGGTGCCAGGCCGGATCCTCGCGGTTTCTTTGCCAGCCTCACCCGGGAGAGAGATCTCTGCCATCTTCGTAGGAAAGACAAGAGGGCGGGCTTGCCTTGTTCCCTTCCCAAAGGTGGTTGCGTGCCCGAAGTGCGGGCGGGGGGGCTGAATAGGGAGGCTGCGCGGCGGCCGAGCCACCCCCCCCTCCCTTAAAAGCCCCGTCCTGCGAAAGTGGGGGGGGGGGCTACAGAATTGAGCCTCCTTCGTTTGATGTCATCATATTGGCACCGTGGATGGCGCGGGGCCCCTTTAAACGTCCCTTTTAATATTCCCAGTAAGGTGGATTTAAAAAAAAAAAGATCTGAAACGTAGTTTTGTATATAAGCCGAATAAAAAGACAAGTCTCCTTTCCTTTGCTGTTAAATTCCATTCGAACTAAAAATATCCACGGGCAGGGACAATAACCGGTTACCTCCTGCGTCCCCTTTGAAGTCATCATCACTCGATTAGGATTTGGTTTCTAGAGAAAGTGCGTCAAAGAAAAAAAAGGGAGGGGGGGTCAAGCAAGAACTATCGCCTCGTTTAGCTTCCTCGGGGGTCGCCCTTAAAAGAGCTCACCGCGTCCTGGATTGGCCGGCTCGAGCTGGGAACTGTTCTCCCCCCTGCGGGGGTCAGGTGCCCTGCAGATTCGGCGTGATTTGTTCCCAGGTGAGCGTATACAGCGCCTGGTTTCTGGTTTGATACCCATTCGACTGAGAGAGAAAGCCTAGCCTAGAACTAATTCTGTAATTTATGAAAAAAGGACTTGGAATAGCAAAGACTCCACCTGGATGTGGCACAGACCAACATAGGTGTAAATCTTGTTGGAAGAAATGTCCTAGGTTCAATTTCAAGTGGAGAAAAAAAAACATTGGAAACATGGAGGCTGCTTGGAAAGATGGTTTAATGGGGGACAGGATCACATGGTTTGAGCTCCTGAACAGAAAAGGGGGATCACATGCTTCCAGATGTTGGGTGAAGAAGAAAAGAGGCAGAGATGCCGAAAGAGCCTGGTTTTATGCCCTCTTTGGCCTTTGAACCTGAACTTATATTCTGATTGGTTGTCAGACTCCCATGGGGCCATGCAGGGGCAACTCTGTAGGCTGTGTTTTGAGAACATTCCTTCTTCCCAGGTGCCATGTGTTGAGATGGGTAAAGGTCTAATACTATCATGCCTTAATCCCATCACCCTGGAGCTGAAGGGAGGAGGTCTTTGTTATGTAGAATAGACTGGCCCAGGCCTTTTAATGGCACATTGACAAAGGTGGAGGCTATTAAGAATGAGTCTGTTTCCTGCCTAAAACATGTTTCTCTATTTCTTATCCAGGGAAATATAATATTCTGCCTTTTCAATATTTCCCAGGATATTTCATTTTTCTAGGAGAAGGGTGGGTGCTAACTTCCTGCAATCTAAAACCATGAGTCTAAAGCAGTGATGGTGAACCTTTTAGACACTGAGTGCCAAAATTGCATGAGTGCACATGCCCAAACTGAAAGGTGCACATGTGCACAAATGCAGACATGCACGTGCACATGTGCGGACATGCATGAACATGTGCATGCACGGACATGCAGACATGCATGGACATGTGTGCATGTGTAGCAGAGACCAGCTGGCTGGCTGGCTGGCAGCGTGGCAAGAGGTGAGATCTTTTTCTTTCGTGAATTTCTGTTTCGTGGTTTTCAGGGAAACAGAAGCTCACAAAAGACATGCCATGGAGATCTAACCTAGGCCGACAGCACGCATGCCAGCAGAGAGGGCTGTGCATGGCACCTCTGGCATGCCTGCCATAGGTTCGCCATCACGGGCCTAAAGTGTTCTGCCAAGAATGAACATAAAAATCCAATGCATAGTCCTTGATCAAGAATTATAGTATGTTTCTGGGGAATATACAAAAGGGACATGTAGTCGGATCTGCGCTGGTTCCCTCAGTAAGGCATATAAAGAGGTGCTCTGCTTAGGAATGTGGTAAGAGGCCCATAACCCAAACTGGGCCAGTGTTTCTGAAGAACTGGTTGAGTTAAGATGTTACTGATGAGAATTATATATATGCATTGCTTACATGTAAATTGGTTGCACACATATTGATGTTGTACTTTAACTGAGATTTGCTAAACCCTTACGCTAAGTGATAAACCATTGTTTGCAAGCCATAAGGGGTTCAGGCAAGATGAAACAAGCCACTTGATGACTTACGATATTGTTGGAATGTTATGGGAAGTCACTCATATATTCCTTGTATGCATTAAAAAGTTTTAACTCATACAGACAAGGGAAAGTCATTCCTATACAGTAAATCACTTAAATTCCTTAGAGAGTGAATGTGGTAGCAGTATAATAATTAACATTTAAACACTTTTTTTTCTGCATTTACCTAAATTGGATATGGATGCTTCACAATGTCATCAGGCTTTATTAATTTTAATGATACAGGTTTGAGGATCAGAAACTGCAAAAGGGCTGGAGAATAGTGTGCGGTCAGCGGGTTACTTACCCTTGCATTCCATCACTTTTGTTTACTAGTTTGCTAGATAAGGCTAGATTAAAACAATGTGCAAGATCAAACATTAAGAAACCACATTTGTACCATATGTGAATGCAGCCAGATGCATCACAGAAGGATTATTTTAGATGTATTTTACATCCAGAAGTATTTTTAGATACTGTTCTATGGTATCATCCTTTTATAAATGTTTGTGTAAAATTAACTGTTGTCTAATAAATTGGGGAATTGTCATTGTTCAAGCTAATGAACGAATGAAATATTCTTATTACTTAAAAAACATAACTTTAATTGTAAAGATTAATGTGAATCATTGTTATAAGCATGTTATAGGTTGGAATAAAAAGAGAAAAATAATTGGAAGGAATCAACTAGCAACAGAATTTCAGAATATTTATTTGTTCTGAAGAAGGCTTCCACTTTTATCTCAACATAACAGATAATTCTATATAAACAAGAGCTTTGATAATCCAGCAGGTCAAATGGTTTGCTGGGGATTATTTCACTGTATTTTGGGTAAATGCATTTGATATGGAATATTTTTGTGAATTTACATGGACATGGTATTAGTTTTTATATTAAACATCAAGGTATTTTTAATATGAGAGTGCATTGTCTATATCCAAACTTGTATTATTCCCCACAAGTAACATTGGAAAATCCTGGTTTACATTTACTGTTATGATTTCAGTAACTCCAAGGCAAGCTCCCATTTTAAGGATCAATTAAAAAGTCATTATTTCTTTAAGATAATGCTGTTTTTAAAGACACTGTTTAACTAACATAATATAAACAGTAACTTAAACACATACATAAATAATAATCTTATAATGTATTTTAATCTTTGTATGGAAGAGAGGCCATCAGTATTTTTGAGGGGCTAGGCTTTCCGTTATGAAAAAGTATATTATTAATGTAAAAATGGAAAATACTTTTCAGCCTCAAGAGTTTTATCAATATGTTGTACAATCATATTTAACATTTTTGTGCACTGATATTTCATTCTTGTTTAGGATGGAGGCTTAATCATGCTTAAAAACAGACCAGTTGAAATCAGTGACACTTAAATAAGGTATCGTGGCAAACTGAATCAATCTAATTTGGAATTTGTTTTTAAATAAAATGTTTGCATGAACATGTAAGCCAAGATTCTTGCAAATTACTGAAAATATACAGTTTATTTGACCCTGCAAATATTCATGGGTGATGAAATTCATGGGTGAATGGCAAAACAAAGTAAAAAAAATGCCTCTCTTTGGATCCAGGCTCTTATATTTATTGAACAAGGTTTACAAGTTATTCTAATTGAATCTGACTCCAAGCAGTATTATTGTTATTACCAATTTATTCAGAATTTGAGAATAAACTCTGCTTTATTGTTGTGGCTTGTAAAGGTAGCAAGAATGTAAAAGCTCTGATTCTAATAGCACCTTACACACCCAATGTATGTTTCTTTAGCCTTTTTTCCAAATAGGAAGAAGCACGCAATATCAAAAAGACAACATTTATTAGCATCTAATGTAGTCACAATAAACTGAGATTTACAATTGTTTAGTAGGTTTGCTGCAAACATGACTAAGTCCAGACTCAGCCCATTAATTGCTGTGTGTAATCATTAGGGCCATCCTTCTTTTAGCAGTAAGGACTATTTTGTTTTAAATGCCGCATTTGCAATTACCACAGGTGTGTCAACAATAAAGAAGTTCCAGTAGCAGCATTTCACATAGTCATCAAGGTTGAGTTAACATCAGAGTTATTTCATTGGTTATACCTAATTCTATAATTCCAGAGTAGTCACCATCATCATAGGAAGGATAATTGTATCTCCCTATATAAGTTCAGTAAGCAAGGCAATTTGCCATCATTGCTTTTTTTTTCTTTTACTATGAATGACTCCTTTCATAGTTGCATTTTTCTTCTTTCCCTAGGAATATGAATTACTTTGTCAGGTTTCTGCACACCACAATTGTTGTGGGGCTCTAAGAAGGGTGTTGATCCTTCTGTTCATAAATCACAGTTGCTAACTGTGGGAGGATTCAATTTTCATTTGGCAGATTTTTTTTTCCTTTTTCCTAATCTGTCAAGAAGAATAGGCAAAATCCTGATGGTCCTCTCAAATGTGTCGCTCGCTTGCGATGGAAGAGAGAGAGGATGGGAAATCTGCAGAAAATCCCCAATCCATTTTCTGAATTGGAATCAAGAGGGGTCTTGACCTTCTGTTTGTCCCCTCAGCTCCAGCCAGCACATACAATTATGTGTGCAAAATACATATTTGTTGGCTTCTTGGGGGGGGGGGCAGAAGTGCTCACAAAGTGATGATTTTCAGTTTCCCCAGGGCATCCTGCAATTATAAAACTTACTCACTTGGAGGAATAACACCAACAATTAAGCACTGTTAGTAACCATTTAGGGCTAAGACGCTGAGCTTGTCGATCAGAAAGCTCAGCAGTTCGAATCCCTAGCACTGTGTAACCGAGTGAGCTCCCATTAGCTTTTGCCAACCTAGCAGTTCGGAAGTATGTAAAAATGCAAGTAGAAAAATCAGGACCACCTTTGGTGAGAAGGTAACGTTCTATGTGTCTTTGGCATTTAGTCATGCCGGCAACATGACCACGGAGACGTCTTCGGACTGCGCTGGCTCTTCGGCTTTGAAACGGAGATGAGCACTGCCCCCTAGAGTTGGGAACGACTAGCACATATGTGCAAGGAGAAGCTTTACCTTACCTTACCTTACCTTACCTTACTAGTAACCATTGTTTTTTTCCATGCCATGGTTGTATCATTCTGGTTATGATTTTAATGGCCAGAATACTGTTGTCTGTCATAGGCCTTGGTGCCTTACAGTGCTGTTTTAACTTGAGGATATACTTTCCCATCAATCAGGAGGACCCTGGTAGCCCTTCTTCAGACAAATGCATTTTAATGAATGGCACAAGCTTTCATGAGCCAGTACTATGGTTCCCAAAAGCTTATACCTATTATAAGCTGTTAATAAGCCATAATAAGACACAATTAATTAGCCTGAAAGGGACTGTCCAAGCTATCTGATGTTTGGTTACCATAGACTATCCCAGCTCTTGTCCTATAATATATTCCTCTAAACAATGTCAGTGTATAAAGATGTATGTGAAGTACAGAAAATTGGCAAGGTTCCCCCCCCCCCTGTCTCTCAGCAGAGCCTAGAGTCACAAATTCAAATATTCATTTACATAATGCATAATTAACTTACAGATGGTTCTGCTGCTGAAGGAGATAATTACTGGCTTAGGCAGCCTTAAAGGGGATTGTCAAATTAACTGAGGAGGGGTCAATCAATGGCTCATTTATTTTGTTTAAAATATTTCTATGCTACCTTACTCTTAAAGCAATTCTTCTACATAAACAAAGGGAGTGAGAATGTAAAACAGAGTCATAAAGGATTATAAAGGTGTAAACAAGTACACCTTGTTTACGTAAGTAAAAATTAAAAAGTATCTTTATTGCACACTGAAAGATGAGCAGTAAAAGAGCCAATTTATTTTCTCATGGAAGACATTTCTATACATAGAATTCCAATACAGAAAAAGCTTGCTGTGGATTCTTAGAAATCTCATGTCAAGTGATAGTGGATCATCAAACTCTTCAAGGACAAATACAACATATAAGTACACTTATAGGGGGGCCCGAGAGTCCTTGAGATTCCACAGTAACAAACCATTTCAGATTATATAGGTAAGGACTAGCTCTTGCAATAAAACCATGTCTTAGGAAGTTACTGTGATTGACTCTATCACGAGACTTTGAGGTATTCAGCAGAATCCAGTGTTATTTTCCAGCACCATTGTCCATACAGGTGATCAAAGTTTTATCTGTTTCCAAACTAAGCAAATCTGACTTAGAATTGTCTAAACAATAAGTTTTCTGTTGGAAAACCTGCATAACAAATAACTTCAGAATCTTTTTTAAAATATAAGATTGAAGACAGATCAAAAATTATTGAAAAGGTTGGGATCTGACATAGGCCTTTCCTCACAATCACAACTTTGTCTTTTAGGTACATGGATACATCATCACTGGGGACAAAATATTGACTTGACTGATCACAAGAAGCAGGACTCTGAATACACATTGCTACAGATAGCATCAGTTCACAAACAACAGGGAAAAGCTATTTGCTTTTAGGTTTTATTTTTATTTTTTAAAAAGAAAGATAAAAAAACTATCCAAACCAATATGCAGTAAGGAAAAAAAAGAGATTGAAGAGAAAGCTAAAAGTACAAGAAAGGAGGAAAAAGAAAAATAGAAAAAAAAGATATCTAGTAGCTTCCAATGTTCTTTGCAGTAATTATAAATAGAATTATAAACTTACCTCTCACTCTATGGTTACAACATATCTTCCTTCTTTGTATAATCTATCCCAGGGATCCCCAAATTTGGCAATTTTAAGACTTGTGGACTTCAACTTTCAGAATTCCACAAGGAGTTGAAGCCCACAAGTCTTAAAGTTGCCAAGTTTGAAGACCTCTGATCTATCCTAATCAAAACCATAAATCATGATTTTATCTTTTTCTCACCAAACAAAATCTGTTAGGGGTTTTTAGTCAGCAATAAATGAAAATATTGTCTTTCTCTGGTCAAAGAAGTCGATTTAAGCATCTCAGCAAGTCCAATTGCCTTCACCAATCATTCCTCTACTGTAGATAATGCTGAGTCTTTCCATCTCTGTAGATACAATGATCTCACTGCAGTTAAGAACACTTAATATATAAGGTGTAAAATCATAATGTTACCCTCTGGCTGCAGGTGTGAGATTCTTTTTTCCCAGGAAGACATTGTACTGACATGTGAGATCTCAAACTTTATCAAAATGCAGTCAGCTCATGATCCAAATGGAGCTCCTCTGTTTTTAATTATTGCATGGCAAGAGAAGATCAGCATACGTGTCAAGTCCTGTCACCATAGCTCATTCCACTTGCATTGTGCCAAATGCAAGCAGAACGATGTATTGTTCGATTGAGCTGGATGGAACAAAGGAGCTTTCGAAAGCAACAGTATTAAAATTGGAGCATTGATTCATCTTCTCGTAACCCAATCCTAAATATTGTTCTCTGTGCACCACTTCCAACTCCTCCCAGTAATTCATTCAGTGAGAAGGTCCACTCACAGTTCCCCACCCACCCGAGGTATACTTGATTTAAAAAAACTAACCATCTTTATACTGCCTGAAGATAAGTATTAGTGCTATTATATAATTCATATACTTGCTTTCAAAAGTTAGGTACCCGTGTTCAAACTATCTGTTTCAAAGTACAATGATACAAAGTACAACATGACATCTTTCTGCAAATGTGAATACATACTAATTACATACAGTTTACAAATTTTAAAAACTGAATATGGAGGGTGCAAATATTTGGGAACCTTTTCGGTTTGCACGTTGTAACACTTCGTCTAATAGAAATAATACCTCCAAATCTTTCTTAAAGCCAGCTAACAGCAATTCTCTTCTTTGTTTATGGATTCCCACCCCCACCCCCAACTCTTCCTTTCCTTCTAACTTGGCTACATCCTTAGCTCTCTTTACAGGTGTGATCTTCCCACAGGTTTTCAGTCAGATTCAACTAAGTAAAAATATATCCGGGAAATAAATATCCCACAGTCAGTGACAACACTGAAACTGAAAAGAGAATGGATATTCCAGCAAGAGAACAATCTGGAATGCATTTCAACTATGAATTAACCTTTACATACCTGAAATTTGAAGGTTATGGGAAATCTGTGGGGAGATTTCAAACATGCAGTGCATAAAAGAATATATAAGGATACTTCTGAACTAGGAAAGAGTGTGGGAAGGTTAATTCAACACAAAAAAACGAGAGACTTTACTTGTTACTGGAAGCTCAGAGAAGCTGTGATTTTTGTTAAAGAAGGTGTTAGCAGTTGTGACTGAAAGGGTGTACACATTGTTTCACCTTTCATATTTATCATTTTGTTATTCTGAATTTGTTAACAACTGCACATTTACAGAAAGCTTCGGTATTAAATATGGTACTATTAGAGGTTGTGTCATGTTTCAGAGATTTATTGACATGTAAAGTCAGATACTGTATGGGGGCTTAAACCTTTGAGATAGCATGCCTGTACTTTTTGGATCTTAGAAGAATTCTTCTTCCAAGCTTCCACAATTGCTTTTTTTTAACAATGGAAATTATGACAAAATACCTCTGTATTTAAAAAGAGTTTTATAGACACCAAGACCTGAGAATGAAGGCAGAAATAACCAACAAGCAATTAAAATGATAAAATAACCTATTTCAGAGTTGAAGATGGCATGATACTTGCCTGGAGAACTGAGGAATTGGAATTAGGTATGTTCTCTGACTATAAATTGACAACTAAGGATTGTGATCCTAAAGTGCTAACAAATGGCCACAAAATGAAACGGAAACAAAATTTCCTTATATCTTAGGAAAAAAATGGAAGCTGCTGTTGTCTAGACATGCCTCTTTTGCAAAAGGAAAGCTTAAGAATCTACAGTTCATTGCAGATTCATTCTCTGCATGGCCAAACACCACAGAATGATTAAACAGCCTTCCACCATTTTCATACCGCTTTCTTTTTTGGCCATTTGTATTTAACAGTTTACTTCTGGTTGCTGTTGTTGCTTTACTTTTCTTATCCTGTTGGATAATCCGTCTACTCGGTGGTGAGTACACACAGGCAGAGAGTACATGGTTTGCCTGGAAAAGAGCTCAGGGTTTGTTCTCCCTTTTTATCAGTTGGAAGAATCTGATCGGTGACAGTTGAGATCTGCTTAAGGTCTCAGCTCCTACTTGCTTGAGCAGACAGAATAGGGCTAGCTACCTAGACAAGGAACCTGAGGTTGAACAGAGTAGCTTCCCTCAGGGAAGACTATAGCTTAGGGGTTTTAAGCTCATGTTTTACACCTGGAGATTTCTAGTTCAGGTCCAAATGTCTCTAGGAAGAATATGGCCCACTGTACTTTACAACACTGTTGAACCACTAACAGCCCAGGCAAATGATTCAGGCTACATATTACGGTAGGTACACGTTTTTTTGTAGTGTAAGACGCACCTTTCCCTCCAGAGGTGGGTTGCTAATGTTTTTACTGCCAGTTTGGACGCGCTCACAATGCTTCTGCGCAGAAGTGTCCTGGCGGGTGGGTGGAGCCTCCTGCCGCCGCTACTACCGGTTTGGCCAATCCAAGCTGAACCAGCAGCAACCCACCTCGGTTCCCCCCACCTTAAAAAAGTGGGTGAAATTTTAGGTGCGTTTTATAGACCAAATACAGGCATTTTTGGCCTCCTGAATCTCTGCATGTCACGTTTCGCCATCCCCAGTTCCCAGAAGCACTCTGCAGCATGTCCAGTTTTTGCCAAAAATGGGCCCGTTTTTGGCCTGCAGAGTGCTTCTAGGGGCCGGAGACGGTAAAAATGTGACACACATAGGGCTCGGGAGCCCAAAAATGAGCCCATTTTTTGTGAAAACAGGATGTGTGGAGCACTGCAGAATGCTTCTGGGAGCTGGGGAGGAAATGCGATGCTTGGAGGCCGAGACCTTTTTTAAATTTGTTTTCCTCCTGTAAATCTAGGTGCATCTTATAACCCAGTGCGTCTAATAGCCCAAAAGATATGGTACTTTTCTTCATTCCAATCCTTAACGTGGGGGGAGGGGGGACAGGTTCCTAGGTTGGATCTGCTTTTCAGGGCAATTTTAACCAGGTAGGGGTGATACACAATTTAAAAACAACAGGCAACATGTTTTACCCACACATATATAAAATCAGATTTATAAAACTGTTGTTTAAAAAAAACCAACAAGCTTGCTTTGGGGCTATAGATTCAGTGCCAATAGGAGGCCTAATCTAAAGATTAGATTGAGTAAAACATAAATAAGTGAGAGTAAATGGCAAGGACTAAAAGAAGATAATTAGGAAGGAGCAAGACAACAGCTTTAGGAGAAAAAGGCTCAGGAACACAAAGAATCTTAAAAGGAGGAGACTCTTAAAAGAAGCCAGATCATAAAAGTAAGTCATATAAAGCAAGAGCAGGTCTGATAAAGTAAAATTAAGATGAAGAGAGGTGATAAATGAGCAGAAATACAAGACATGAAAGCCACGCAAGCAACAAGACTGAGGAATGAAATAACTGCTTCTACCTTGCTGAGTTGCTCCTGGCAAGGTACTGTGAAATATTAGAAAGCTGAGGCATTAGGAATGCTTTACAAATACTAGGAAGTAACAATAAAAAATACATTTCATTAATATAGGTATTCCTAACATATCACAAGACTTTGCATAGGAATTACAAATGTAGCTTTGTCTACTTAATATTTTATTGGCAGGACCAAAACCAGATTAAAGGTAGACAACTATGACCAAGAACAGAAAAATCAAACAAGAAAGGCTCTATTGGTTGCATGAACTGTGAAATATTCAAGTTAAAAAGCAAAAGTGTATAGATGAGCTGTGTGAAAGGACATCAGCTAATGGAAATTGAGAATAATGTGTGTGTGTGTGTGTGTGTGTGTGTGTGTGTGTGTGTGTGTGTGTGTGTGAGTAAGAGAGAGAGAGAGAAAGAGAGAGGTGAATTACATCTCTGTGGATTTAGGGTGGAAAGGCTGAGTTGTGATGGAGTGTGTATGTTTCATAATAGTGAAGTCCTAACTGCTGGATGCATTCAAATGTTTTATCATTTCAAAGCTGATTATCCCTGTAAGCCTTAGCTATTTACCATACATTTAAATCACTTATTAATTGGCATCATTCCACCTGTATTTATTTTTCTAATATTGTAACTACTGTTTACACATGTCTACGCCCATGAATATGCATTCATGTTGCTATAATCATGGCGATTTAGAATAAAGGTAGCCTTCCTAACCTGATGACCACTACTATATTTGTGCTGGACTAGATTCTCACCATTCCCAGTCTTCAAAGCAGTGGATGTTCCAGTTAGAAATAAAAGAAAATCTGACCCTACATTTCTGGATGATTACTTTTGAGAAAAGCTGGAGAAAAGATACTTGTCTTTCAGACTGTAAGAAACCGAGGTATGCTTCCTCCATTTTTGTTGCCCAGATGCTTAGTAATAACTTCTAGCTGTAGTCCTAACCCGTGGCAATCTAAAAAAAAAACAACCACCCCAGAGAACATCATGATAGGCAGTTGAGGCACCTCCACTTGATAGGGTAACAAAAGCTGGCATCTATCTAACTTTCCCCAAAGGGTATTGCAAATTTAAATCATGCAATCTGGGAGGAAGGACTTTACAAAGTTGCCAAGGTGTCATCCCCTCTTCAGTTAATTGTAATAATGGAGAAATTATGGCATCAAGTTTAAGCTGGCTCTGCAGAGAGGATGAAGAACCTAGAGCCAAGAGGTGGAGTAAGATGATAAGTCCCACAAATGGAGATAGAACTACCTCCAACTTGGCATGTTCTAGCACATCTATTGAGAAACCAGAATCTGTATGTTTCCTGTTGAGTCTGAAATAAGTTAGTGCAGCTGCTAAATAAAGAATGCATCAAGGAATCACACATGTATGTGACTGATCTGGAAGCAGAACAAATATCACATATGGCAATGCCCAGAGGTTCCTAACACTAACTCAGGATAGGATCTACAAAATCTACCCTGGGGCTTCTTCTTTATGTGAGAAACTGAGATAGCAATATTTTGTTTAAACCAGTTGCTGCTTAGTACCCTGTTTCCCTGAAAATAAGCCCTCCCCTGAAAATAAGCCCTCCACGAAAATATTGCAACACAGCAGCAGCCATGAGGTGACCATGCTTGCCGCCTCCTGCACCTCAAAAATAATAAGACCTCCATGAAAATAAGGCCAAGCACTTATTTCAGGGGTCAAAAGAAAATAAAACCCTGACTTATTTTCGGGGAAGCATGGTAGGTATATGTTAGATAATACAGTTCGCTATCCTCTATGCTTAGAAGATGAGCATAGGGAACACATCTTAACTGTGGGAGAAACTGGTGCTAGAGAAGCCATGTTTTTGAAGATAGTTTTTGGTCCATAAAAAATAAAAAAGTTCAACCATTGTGCTTTTGTGACAATTTGTTTATTATCAGTTTTAAATTAAATATTTCCTAGCTAAATCTTCTGGAGGAAGCAAAGACGGAGAGAGGTTCTTTTCAGTCCTTTGTCCACTTTGTAGAAAGGTATTCATTCTGACAAACTACTGCATGTTTTATATTCTCTTAAGCAAAATCCCAATTTGGGGATTTTGGAGCCTTATCTATCTGTTCTTGACTAGCCAGAAAACCATGTGGCATGACATTTGTTATCCCCACTGCCGAGCCCTATCTTGCCTCTATTTCAAATCACTACAACCACACGACTTCCTTCCAAGCTAACAAAGCTGAACAGATTTTATACATATTGAGATGTCTTTGAACGGCAATGAACCAAGGGAAAATATTACTTTAATACCACTCTAGTTAGAGATGATTTATGGATGTCTGACTCATGGCTGGGATCAAGATGAAGGCAATGTCATTGGGACACACAACAGAAAAGGGAACTGCCAGGGCACGTCTTTGCTACTTTTAAGTGCATGTGAAGACTCCAGAAGTTATCCAATTACTCTTGTACAAATATGACAGTAAGGAAGTCAGGCTTTCTATTATCTCAATAATGGCTGGGTAAAATTCAAAAAAATTGTGTCAATGCTGGAAAAAATGGACCAAGGCAGTTTCAGTAGAAAACTCGATGGAATTAGGTTGTATGTATGATTTTAATATCTAGAACATTTTGTTTTAAATGATGGAATAACAATTGGAGTGGAACAATTGATGTATAATGATGCTATACATATGAACCCAATACCTAGAATATTTTGTGTAAAATGAAGGAATAACAATCATAGTGGAACAATGACTATACAATGATAATAATGTATTTATGCTTATTCAATGGATAATTTGTGATTGGATATACAATTGTAAGTGGTGAGAATGGAGATGCACAAAAACTTGTAACCAAACAACATGCTATATGAAACAGTTGAAGGTTGTATGTTTTATATGTTTTGTTTGTCTTTTTTTAAAAGAAAAAAGAAAAAAAGAAAACTCACTGGTTCAACTTTTGCCTGATAAAATAGGAAGTATACTAATTTCCCAAAGAATTTGATTGATAATACAGTATTAGAATGCTAAAATGCATTGTACTGAACTATGTGTGAAAAATGTGACTGTCCAAAACATCTGTCATAAAAATAATACACTTTAAAAACTTTAAACAAAAAAGGTGTTTGAAGAGGGCATCTATTTTTCAGCGAGCCGCTGCACTCTTGTGATACAAAGTGCATGTAAATCTGCCTCAAGAATTGTCCCGAGTAAACCAAAGCCGTCTTTTTCATTTTGTACTTCCTGTCAACAAAATCCTCAATTTTTGTTTGGGCTATTTCACCCACATACACACACCTTCTTTTTCCCCACACCCTTTTTGAGAAGCAAGGTGAAAACCAGCTGCTCTTTTATCATAATATATAAAGCTAGTTTAAACAACTGGATAAATTAGTAGTGAGTCACTCTGTGGTGAGGATCTGTGGTAAAATATTTTAACTTTTTTCCAGGTTCTGCCCTCCCCAAACATGTCAGAAGAAAGCTTTCTATTTATTTGTCTGTGTTCTAAACAAACCGATCGTCTACCTTTAGTGTTACAGTTCTGTTTGCTGCTTTTCGGAATGAGATGCTACCCCCCCCCCCATTATTCAACTTTGAAAGCCTTTATTTCCCTACAACCGTATTTTGATCAATGTGTGCTTAATCTCTTATCTGTGATTTCATTATTTATCTTGACTGTGGTAATTCTGTTCGATGCAGCCTAAATCTAGCAGCTTGAAGCTTATCTGCTTTCATTGACTTTCTTAGTTGCTAATGAAAAAAGTAAGGCTATGGTCCTGTACAGGCCTGTTTGTGAATAAATTGTTTGGAATTGTGTGGAATAGTAAATAGACAGTGCAGTTGCACTGCTTTCATTTATTTATTCCCGATAATAAATCATTTCTGGATATGGTACATCAAAAGACATCTGACAGCCTTCGTTCATTCTGTACGTACTCGAATCTCTATTCCAAGGATCTTATATACACAGTTACTTTGATAGCTGCTGATACCATAGTAATGAAATTTCTCATGATACAAGATGGGAGGAATTTAAACATCTAAAAGTGCAAGAAAAAGAGAGAAGCTAAAATGGCTTCACCAAGTGAAACTCATAAACTTACATTTTGCTGGGAAACCATTTTTCTTTTATATGGTCCAGTAGCATTCATTCAAAATGGCTCATGAATAAAAACATCCTATCCATCAAGGGGCTTTAAAAAGATTTGGATAAATGTAAGTCTAGTCTATACAAGTGTATTGACATAGGGCAGGGGTCAGCAATCTGCAGCTCTGGAGCCGCATGTGGCTCTTTCCTCCCTCTGCTCCCTTTGGAACGAGCTCCCCGTGGAGATTCGTACCCTCTCCACCGTCCAGGCCTTCCGCACAGCCCTTAAGAACTGGCTAGCCCGTCAGGCTTGGGGATAAGGATAGCCGCCCCTCCCGAATGATGAATGTATGTTGCTTACTATTTTATTATATGTCTCTATGTCAATGTCTGTATTCCCCCTCCCTGATTTTATGTGAGCCGCCCTGAGTCCCCTCAGGGAAAAGGGCGGCCTACAAATATTAATAAAATCTCAAATCTCAAATCTCTGCTGCAGTTCTGTCACAAGTCGGTGCCACAATTTTGAGAGGAGCTTCCGGGGGGGGGGGGGGGGTGGGCAGAAGACACTATGGCAAGGGTAGGGTTTTCCAGTCGTCTCCACAATTGATAGGTATTTCGGTTATAACAGATAGAGGAAAAAGTACACCACGCTAGGAGGAGACCCTATGGTGGGAGAACTGAACTTCCGGTCAGCTCCAGAATTGAACAGGGGGCTTCCGGTTAGGACCTTTGTGGCTCCCGGTGTTTTCTTTTCTGTGGGAAAAGGGTCCAAATGGCTCTTTGAGTGTTTAAGTTTGCCGACCCCTGACATAGGGCAACACAAAAGGGATCATTAATATAGCTAAAAAAATAAAGTATAATGAAAATTCTGTTCTACTTCTTATGAGAAAGAAAGGAGCAAGTTTTTAAATATGCATTTGCCTTAAAATTCCAATTATAAGCTTGCCCTTATTGGGCATAAGATATTCTATGCCTTTATTATTATTTAGTGAACAAAACATTTCTATTCCATTCCAATGATTTAATTAAAACTTCAGAACAAACTAGGACAAATTCAGGCCATTTAATAAGCTACCAAAAGCAACTTAGAATTAGCCTGTTGTAGTGGTTAAAGCCCCAGATTAGAAACCAGGCGCCCATGAGTTCCAGTTATACCTTACACACAAGCCAGCTGGGTGACCTTGTGCCAGTCACATTCTCTCAGTCCCAGGAAGGAGGCAATGGAAAACTATTTCCAAAAAGCTTTGTCAAGAAAACTCCAGAGATTGTCCAGGCAGTTGCCAAGAGTCAATCCTGATTCAAAGGTACACACGCGCACCTGAGCAAATTGGGCGTCATTGTGGTCAAATTACCTAGATGCATAAAAAAGGCCAGCTTTGACCATGCTGCCTTGCTGTCAGGGGTGAAATTCAGCAGGTTCTGACAGGTTCTGGAGAATCGGTAGTGGAAATTTTTAGTAGTTCAGAGAACCAGCAAATACCACCTCTGACTGGCCCCAGAAGGGGGAGGGAATGGGGATTTTGCAGTAACCTTCCCCTGGAGTGGGGAGGGAATGGGGATTTTGCAGTATCCTTCTGCTGCCACACCCACAGAACCGGTAGTAGAAAAAAAAAATGAATTTTACCACTGCTTGCCGTAACTGCCTTTCTTGGTTTTTCTAATTCCCACATCACCACCATCTTCCAGGTTTGGCTACCTTAGATTCCCCAACACAGAAGTCAGCCCTGTCCATTGGAAAGATGGCAGTCCTTCAATCTTTTGCAACCACTCAAGCAGCCCATTGGCAGTAATGTTTCAATGTCAGAATCCACAAGGATTGTCTTCTGAAGGGCACAACAGGCTGGTTAAAACCCAAACATGCAAGTTTTTGTATAACTTTTTTTTAAAAAACCAAAGCACCTATGGGCAATTATTTGTTGTAATGAACAAAAAAAAAATCCTACTTTCTTGAAACATTTTTTGTGTTTGGGGAGTATTAGAGAACGTCTGAAATTTTCCACCAGGCATTAATTTGAACAACTTTAAATATTATGACTATGTGCCCGAGGCTTGGGACAGGCAACTTTGATGAAATTAAAGATAAACAAGAAGGACTCAAACCTCAGATTCAGCTGAGTCTAGCAATTAGGCATGCTAGCCCTCCAACCTTTAACCTCTCCCTGGAGGCATCTTTGAGTATAGCATAAACCTGGGTGGAGAAGGATAACCATGACCGATGTATACTGCGGATGGGGGGGAGGGGCGCCTACAATCATTAACTAGGAAGCAGCCCACAACTTGATGCAAGCAGTTGTCAGAGAAATCAGTGTTTGCTTGACCTACCTTGGAGACCGGTGATAGGCATTTGTCATCCTGACACCGGAGATGCCTCTCTCACTCATTTTAGCTGCACTTTATTCCCACAAAACTCTGTAAAGGGTTGTGATTTGATTACTTATTATTTAAAGTCTAAGCGTACACTTTTGCCAAAAAAAAAAAAAAAATGCCACCAAAACCTAGTTTGCACTTCAGGAAGCATAATACAGGTAGTCCTCAACTTACAACAGTTCACTTAGTACTTAGTAACATAGTTCGAAGTTATAACAGCATTATAAAACGTATTTTGTGACCATTTTTTCAGACTTATGACCATTGCAGCATCCCCATGGTCACGTGATTTACAATCAAGTGCTTGACAACTGACTCACATTTATGATGGGTGCAGTGTCCCAGGGTCATGTGACCATCTTTTGCCACATTCTGACAAGCAAAGTCAATGGGGAAGCCAGATTCACTTAATAACCAGACCACTAATTTATCAACTCCAGTGATTCGCTTAACAAATGTGGCAAGGAAAGTCGTAAAATGGGGCAAAACTCACTTAACACATTTCTCACTTAGCAACATAAATTTTGGGCTCAATTGTGGTAGTAAGTTGAGGATGACCTGTAATTACTTTAGCCTCAGACTGACGCCCCAAAAGCCATGACCTCCAAGGAAATTGAGATGGGGGAGGGAGGGGAAAAAAGAGCATGTTCAGATACACCTCAAAATTACAGTTCTCATTTAAAAAAAGGCACAAAACACTTGAAATAGTTAACATGAGGTGCAGGAGTGGCATTCACTTACCTTCCCTACTGGTTCGCAAATGTGAGCATGCACACACTCTCTCTCTGCTCACACATGCCCCATCTGCACATGCGTTCAGCCTTCCGTGCATGTGCTTTGGCTAAAAAAAGTGCCTAAATGGGATGCCATAGAGCCGGGGCGGGTGGGCAGGGCCACCTGTGATTTCCACTACCAATTCAGATGAACCAGTCTAAACCGGCAGAATACCTCCTCTGATGAGGTGACAATTCAAGAAGGGTCGAAATCAGTAAATTTCTTAGCAGCAAAATTTTCCTGCTTCTTTTTGCCTCTTTTGTTTTGCAGCCTCTTGGAGATTTAGCTGGAGAATGCACTGCAATCCACAACTGAGACACTTTGCACAGAAGGTGTGCTTGTAGAACTCAATTATATGTTAGCATAGTGAATTCATAGTAGGACATCAATGGATTCTTTCTTTCTTTCTTTCTTTCTTTCTTTCTTTCTTTCTTTCTTTCTTTCTTTCTTTCTTTCTGCTTTAATTAAATAACAAAATAAAAACATACACAATTATAAAGAAAGGAAAAAGAAATGCATGTTCTTACTGTGAAATTGTTCAATAATTTTTAATATTTTAAATCCTCCTGTAATCTGCTCAGAGAATTTCGGTTACTGGATGTATTTAAGATCAAAAAAGTACATAAATAAAATCCACAGGATAACATTTCAGAAAAGGTGAGGGGTGAAAGGAGTGGTAATTATTTATTTTAATGTTGGCTGCCAGGAATCTCAGGGTAATACACACAACCTCACCCCCTTTTCTCCTTGGAGGACTCCGATAAACTGAGTGGTTCTCCCAAAATGACCCCATTTGCCTTATGGCCAAAGTGGTATTTGAACCCAGATTCAGCATCAAATATTTCAGGAGATGTCTCCTACAGACAGGTGGAACTAAATGGCAGAGGAAAAGAATTCAAGAAATCCAACTTTTCTTTGCAGGCATCTCCAAACTTTTGCACAAATTTTAGAAATTTCCCCTACTGGTAACCCTTCGTAGCTCTTGTAGTCATGATAAAAAGAGGGCTATCATAATCATGCTTTGTCCTTCCTGTCCTTCCTTCCTTCCTTCCTTCCTTCCTTTCTTCCTTCCTTCCTTCCTTCCTTCCTTCCTTCCTTCCTTCCTTCCTTCCTTCCTTCCTTCCTTCCTTCCTTTTGTATTTGCCAGGTGTTCTGTGGTATTGAAAATAGCCTTGAGACAAAACAAATTTGGTGTCAAGAGAATAAAAAGCAAAATTACAATTGCCAGGCCATTTGAATGACTCTATTTTAAAAAAACCACACCAAATGAAGACAAAATATTAGATTGTGTCAGAAAAGTAGATGCCCTAAGTAAACCTACCACCAATAAGTAGCCATTGACAGCATTAAAAGTAAATTAGCCACAACTACTGAACATTAAAAGAAACTCAACATTATGTCTACAGATTCTGGGAGCTATACAGTAGTCCTGACACATCTAAAGGGTGTTCAGTTGAAGAAGGCTACCATAAAGATATCTCTGCCTTTGTCACAGGAGACATGGTCCTTCCTTGACTGTGTCAATTCATTTCTTCAAAATATTAGCATGTTTTTTTGGTACTTTTGCCTCTAGGGAAAGAACCTAGATGTTGGAGAACTTCCCCCAGGCTCAAGAGCTCTACAAAGGACAGTAAGTAGAATGGTAGAATTTCACACATATAATCCAATAATTATTATACACACACATGCAGGCACAAAATAGTGAGATTAAAATATAATCTGACAAGAAATTAAGGGCTTCAAGAAGGGGCCTTTCCCACCACGCTTTAACTGGAAAATGGACACAGCACAGAAATTCTCTCCTCTTAAACCCTCCGCTTAAGTTCTTCTGACCCAATCTAATCTTAGACAGCATGTACAAGAAGGTTTGTATGGAGAAATGGAAGACCATCATGAACTCGATAGCTCCACTTTCTCTAATTTTCCATATGCATCCGAGGCAAATACCTGTTGTGCCAAGCTTTTGCCAGTTTGTTAAAAGCTACTGGCAGTGTTAATGAATTCCCTAACAATAAATGACTGGCAATTAGAAGACTAGGTCAGAGAAGGAACAATGAACTCACTAAAAGAACAAAAACCTCAGTCGTTCTTGACGTGCAGCCCATGTATATCACTGCAGCATATATCTCTATGGCACTCTGAGAAATGGCTGGTTTTCACTGCACCATCAAGGAATTGGAAACAAAGCAGATGCTTTGCACTTGGTATTTTAGCCAAAATTTAGAAGCTGGATAATAAAGCAAGGCCCATCCCAACAGACAAAAAGACATCAGCACATTTTGGGAAACCAGAGTGCGTTCAATGAAAGCTAAAGCTGCTGTCTCACATAAAGAGGCATAGTCATAGAGGTGGCTGCCTTAAAATGTGACAGGAGACATGGGTTTAGACAAGTTTATACAAGGGCAAGGTTTCTGACAAATTTATTTGGTAAATCTGCTTTTAATCTGCGACACTATAAATCATGCATCTTAATAAGCGAAGGAGGTTGTCAAAGGTCTTCTTGAGGTTATTCCATAAAATGACTGTTGGCATCCCACATTAACAAACTAATGGCAAACATAAGGCTGGAGTGAGAGACAACGTTTGCTTCACAATTGCAGAGCCCTCAAATTTGAACACTCTGAAAATATTAAAAGCAATATGTGGAAATGTATAGTCTTGGAAATATGATTCCAATGCCTTGAATGTGGAAAGGGCAAATATTGTTTGCTCTGACAGGCCAGCATCTAATCTGTACTGCTATAGCTGAAACCATCTCCTCATCCTGCCATCCCTAGACATAGACCTCTAATTTGTGTTTGCATCTCTAACATCAGATATTTGCTCTCCTGAAATATCAATATTGCCTACCATTACCTTTCTTCTTCATTAACTGTATGATAGTGGAGTTGCATTGCTGAAGTCTTTATTGCAACTAATATACCATTTAGAAGCAGCAATACTCTTCCACCAAATCGTATCTTTTTCCTTTTGGATCATATTATGCACCCACATCTTTTGTCTGGCACTTATTCCAATTTGGAATCAATTTGGACAATATCATAATGCTTTCTATTTATAGTTCTGACTCCAACAAACCTTTGAACCTAGAATGAAGCCTTCCCAAAACTGAGATCCTTCCCATATGTTAGACCACAATTCCCAGAATTCCTAGCCAAGCATGATCAATGACCATTTGGCTATGAATTTGGAGGCTGTAGGTTGGTTATGGATTGTTCCCCGATCCCATCTGGGACCTTCCCTTCCCTTTAATATTTAGAGGGACAAATTTCATAATAGATTCAGAAGATTCATATTTCAGATACTTCAAAGGAGACCTAGGCAAAAAGCTATTTTACAAAAAGCAGAATTAATGAGAGAGAAAAAGCATTTTGTGGGCTCCTGTTACATTGCTTTGTTACATATATAATATCACATGACCAGTAAATCATTAATAGGCCTGCCTGAATCCATTAACTAAATTTTAACAGAGCTCTCGGTGCATTCAGGTACTAAAGTTTTCATCAGCGGTCTGATCTGCTGAGCTAAACTGAACAAAGTATATATTCTACATCGTTTTAGTGAGTCTAGCATACACACACACTTTAATGAAACAAAAGCTATTTAAGACAGTCCAGGTGGATTCTATCATTCTCTTGGAGCACCAGACAAGATTTTTTCCTTTTATTGGGGGGTGCCAGGATGGTGATATCAGGAGTCTTCCAGCATTTGCTACTTGAGGCTCTTGACTCATCCTATTTAACAGTAGACACCTCCCCCCCCACACACACCATCTTTGACAGTTTATCATACAAACAAGTTAAAAAGAAAAGTAATTTGTGATTTACCCTGAATATGATACCAAGTGACAACTTGATAATCTGGGTGGTTGAATACGCCTTGAAATGGACGTATTAAAAACAAGGGAAAAAACTGGATTTTTAAAAAAAACACTGGCCTATTAATAAGTTATTCTGTCTTAATGCTAAGATACATTAACAACAGAAGCAGCTTGCAAGCACCAGTATTTCCTAGCATTCTTCAGTATTAATGTTTCATCCAGTCATTGAGAAAAATAAAAAAAGAAGTAGGCTTCTGTGTGAAATAGAACATTTTAAAAACTTAACAAAATTGCAGTCAGAAAAAAAGGATGTCCTTCCAAGACTAAAATATTCTTTGGAAGCCACAGAAGTGAAAATATTTGCAGTTGGATGCCATAAATGGTTTCCAATCAATATTAATTTTACTTAAATTTACCACACCCTTTGAAAGATCCTGTTTCAGCATTTGGTCTTTGGAAACACAATGTACACTTCTAAGGTTTTTCAAAGAGTTTAAAAGAGGTTATTGACCATATTTACATAACATGGTAGACATAGTATGTTATTAACTTTGAAGAGCCAACTTATCCAGCAAATGCATTTTGATAACCCAGCAAACCATCGCTGGCCATGATTTACCATCCCTCTTTATCAGTACCTTGGCAATAATGCTGGCTGGCATTTTGTTTGTGCAAAAATAAACCCACCCGAGTTAGAATCAGAGCTTCTGTGGAGAGATGAACCAGGAAGTGGGAACAATGGAGCTACTGCAAAAGCAACTCTACTTTAGAGATATGCTTGCATTCTGCCCAGTGGTGGGATTCAGCCAGTTCGCACCACTCTGAGCAGTTTGGTGAACTGGTTGTTGGAAGAAATCATTAGGGCAGAGAACCGGTTGTTAAATTATTCGAATCTCACTACTGATTCTGCCTCATTTTCCTGGAGAAATTGGTATTTGAATATAACTTAGTTTTAGTCTGGATCAGAAAAAAAAGAAAATATTCAAGATTATGGATAACCAACAAGAAGTCATGTTAAAAGGCAACGGTTAAGACAGTTTGACTTCACACAATAAACCTAAACTATAGTACAGAACAGTATGAGTTCATCAGGCAGCAAGAAGGTCTTTTAAAAAAAAACATTTATTTTGATGAGTGATTGGGATTTGATTTTGATTTGATTTGATTTGATTACATTTATATGCCGCCCTTTTCCCCAAAGGGGACTCAGGGCGGCTCACAATTCAAATCAGGGAAGGGGGGTACAGGCAGGAAATAAAAAGACGAAACATAACAATACATAATTTAAAAACACACAACAGTCATACCATTCGAGGCGGGGGGCAACAGCTCCTTAACCCCAGGCCTGTCGGAACAGCCAGGTTTTAAGGGCTTTGCAGAAGGCCTGGAGGGTGGTGAGGGTACGAATCTCCACGGGGAGTTCGTTCCAGAGGGTCGGAGCAGCCACAGAGAAGGCTCTCCTCTGGGTAGTCGGCAGTTGGCATTGGCCGGCGGATGGAATTCGGAGGAGGCCTAATCTGTGGGATCTAATCGGTCTATTGGAGGTAATTGGCAGCGGGCGGTCTCTCAAGTATCAAGATCAAATGAAGACCTCAGCTGCTTGCCATCCTCATTTTCCCCCAGGGGATCCTAGAAGTATTCTATAACATGTCCCAAAATAGGGAAAGCATACAAAAATGTCTGTGTTGTCTTAATGCACTGAGATTTCATATAATATCTGGAAGTGAAAAGCTGCTCGCAATATTTTTATTTGATTCCTAGTATGATTTGATTGCTTATTAGTAACCTATGACTATCACTAAGAATCTTATGATTCTTGATGAATGTATTCTATTTTATTTTTCTTTATGTACACTGAGAGCATATGCACCAAAGATAAATTCCTTGTGTGTTCAATCACACCTGGCCAATAAAGAATTCTATTCTATTCTATTCTATTCGTTTCCAAGTGAAAATTCCTTGCCTTGGGAATTCACAATCTGGTTAAATGGTTACCCGTTGGGATAGGTTGTTGATGCATTTGCTTCTTGATCAGAATTCCATGCATTCATTATGTATTCCCAAGCAAACTGGGCAGTGGGAATTACAAAGACAATTTTGTAGAAGCATGACTGACCTATCTCTCTTTTAAGTGAGCAGCATCCAGGTTTTCTGGAGACAATGCCAGCAGACACACTGTTAGAAAACTAAATTAAAATAACTCATTCCAACCCCTGCAAAGAGAATGTGTTCAATCCAAAGTAGCCTCTTTAGAGTAGGAAGCTAAAACAATTAGCATTTCTACAAGTGCAATACAGAATTAGAACTTCTATATTTAGGACCAGGGAAAGTGGTTATATTTAGATAGATAGATGATAGATAGATAGATGATAGATAGATAGATAGATAGATAGATAGATAGATAGATAGATGATAGATAGATAGATAGATGATAGATAGATAGATGGATGATAGATAGATAGATAGATAGATAGATAGATAGATAGATAGATAGATAGATATAGAGATATTGTTGATAGAATATGACCTTTTATTGAATGCAACATGTTTAATAGAAATAGCAACAGTGTCTTCCTATTTTTGAGAAATTCAGCGGCAAAATGCAAAAACAGGGCTTCAAACCTCAGCTTATATACTGCATGCCTGTTCTGCTGACAACATCTTGCCAGACTCACAGTGATGCCACATTGCAGATTATGCAGCAGGGCAGATTCGCTTCAGCTTTCCATTAGCGCCTTCCAATATACAAGGATGAAAAATAGAATGTCATCAAGTTTTGATCTACTTAACTGAGTCTTTTAACAGAAGTGACAAATGAGGGGATATTATATTATTTCATTTAGTAATGAGATGGCATCAGAATTAGTTATATCTGGCTGTGGATCAGGTACGTGAAAGTTTTCCTTTATTGTTTGCATTAACGTTATTGCCAACTTCCTTTATGATGTATTTTACAAATCAGTATTCAGACATGTTCCAAGAATGAATGAATGGAACAACAAGAGCCTTAGAAAATTATCACTTCTCCATTTCTAAAAGTCTGCTATGAATGTTATAACTCACAAATGTAACAAATAACAATCCATTAAACGTTTAGTTAGAATAGCATAATTCATTTCTTGAATTCCTAACTTGCTTTGTTTGCATCTAGATGGTGAATATCCCATTTACATCTTATTTTCAGATAATAAAATGCCATGTCTTCTATCACATTTCTTCCAAATTTCATTCTCCTATGTTATTTATTATTTCATTACTACAGTGACAATCTAAGGGATCAACAAACAAAATCATGGGCCTGCCTCTGCTGCTAGCTTCAAGGTCTACTGCCAAGATCTTTTGAAAGGATAGAAAAAGAATCCAGCGTGACATTGTCTGTGTTCTCAAATAGTGATAGGAATAGCAGACTTATATACCGCTTCATAGTGCTTTACAGCACTCTCTGATCAGTTTATAGAGTCAGCATATTGTTCCCAATAACCTTGTTCCTCATTTTACTAACTCCAGAAAGATCTGAGTCAACCTTGAGCTGGTCAGGATTGAAGGGACTGAACTCCTGGCAATGTGAGCAGAGTTAGCCTGCAATGCTGCATTGTAACCACTGCGCCACATTGAACACGGATCCCACAATGTCAATGGCTTTCTGATCAGTTGCTATTACTCAGCCTAACTGGCCTTACATATTTCACTGAAGATTGCACCAAACAATGAGCAGGATCCTGATGCCAAACATGGAATAAGACAAATAATTCCCATGTACTGCTTTTTCCCCCCTATGGTCTGGATAAAACAGAAAAGGTCTACTATAGCATAGAAGTGCCATTAAGAGTATTCAAGGGTAGAAGATGCCTCTACTCTCAGCCTTTAGATGAGGGGCTCTAACTGTTGACCATTACACCTCCTTTTAGTGTAATCATAAGGTACACACTTCCCCTAGAAATCCCAACACCAAAATGAATACAAATGAACAATGAAAACAATGCAGTGAAACTTTGGGAAAAGTGACTTTCTGGTAGTGTAACTACGGCCTGGAATCATGGTAACAGTGAGACAGGTGGCATATAAATTTAATAAATGAATGAATGGATAAATGAATGAACGAATGTTGTTTACATCTCACCCGGATTCTGTCGGTACCTCCCCAAAGGAGGGACACTGTACAGTTTGGGAAACCCTGAACCATATCAACACAATTATAAATGTATAAGTGGATTTCTGGGTGTGAAGTTCAGTCAAATTTACTTTACAATTTTTGTAATTTACAAGAGGGTTTGATGAGAAATGTTAAGTCAGTGGTTCTCAATTTTTTCTTCACCAGGGATCCCCCTTTAAATACCTTTTGTGGCCACAGACTGTGGCCATAGACCTCCAAGACTTAACTCAAGATTTAAATAACATTTCTTCAAGCCTTCACTGTGACCCCGTGATGACACTGTGCCCCCCCCCCCGGCGTCTGTGGACCCCAGGTTGAGAACCACCGTGTTAAGAGATTTGGCGATCTCTTTGTCACAAAGACTGTTGGACATTCTATCTTTCTAGCTTAGCAAAAAAAAAGAACTGAGTGGAAAAAAAAGATTCCCCCCCCCCCATGTTTTTGCAAGCTGTTACAAAAGCCTCTGAGTATACTCATTCTCAGTATCCCTCCCTCCCTCCCTCCCTCCCTCCCTCCCTCCCTCCCTCCCTCCCTCCCTCCCTCCCTTCCTTCTGAATATTCCAGTCGGCATTTTCCTTGGTCACAGTTTAGCTTATAATGCTGTTCTAGATACATGGTGGCAATGCTGTGTGAGAAATCTTCAGTCTGCTCTTTCATGAAAATTTGCAGAACAATGCTAATTCTCTCTTCCTTCCAATCACCCTTCTCTGGATTGAAGCCAAAGCTCATCTCCACATATTTTTCATAATTTAGACCACATCCAGTGGCTAAAAAAAGAACAGAGAGAGAGGGGGGGGAGGGAGGGAGGGAGAGAGGGGGGGGGAGAGAGAGAGATTGCTTTTCAGTGGCCTGACTCTAACAAGAACTATATATTTTAATCTTTCTAGATTACTGCTTAGTTCCCCAAATATTGCAGAGTTATGAAAGAACAGATGGACTCTCTGACATGGAAGAATTCCCTAGAAATGGTTCTACCAGTGACTGGGCTTGTTTGCCTGGGAATTCCAGAAAGGTCCTAGAAATGTGTAGCTTGCCTCAAAGCATGGAATCCAAATCTCCTCCATCACCAGGCCCATGAGCAGCAGGAAGGTTCATCCCAGCTGTCAGCTTTTGTTGCTGCTGAAAACAATGATGTTCTTGTGTCTCCCGGAGCACTCCCATAGCACCATCTACTGTCACTAAGGCTCTAGCATCTCAGACGCACCACAGAATATGGGCAAGAAATGCAATTAGGTGGGTGGGCATTGTGGGTTTGCTGGTATGCATTATTGTTTTATTGAGTTTTTTCAACAGTCGCACCTGTGCAAATTAAACATGTTGTACACAGCATTATTTTTAGCCCATTTATTGATTGCTTATTTATGGCTGGCAGCTGTATTTTGGGGATTTGGCTGTTCCAATATTGTTAAAAGAACATAAACTCTGGATCATCCTTAATACAGTGCATCTAAAGAAAGCAGATAGCATCCATTCATTTGGTGGTGGTGGGAGGAAGAACCTCCAGATGGAAAAAACACAAAATATTTATTTTGGACAAATCTATTCCTAAACTGTGCCAAAAAAAACACCCTATTTAATTTTAAACCATGTTGCTAAGAAATCCTAAGGCTCTGGTCTATAATGGAAAGTTAAACATTTTTTTAAAAATCACCAAACCATCCCAAAACTGTTTCCCCAAAATTGGAAATGATCATGAAATTACCACTCGGTTCATCCAGTCTTTACCTCTCATTTCAGCTAGACCAGATCTCCATTTTGATGAATAGGTGGCTTTTTATTTTAAAATACCGTAGCTGGTTCTGAACCAGCATACTAAACAATGATTTGGTGAAGCAAGTTGTTAGCAAAATCTTTGAAGGATTATATATTATAATGGTTAGGATGATCCCTTTTGCATAGTCATCAAGTTTTTTCTTCCTCTCCTTGTTGTTGTTGTTTTTTGTGGGGAGGGATATCTTGGGACTTTTGGCCTTCTCTCTTTTTTCCATTTCTCATGTTGGAAGAAATGTCCATCTGGGTTCAGTTCCAAGTGAGGAGAAAGACACTGGAAACAATGGTGGCTGTTTATAAAGATAGTTTTAATGGTGGACAGGACCAAATGGTTTGAGGTCCTGGGCAAAAAAGGCACATGGGAGAGGGAGGGAGGGGGAGAGAGAGGGGGGAGGTTGGGAGGGAGAGAGGGAGAGAGAGAGAGAGAGAGAGAGAGAGAGATTCTGATTGGTTGTCAGACTCCCATGGGGCCATCCAAGGGCAACTCAGTAGGCTATCCTGAGTCCCAAGCTTGGTTGACTCTTACTGGGCAATGATGTAATGAAAAGGCTTTGAGATTCCTATTATGGCTCTTCCTGAAGGAGGTAGATCTTTGTTATGTAGAATAGACTGGCGCAGGCCTTAATGACCCATTGGCAAAAAGTGGGGGGCTGAATTTCTGCCTCCCTTTTAGGGGAAATATTCTGCCCTTTTAATATTTCCTAAAATATCTCATTTTCCTAGGAGAGGGGTGGGTGCTATCTTCCTACACACACATAATCTTCCCTCACACAATTTTGGTTACTACAAACCGGGATTTTCTACTTAGGGTAGTTAATACATCCAATGCTTAAGACCAAGCTAATTCAACCACTAAATATTACAGGTATTTCTTTATAAATAACCTTCAGAGAGCTCTTTGAGAGATGAGCACACATGATATACAATTATACATAGTCTTCCTCCTTATTCACGCTAGCTTAATTATTTTCTCATTCCTATTCCTCCTAATTATTAATAGTTAATAGCATGAATTGGACCCACATCCTTCTGAATGACTCAATCTCTTTGACTCCTTTTGAAAGACTCGATCCTTCAGAAGTTGTAGGGGCTCCATCCTTATCTAATGCAGTGTATTTTTCAGTTACATCTGATTTGGGATGAATAAAACTCTAGAAACATTTCGATCAAAGCCTGGCTTTAAAAGTCCAATATGTGTTTCTGAGGATCTTCGTGCAATCTCATCTAGGCCTCTCCATGGCCGCCTGCTTAGAGCAGACCAGTCAATGTCCCTTTTTCTTCATTTGGGAAAAGTTGTCTGGGTTCATGCATTGTTCTTAACTATTATTAACTAGGTTTGCTGCAATTGGAATTGGCTAGGTTCACGCATTGTGTCAGGGCGCATTATCTTTACAATATTTTGTTTGTAGGTATTGTGTGAGCCTTGCTTATATATGAGTCACCTTCTCAACAGCTGTGCTTTTCCCCCAGCCTGTGGTGCTTCAGCAAACTACTGTTTCAGATTTCTACATGAATCAGTTCCATCATGCCAGCTTCACTGTTGCTGCCATGTGCTGCTGTTTTCATCTGAGCCGATTTGTTTTTCGGTTGAAGCAAAGCTAATCATCTACATTCATCCCTTCTTTCTCTCTCTCTTTCTCATACAGACTCACAAGAGCTTTCCACCCTTACATTCCATGGGGAGAAGAGACCTACTGTGCAAGAGACAAGGTAATTCAGAGCAAGCACAATATGCCAACAAAACCCATTTTTAGAAAAATCTGCTAAGTCCTTTGTTGGTAGATGCAGTCATGCTGTCTTATAGAGGAACCAGTATTCTAGACAGATAAGAAGAGATCAATTGCTCCCTCTGCTATGGCTATGTCTGATAGGACAGTCTTCTTTTTGCTGGAGATCCCAAAATGGCAGATAAAGCAAACATTGGCAAATTGGCCGCCCCATTTCCCGCTTTTATCCCCCCCCCCCCCCACTGGCAAATAATAGCTAGAAGGAGGCAATCATTTTGGTATGTGTGTGGTTTTTTTTTAAAGGGGATATTTTGTTCAGAAAAAAATCACTGTGACCGTAGTTAGCCCTGCCTTTAACTAAAACTGTCAGTTGCAGTTAGTAGAGATGGATCCAGTTGCCCTTAGAGGACCCGTTTTCTCCATTTTCCATGTAAAGAAACATTTCAGGGGGGAAAAAGCTTCCCTCAAAAATGATAGTGAGCAAATCCCTCCCTTCCATCGCATTGTGCCCACATCAATTTGTAATTTGTGCCAAGTTTGTGTCCTCATTTTAAAAAAAAAACATTTTCTTTCAACCTGGGCTGGGTGGCATCATTTATATACTCTTTTTCGTTTAAAAAAAGAAAAAAGAATTTGGAGCTCGGAAGAATTTAAGAGTCCAGTTCCCTTTCCTGGGGCCTTCTAAATACCTTGAAGTAGCACTCCCATCAATCCCCTGCTACCATCCCAGCCAGAGCGTGATGGGGGCTGCAGTCTGGAAGCTCCAGGCTGATTTTAAGCAACCGAGTTTAACCAGCACAACGTGAAAGATGTCAAGCAAGGAACAAAGAGAAAATTTCTGGCTATTATTTTCCTTTGGAAGAAGGCATTGTGTTTCTTGCTTATATACACTTACAATGCAGACAAAGCAATACATTTGTAATAGGCTGCTAGAAGATCAGATGGCAGAGGGGAAGCGAAGGCCTGGCTTTGCATCTGATGTACTGTGGAGATCAAGGACAAATAATTTCATGACTATGTTTGTGCCTGACCCTGATCTATTTTTGGAGCTCTGATTGTTTCTCATTCTTTGCTAGCTCCATGTGCTAGTTTGCAACAGAGCTGCTCAAGGGGCTGCTTATTTATTCAAGCTCATTGCTTGCAATGCAGAATATAGCAAGCTTGAGCCGAGCACAGTGTTCTTGCTCTGGGCTTGGCTCTTTAGGAGGGCTGCCTAAAACGGGCATGGATCAGCAGGGCCAGAGGCAGTTCCTCCCATGGGCCATTGCCAATATCAATCACTTGAAGCCCACCGCTCCTCCTCTCCCACATGTCCTGCTTTTAAACCGCTTGCTCTCAGAGAAGTAGATTCGCCCACCGCTCATTTTATGCTGCAGACCCTATGCTAGATCTTTTTTTTAAATCAAACTTATGAGTCACTTGCTGATGTCTGTCTATTTTCATGGGACCTTTGGTCTGATTTCAAAAGACCTTTGCAAATGTTTTGGCTCAGACTCCTGGACAACAGAACTGTCCATTGTTATTTATTTACTTATTAATTTGTAGACCAAAAGGAAGTTGCAGAAGAACAGAAGAATGGAAGAAAGGAGTATCGGATGACACAGAGAGAGACATCAGTTCTGACATGGCTTGCTTGATTTGATCTAGAACAACATATACATCTAGTCTGCAAGTTTTTCTGGGGAGGAAAGTTATGGCAAATCTAGACAGCATACTAAAAAGCAGAGACATCCCCCTGCCAAAAAGGTGTGTATGGTCAAAGCTATGGTTTTCCCAGTTGCAATGTATGGCTGTGAAGGTTGGACCATAAGAAAGGCTGAGTGCCAAAGACTTGAGGCCTTTGAACTATGGTGCTGGAGAAGACTCCTGCGAGTCCCTTGGACTGCAAGGTGATCAAACCGTTCATTCCTAGAGGCGATCAATCCTGACTGCTCTTTAGAAGGCCAGATCCTGAGGATGACGCTCAAATACTTTGGCCACCTAATGAGAAGGAAGGACTCACTGGAGAAGAGCCTAATGCTGGGAAAGACTAAGGGCAAAAGAAGAAAGGGACGACAGAGAATGAGCTGGCTAGATGGAGTCACTGAAGCAGTAGGCGTGAGCTTAAATGGATTCCAGAGAATGGTAGAGGACAGGAAGGCCTAGAGGAATATTGTCCATGGGGTCACAATGGATCGGACACGACTTCATAACTAACAACAACAAACCTACACAATTGTGGTTAGTTAGCCAACAAACCATAGCTAAATATAGTGCATGAGCCCAGTGAAAATGGACTTTAGAGCAGGGGTTAAGTTGCCAATTTTTGGTTTTCACCCCAAACATCTCTACTTTCAACCCTACCCACCATCAGTATGGTCCTAATAAATTACCTCTGAAGGAATACAGCACAAAAATGTCCCTGCCTTCTGAAAACTTTCACTATCTTTTAGACATAGGAAACTGACTTCTACCTATTTGGACTGTCTACATTCAATACCAGGGTTTTGGCTTGCAAAATCTGTGTTCTACCACTGAGCAACCCCCCTTTCTTCTTCAGCATTTGTACCCTGTTCCCCTTTCCATCTTTAATTCTTTTTCCTTTGCTATGTATTATGTATTTTCTCCCTTCCTCGGGGTTATTAAAAATCAGCCATTGTTTGCTACTAATGCCTCACCTCTGTAGAAAAGCCCAAATAATCCTGCTGCCCACAATGTTTAAAAGCCCAAAAGCTCACAATACACCTGACTGTTTTTAGAGAGAATGGTAACGGTACCTGGGCAAGGGAGAGAGGGGTTACAGAGTTTAAACCTGCCTGCACAGGTGTTACTGTGTGATTACAGAAATCAATGAGATCAGAGATAAAGTCAAAATCTACAATGGGTTCTGCAAAGCTGCAGCATTTCTATAACATTCTCCTCTGCCAAATCCTTCCTGGCTCTCAATAAACGCTTCCCTAGATATTTGCTTTTGCTATAGGCATACAACGGAGGATTTCAAAGGGACGCCTGACTCTCTGAATCCTGCAATTTATACCTATCACTTCAGAACACTCAGGACTATGTTGAAGAGCGATCCTAACAGTAATGAGGTCTGCAGAGGGGAGTCTGCAAATATTTGGAGGGGGGGCAGGGCAGGGGAAATGAAGTGTGTATCAATGACCTGCCATTCTTAGGGCCACCATGCTTCTGCAAGCTAGTTCTTCTTATTCCCATTAGAAGAGGCAGCTCACCAAATCCTGCTGCAGCCACGGGGCGCAGAGGTGGGCTGCTGCAGGGTCGCATGGGTTCGGGAGAACCTCTAGCTAAGAATCTGCACAGTTCAGAGAACCTGCAAATCCCATCCCTGGCCATGGGGGCTGTTTTTTTCCTTCTGAAATGGCATGCAAATGTTCGCACCAGCAGAGGCGACTCGTTTCTGATTGCAACAGGTGGGCATCTCTTTCACTCTCCACTGCTTTAATCACTCTGCTTTTGTGTTGAGATATAAAGGGGAGAGTTGAGAGAAAGTAGGATTTGGTTCAGCAAGAGGTGTACCGAAGGTAATCACTTAAGTATGAGCCAGCACTGTGAGGCAGCTGCCAAAAAAGTGAATGCAATCTTTGGCTGCATAAACAGAGGGATGGAATCAAGGTCATGGGAAGTATTAGTCCTGCTTTATAAAACCTTAGTAAGATGACATCTGGAATACTGCATCCAGTTTTGATCACCACATTATAAAAAAAAGATGTTGAGGCTTTGGAAAGAGAAGAGGAACTCAGATAATTAAGGGCATATGAAGAATGGTTGCAGGATTTGGGTTCGGCTAATCTACAGAAAAGAAGGGCTAGTGGGGACATGATAGCCATGTTCCAATATTTGAGGGGCTGCCATAAAGAGAAAGGGGTCAACCTATTTTCTAAATCACCAGAGGGCAGGAGAAAAAGCAATGGATGAAAACTAATCAAGGAGAGAAGCAACCTAGCATTTAGGAGAAATGTTCTAACAGTGAGAACAATTAACCCACGGAGCGGCTTACCTTCACAAGTTGTGGGTGCTTCATCTTTTAAGAAGAGACTTTTAAGAAGAGACTGAAAGCCACTTGTTTGAAATGGTATAGGGTCTCCAGCTTGAGCAAGGGGTTGGACTAAAAGACTTCCAAGGTCCCTTCCAACTCTATTATTCTTTATGTTCTGTATGACTGAGCATAGGATGGGCTCCAGGTTTGAAGAGCTATATTAAATTTCCCACTGTTCTCTCGAGTGCCCAACATAATATTATTCTGGGCATAATTAACTGGAGCCATGTAACTTGCTAAGCTAAAATATGGTTTGCTTGTTCTGGGTTTATGTGTTGTCCAAGCCCAGGAAGTGTGCTTCATTCAAAACCACTGGTTGAGCATGGGATGTGTGAACTCAACCCTTTTGGGAAAATTTATAGCAGCATTTGAACTCAGCATTTGAGTTTCCCAGACTGCTCTGTGCAGGACTGCAAAAGGTACAATGATGATTAGCTCTCAAGGTCAATATGGGAAAATTGGGACAGCAAGAGGTGTTGGAGTTCACTTGGTATTTCGGCCTTGACAGCCAAACGTGTTTCAGGTAACTTGAGCCAATCAATCTTCCCCAGAGGATCTGGTTGATGGCTACAGCCATTGGAAAACGGGCCTGTGGAGTGAGAGACTGTTTTGCAGATTTATTCAGTTCCTGCCAAATTATTATGGTTAAATCAGAAAGTGCTTCTTGTTTAAATGAATATATACATTATGATTTTTTTTGGTTTTTTTAGAAAGAACATTTAATAAATATGTGCTATAAATCTATCAGAGATCATTGCGAATATAGTCACACATCACATTAATGTATTACATGGTTTGCTACTTTCCGCTTTACACTCTTACATGAATTGAGCTGCTGTTTTTGCATACCATGGTTTACTGCTTGATGTTACAATTAGAACCAAGCTAATTGTGCTTTAGCATATACTATATCAAAACTACCCAGTCCTCCAGGTTTCTAAACCATGGCTTTTGACTTAGTGTAAGGGTTCTCAAACTTGATGGTGTCACGATTCTCTAAAATGATAAATGGATTTGTGTGGATCCCTGAGAATAAATGAATAAGCCTTCAGTACTACGAAATGTGCCAGAAATCCCTTTAGCATTGGATGGATTCCTCATCCCATTCTTTACTTGATTGCATATGCAAAGCCAGAGCTTGCCAGGACTTGGTTCTCTGCTGCCGTGTGCAGGCAGAGTGGGGCTGAATTCCTGCAGGCCTCAGGACTCCTGCATGGACCTTGGAGGGACCTAAGATGCAAGTCTGGATGTGCACTGGCCAGCTGAGAAGAGGGAGCTAAATTTGAGGAAGCAAAGATTGGAGGGGGAAGCCTAGCTCCTGGCAGTTTGTCTAGAGCAGTTATGGTGAAACTTTTTCTTACAATGTGCCAAAATTGCACCCACGTGCATCCTCCATGCCCACCTGCACATGCTTGCGTGATTCCTCCCCAGACTCCAGAGGCTTTCCTGAAGCCTGGGGAGTGTGAAAATGGTCTCCCCCGCACCCCCGGAGGCCCTCCGGAAGCTGGAAAAGGATCATTTCCAAACTTCTGGTTGGCCCGTTGGGGCTGTTTTTTGCCCTCCCCAGGCTTCAAGAAAACCTCCGGAGTCTGGGGGCGGCAAAAAACAGGCCCAATGGGCCAACCAGACATTTGAGAACAAACTTCTGGTTGGCCCATTGGGGACATTTTTCGCTCTCCCCAGCCTCTGAAGGCTTTCCTGAAGCCTGGGGAAGGCGAAAACGGCCTCCCCCAGCCTTCCGGAAAGGCAAACATTAGCTGGCCAGTGCGCACATGCGCACCAGAGCTGATGGCTGGCATGCCAGCAAATATGGCTCTGCATGCCACCTGTGGCACACGTGCCATATTCTCGCCAACATGGGTCTAGAGAGAGCCTGAGAGAAGTCTCTGCAGAAACATTTGGAAACCAACTTCTGGGTTGTCATGGTGGTGTTTGTATCCTATCTCAGCCTTGAAAACAGGGCTTCTTGGCTAGAATTCTAATACTCTGTGAGGAGCTCAACACAGATAAGGGGCAGTCGTGTGCTGGTCGCATACAGCCTTTGGAATTAATTCTGTACCCTTCTTTCCACAGTCGCCTGTTCTCTTCACTGCTCTTGCTTGAGCTTCTGATCAGCACCTGCAACTTAAAGGGCCTAAAGAATTTTAGAATAAAGAAAGAACCCCACCCTGAGCCCATTTAAGAGTGCCCAGCAACTATTGCATGAAGAACTGCAGCTGGTAGAACAGGAGAGGAAGGCCACAAGTAGGTGGCTGAGTGGGAACAAAGCCAGGGGGTAGTAGGCCAAACCCAGAAGGGCCAAGGCCTAGGCCAAGAAGGATGCTCAATCAAATTGGTAGTACATCTGTGAGGAGAATAGGGAGAGGGCTACCCAGGTTGCAGTTGATAAAATAGTGACTGGACCTCAGTGTATGCACAGAGGCTTCCATATATCTGCCGCTTAGTTCTTGCTTTTTGTTAATTCACCCACCCCTCTCCTAGAGAAATGAAATATTTTAGGAAATATTAAAAAGGCAGAACATTTCTCCTAAACAGAAAAGTAGAAACTCAAAGAGAGGCAGAAACTCTGCTGCCCCCACCTTTGTGAGTGAGCATTAAGGCCTGAGCGAGTCTATTCTACATAACTAAGGTAGGATTAACCCTCTACCCATCTCACCACATGGCACCGGGGAAGATTACATCAGCCAGCAAGGCAAATAAGCTTGGGTCTCAGGACAGCCTACAAAGTTAGCTAAAAAAAAACCTGCCCTCTGGGAGTCTGACAACCAATCAGAATACATTTCTTACACAGAAACAGGAACAGGAAGTGGGGCCCAGGAGAGGGTATAAAACTCAGGGATTCTCAGCATCTTTGCCCTTTTTTCTTCTTCACCCAACATCTTGAAGCATGTGATTCCCCCTTTTCACCCAGGAGCTCCAAGCCATGTGATCCTGTTCACCATTAAACCATCTTTCCAAGCTGCCTCCATCTTTCCAGTGTCTTTTCTCCCACTTGGAACTGAGCCCAGAAGGACATTTCTTCCAACACTGTAAAATGGAAGACAGAGTTTTGGGTGTGCGTAACACACTTATTTTAGAAGTGGCATCAGGTTATTTGCTGCTGCTGCTGCGTCGTCTTCTTCTGGATCAGTTGCAGTAGATCTCACTGAATCATCTTGGTTACAAGGTCAAATGGATTTCTTTGGGAAGGCTGCTTGGAAGTGACTTAGTGACAGAAGGAGTCACATGGCTCACACTGGCTTTACCACTCTGCACAGTTCTCTCATCCTCTTGTGAAGGAGGCTGTCTATTGGGGTTCTGGATGACAGTGCTGCCCCTGGACCACTCACTCCTTACACTTACACTGAACTGGGGTGAACTGTGTGGGTCCACAATCTTAGAGAAAGTGCTGCTCAGTTGTGTGCCTAGTGATCTATTTATTGAATCAAGTTATGCAAATCCATGGATAACAGGACTGTGCAGAATCACTTTGGTGATAGAGAGATATTGCGTTCCAATCTTTGCAAATAAGAAATTAGGCAGCAAACAGCAGGAACTGAAACATCATTTTACGTTCCATCACTTTATATAACATTTACAAAATGTATTTATTTGTTTAATAAATGAATATATCAAATTTGTAGGCCATCCAGCCCACAGTGACTCTGGGCAAGATATAAGATAAAAACAATCCAATCTAATATTACGCAAAGCAAAGAAGGGGATTAGTCTGAGATTGACGTACCAAATATATTAATACAATTCTCACCGCAGCATCCACTTCCTAATGCAGAGGAAAAATGCTGTTTAAAGGATGGCAGGGTCGGGGAAGTTTAAACTTGAGGGGGCGGAGGTTTGGGGGCAAATACTATTTCAGAGGACAGGTGGCACAACAAAGAACAAATGCCATGCCACCTAAGTCCCATCAAATCACACTGTTTTAAAAATGGGACCTAGACATGCCCACTCTGCCAGATCTTATTGGAGGGGCAGGGAGAGAGAGGGAGGGAGGCAGTCATTATGGAGTAGCCATTCCAGATTAACAGAGTTGGAAGGGACCTTGTAGGTCATCTAGACCGACCCTACACCATTTCTGAAAAATGGCAGTCCAATTTCTTCTTGAAAGCCTCCAGTGAGGAAGCTCCCACAACTTCCGAAGGCAAGCTGTTCCATTGGTTTATTGTGCTATGGAGCACTTTATAGCTCACAGCCAGCTTTTCTTAAGTTGCAGGCACAATTCTATTGTGCAGCAAACACAGCAGAGGCATTATCTGGATGTACAGATAGTCCTCAACTTACAACAATTTAATTTAATTTAATTTATTAAATTTATAGGCCGCCCAATCCCAGAGGACTCCGGGCGGCTTACACAAAACAAGAAAAGAAAAAAATAAACAAAATAAAAATAAAAATAAAGATTTAAAAATTCTCCAACACACATACGTTCAGAGTGGGCCTGGACCCTACATAATAAGGTCAACAGCCCCAGGCCTGCCGGAACAGCCAGGTTTTAACAGCTTTTCTGAAGGCCATGAGGGTGGGTGAGGTCCGAACTTCTGGGGAACCTAGGTGCTGCGACTGCCGCAACGGTGGTAAGGTGGCCACTTCCTTGGCGGCCCCTTCCGAGGGCTCCCCGAGCTGACTGCAGACCAAGCCTTTGCCAAACAGCGAGCTCCCTCCTCCAGTTCATTTAATGACTGTTTGAAGTTACAACATCACTGAAAAACATGACTTATGAATATTTTTCACACAACCATTACAGCAGTCCCATAGTTACATGATCAAAATTCAAATGCTTGGCAACTGACTCATACTTATGACCGTTGCACTGTCCCAAGGTCATGTGATTCACCTTTTGCAAACTTCTGACAAGCCAAGTCAATGGGGGAAATCCAGATTCACTTAACAGCCATGTTACCCATTTAATAAGTACATTGATTCACTTAACAATTGTAGCAAGAAAGGTCATAAAATGGGGCAAAACTCACTTAACAAATGTCTCCCATAGCAACAGAAATTTTGGGCTCAATCGTGGTCATACATTGAGGACTATCTATATTGTGTTTCTCCCCTACTGGATATGATCAACCAGTAGCAGGGTAGTTGTGAGTGACTCTTGGCTTCCATTCTAAATTTGTTTAAACATTTTCAGCCTAAAAATGGACTAATTGGCATGGCCATGAATGATAGTGATATGCACCAATTTGCTTACAATTCTGCTAAACATTATCTGGAAAGATTAGAATTTATATAGTAAGTTTAAGAGTGCAATGTCCTTATGCATTAACTCCAAGTCAATTCTTGATGGTTTGCCAAAATGGATTTGAAAGGAATTCTATGTCACACAGAGTTCCAATGAGATGCATTAAGTTCAAATCCAACACCGTCCTCCCGGAGTATTTCTTCTTCTTCTTAAGATTGCACAACCTTTAGCATAGGATTCCACACTCACAAGAGTAAAAACAAATCATCTAAACGTAAATGTCTTAATCCGTCATTTCTGCTGCTAGGCATTGTACTTGCTGACCTGTGTTTCACAAATTAAATCATTACTGCTGTCAATGAAGCACTGATATGTCGTGCACTTAAAGTCTGCTAAATCATAAAGATGTGCAAGCTTTTATAGTGATATCTTAGCTAGTCTGCTCACAATTTAAGGGTCGTTGGATAAAAGATATTTATTCCCAAGTATATCTTCTAGGGTTGTATAGATTTCTTTTACTTTATAGAAATCCATTTTGGTTCCCATTTCAGAAAAGAGGGGTGTTAAGGAGAAATTTAACACTGAAAAAGAGTGATTGTGTGTGATGAGTACTGTACTTAAAGATTGTCCATATTGTATAGGATTCAAATTAAAGAACCTCTAAAATGGTGGAGTTTTATTTTTTCTTGGCCTCAGCTACTTCCCTAGCAGCAGCATTTCGTTTCTGCAATCTTTCACAAACTGATTTGTATTCATCTTCAGTTCTGCTCATCTCCAATACTAAGATCATGTGGAGAACACCATTAACCGAGCCCAGACAAGATCGGGAGAATATAAATGCAGAAAATGCAATATGATGGGCAGGAGCAGGAGAAGAACCTCTAGCTTTGACCACCAGGTGTGCATCTACCTTAGGTCCTAGACTTGATAATGCTCAGCGAGAAAGCCCTGCTCCACGCTCCTGCAACTAACAACCCCCCCACCTCAAATTGACAGAGGCGAGAGCAAATATGTGGTCAAATGAATATTTTTGTCCAAAAATTAATCAAATTTATATAGCCACTCATCTCACCAGGATGACTTCCATAGCCTATCCCACCACCTGAGTCACAAAAAGCCACTTGCCACACAAAAGGGAAATTAAGGCACGCCAGCCTCTTCTCCACACACACATTTTTAGTTTCTATGATGTGCATTCATTCCCCCCCACAAAAAAAAATCTAAGTGGTTGTTCAGCTATTGTTATGATGAGAAGCTTTCTAGCAGCCAAATTGCTTTTCTTTTTCCATTTAAAAGCTTCTTGCGAGTTGTGACTGGGAAATAACATCAGGTCAGCATTTTTTTTTTGTTTTATTTTTTGCAGTTGGTCATTTTCTTCAGTCTAACCATGGTTGCAGGCTGCTAGGATAGCTGGCAGGGGAGAGAGGGAAAGGGGCAGCTATGGGCAGGCATTCTTTCATTCTAATTGCATAGGTTGGATTATGAGTATATTATATGTTGGTAGTGAAGGATGACAAATGATTTGGGGATCATTTTCTGATCTAATGGAGAGGTTATGATCACAAAATCTTATGTTTACTTCATTCCATCCAAAAAAAGACAGTCTTCGGCCTATGGTAAGATAGAACCCTTACTAAAGTGGGTGATGGGGAGCCTCCCTTAACCGCTAGGAAGGGGATTTGCATCATCATAGCAGTTACCCTTGATAGATTTGTAACTTATGTACTGGTAATTCCATCATATTTAAGCTAGTTACACGGAAGTCGCAATCTGCAAAGTAAACCTTATTATTGCTAAAAATTGGTGGGAAGAAGACTTTCCTCCTGGACTTCTGAAATCAATACTGTATTTTCTGCAGGCTGATCCAGGATAAAACCGGAGTGCGTGATTCCATAGAAATCCCAGATATAATGCAGAAGTGAAGCTGTCCATGCATCAGTAATAGCAAACGTATTCTTGGTTTTCTTGGATAACAATGTCTGAAGGCTTTTGGAACTGCATCAGTTTTTAGCTGTCCTGCAGGGTCACTTTTACAAGAGAACAGCCAACCAGAATGCAGTTCCAAGTGATTCTCTCAGATCTGCAGCAGCTCCAACAGGAACCTCAGAAAACACCAGAATAACTAGGATTCCTATAGACATTGAGGGGGGGGGGGATCATACCCTCCCTTGCTTCCACTTCTGATTTCCTCATACTGTGACAAAAGTCTAGAGAGGAATGCAAACTGTGTGGGCTAAAAGATGCACAAGCTTTCTCAGGAAAAAGGGGAACTGCCTTTAGCAGAACGTAGCTCCAGTCCTTCAGATGTCTGTTGATACAAAGAGCTTGGTGCATAGTTAGTGGCTGCATTTCAGCCTCCATTTTTCCTCCTTTCAGTTTTGGATTCTTTAAAAATTCTGGCTGAAAAGTTCTGGTTCAGAGATGGTTTCACAGACTACTAAGCAAGTATCAGCTGCCCAGGGTCTGGCAGCCAAGAGGTCAAAACAGTAGCCTTCTCACAAAGCTAACACAGCTACTGGCTTTTGTTCTATTAGTTTGCCTCAAGAAATTAAAACCTGACGTTTTTTCATCACAGTATCATCATTAGGACAAGACTTCAAGACTGCTCTGCAGAATGGCGAGGAACTCCCCCAAACGCAGGAAGGCAGATCGACCTCATGAAATAATATCCTTATTATAATCTGATTCCACTGTCCCCAACCCTATAAAACCATTCACTTTTTATCATTTCCTGACTACATCAATGACAATTGGCACTTGGCCAAATAAGAATTCTGCTCTGGACATAATTAGCTAGTTCTGAGAGCCAAATCTGTTGTTCTGGCTTCTCTGTGATTTATCAAAAAAACAGAGCAAAATTGGGGAGGGGGTGTCTTTGCAGTACCATTGTGTGAGCTTGTGGACTATTTCCTTAATATCAGGAATGTGGGTCTCATCTCACCTCCCAACTGCTGGACTTCAGCAGCAAGTCTTTCAAGACAATAGGTTTGCAGGTTCCCCTTTATAGAAACCACATTGATTTTTTTTTCTTTTTCTTTTTTGCATGTGGCAAACAAATGCACACTGTAGGAAGGGAAGATATGCATTGTTTTTTCTTCCCTCTGCATGTTCTAGAACTGAAGGAATTCTTGCTTTTCAGCTGCACTTTAAGGTGGGGCAATGATTCTTTTATTGCTTGTTTTCTGTGTCTGCAGAAAATAAGGCAATCACAGTTCATCTTCAAATTGCTTTGGAGAGAATGGGGAGTGGAAATATGTAATCATGTCAAGGAAATTTCCCTGCATCATCTCTTATTGCCAGGCTGCTCTTAAGGGCACAAAAACAGAAACAGTTCAGAAAACTGGCAAGTCCTTTTCCTCGAATATCGGCCATATCCAGAGAAAACAGAATGCCAATCCTGTGTCCAATCTCACTGTCTTGAATGCGAGGCACTACCATATATCCCAGTCCCCAAATGTTACTCTTCCTTAGGCCAAAATTAGATGCAGCACTTGAGCAAAATGCCTGAGGGCACTGCAACCTCCAAGAGAAAGAAAAAAAAGGAAGGAAGGAAGGAAGGAAGGAAGGAAGGAAGGAAGGAAGGAAGGAAGGAAGGAAGGAAGGAAGGAAGGAAGGAAGGAGAGAATGCTGGTGGAGCATAACATTTGGAGAGAAAAGTGAAGGCTCTCAGAGATTTTGCAGCCTCACATGTTGTTTTTGGCCCTTACATTTGGACTCCTTTCTGATCAGCAGTTTAAATGGTGTTCTAGAACTGCTTTCTCTATTAAAAAAAATAGTTCTTCACTTTAAACATGACAGCTAACCCTCTTTTTCTCCTCCGGCTTTCAAGCTGCATCCTGCTGGCAGATCCAGGACTCTGGCTTAGCTAGATTGGCTGTCGGCCATCGGTCATTTAACAGCTTCTTTAAAAAAAAACCTGCCTCTCATTCAAGGAACTCAATGTCCTGCTAGCCAGGCTATACGTCAATGTTTCTATGGAAACCTACCCCAAAGATTCTCTCCGCGCTGTTACCACTGCATATTGTATGACAAGCTTTGTATGCTTTAATTCATCACAGAGCTCTGATGAAAAAAAGGAACAGGTTTGGCCTAAAGGAGTCATGAATTAAAAACAAAATACTAATAGCAATAGCAAAAATAGTCACAACAACCACAGTAATAATAATAGCAGCAGCAGAAGTATAAATCATTGAACCCTGAGGTTGTAGAAGTATTTAGCTGGCTGAGTCATAAGTGACATCACTGTTATCCTGTGTATTTAAAAGAGTGAATAATATCCTCCAAATTTGTTCAGCTGAAAACACACAGGCACCTGGGTACATACACAGACAGACAGAGTTATTTTCTTATAGGACACACTACAGAGCGAAAAGCCACAGGAGCTCTCGTCCTCTTCCTGCTAAGAACATGCTTTAGAATAGATAAAGGGGATAGATCTGATCTGAAATGCAATTCTGCAGATGGGTGGAGAAACCCAGGTCCTAATAGAAACCGAGACAGCTGCAGAATGCTAAAGTAGCTGCTTCTCTCTGTATAATTTCAGAACCTTCAAGAGGAACTAGACTTCCTCTTGATATCTGCTGCTTCCCTCTTACTTCTTTGTTGTACATCTCCATCGGTTTGTTTACCGTTTCTTTGTTTTACTGGATTGATATAGCATTCAGGCTGGGTCTGACTCTGATTTTGAAGCAGCAGCATTAGCACATCACAACACAGCTTCATCATCCAATAAGCATGCCCTTTAGGACCACATGGTTGAGATCCTATGGAAGGAGGCCTTCAAGAATATTGCCTTCTGAGATAATCTGCAGAGGCCCTGTTATATGAGGGAAAGTCAGTCCTAAGGCTCTGCCTCACTAGGGGTGGGTTCCTGCCAGTTCTAACCTCTTCTATAGAAGAGGTTCCACAAAACTACAGTGCCATTTGGAACCGGTTCCAGCTCCCTCCCCCTGCCCGTCAGCACATCATCAAGATGAAGAGCAAGAGGATGAATTAAAGTCCACAAGTCTTAAAGCTGTCAAGTTTGAACACCCCTGGGTTTTTTTTCTAAAGAGTTAGGGGTGCAAGGGTCTTGTAACTTGACAGCTTTAAGACTTGCGTGCTTCAAATGCCAGCGTTTCTGAGCCAACATTTTGGTTGCTAAGCAAGAGCGTTGTTAAGTGAGTTTCACCACATTTTACAAGTTGGCCATGCCCATCCAGTCACATGGCTGCCAAGCCACTCCCACCCGGTCACATGGCCACCAAGCCACTCCCACAAAGCAGGCTACAGCTACAGAAGAGGTTCTAACAAATTTTGAAACCCACCACTGTGCCTCACCCAACGGGCAGGACCAAAGCAGTGCAGATGTATCATACCTGGGGGGAAAACTGATGGTCCTATTCTCAATCAGAGGAAGAACTCACCACTGGAAGAATAGCTTCCTCTGGCCAACATCCACAGCTTTTGGCATCCATCTAGAAGCTAATAGTGGTGGGAATAGATTTGGGAAAGACACTTTGGGACTGGAGACTTGCTGGAAAATTTTGAGGGCAGCCAGCACTCCTCAGTTTTGCCTCTTTCCTGAAAATTGGTTTTCTTTTAAGTTGCTAGCTGAGATTTTATAGAAGGGAAAGACAATACAGGTAGTCCTCAACTTATGGCCACAATTGAGCCCCAAATGTGTGTTGTCAAGTGAGAAATCTGTTAAGTGAGTTTTGCCCATTTGATGACTTTTCTTGCCCCATTTGTTAAATAAATCGCTGCACTTGTTAAATTAATAATATGGTTGTTAAGTGAATCTGACTTCCCCCTTGACTTTGCTTGTCAGAAGGTTGCAAAATGTGATCACATAACCCTAAGACATTGCAACCGTCATAAATGTGAATCTGATGCCAAGTATCCGGATTTTAATCATGTGACCATGTGGATGCCAAAATAGTCATAAGTGTGAAAAATAGTCATAAGTCACTTTTTCAGTGCCGTTGTAACTTTAAATGGTCACTAAATGGACTGTGGTAAGTCAAGAGTTACCTGTATTCTGCTGTGTTCTCAGTAAGATGTAAACACTGCTTCTGTCTTTGTGTTTAAAATGTACAAATGGGAAGGTGGAAATGCTATGAGAACTGGCCAGCTAATACTCGATAATTCTTTTCTATATCGCTAACACATTTAAACCAATTCTAATCAGTTGCAACTCCAGTGGCTATCATACCACTTAAAATTTCCAATTGCTGTACAAGTTCTGCCTGTGGTGGCCCAGTTCTGGTCTATTTTATAAAATCCTGAAAATATTTATATCTCTGTTGCAATATTTTCTACTCTCCTTCCCTCCAATATATATTGTACATTTTTATAGTAATTGAAGAAAACCAAAAATAAGTTGCAAAAAGAGCTGGAATGAAAGCCAGCAGGTTTTCTAGAGGATGTCTCCTAGATATTTTCCATCCCATTGAAAATCAAGTGGAAGAAGATCAGACAGATCACAAGCCAGATTCAGCCTTGTTGCCCACACAAACTAGCTTGCATTCCATTTGATCCAATAGTCTGTAGAGATTCTCAGTCATCCAGGTCATGGTTGTTCCATAGGTGTTTTTTCAGGAGGCAACTGGACTTTCTTGTTTTTTCTTTGAAGACATTTTGCTTCTCATCCAAGAAGTTTCTTCAACTCTGACTGGATGATGACGAATGGGAGGATTCAGTCAACATCCAGTCAGAGCTGAAGAAGCTTCTTGGATGAGAAGCAAAATGTCTTCAAAGAAAAAAACAATAAAGTCCAGTTGCCTCCTGAAAAAGCACTTTTGGGACATTTGATCCAATAATTCTCATGGTAGAGAGCCACAGTTTAAGAGAGCCCATCTTGTTGTCCTATATAAAGCAGAGCCAGAATAAGGAAGGAGTTAAGAGTGCAGGAAGAGGAAATATTAGAAAAGCTATGCCTGACTAAAGTGTTAGGCTTGGCTACAACAATGAATTTAAGGTGACTGAAAGTAAGTATTTGAAAGGTAAACTTCCAGAGGGGGAATTGGAGGACAATATTTTTTTTCCTGAAAGAAGAAAGGGAAAATAGACACTTTAACAAAGCCAGTAAATGATCCCATCTTCCCTGATATTATGCTAAAGAAACGTATTAACATTAATGCCTGTTCCTGGGTGCACTGATTTACTGATTTAATGCAAACCAGCCTCTTTATGTAGAGAACATTTTATTCTCAAAATAAAACCCAGTGTTTTTGGAACATTGCAAACAAGTAATGGGATTCTGAATAATATCATTTAGGCAAAGAAAGGAGTTTACTGCTACCTACATAGCAATGAGGCTTGTCAGTTGCGGATGAAAAAAAACTGGAATGTTCCTTCACCTGTCATTGCCAAATTGACAAAAAAAGACGTTAGCATTTCCACATTGCTTTTTTTTCTTTTGCATATCATGGTTGTTCTTTCTTGCAGAGTTTTAGGGCATCTGGGTCCAGTTTTACAATTGATGTTTTCCGCTTTGAAGGGCTGTCAGAGGATTAGGGTCTCTCTGCTAGGATACTTAGGACAGCAGGCACCCAAATCAGCTGGTACTTCTGAGTGGCAAAACATACCCTGTTTCCCTGAAAATAAGACCTCCCCGGATAATAAGCCAAATCGGGCTTTTGAGTGCATGCGCTAAAATAAGCCCTCCCCCGAAAATATTGCAACACAGCAGCAGCCATGAGGTGACCACGCTCACCGCCTCCTGCACCTCAAAAATAAGACCAAGTGCTTATCTCAGGGGTCAAAAGAAAATAAACCCTGTCTTATTTTCAGGGAAACACGATATTGCATGTATTGCAATTTAAATTATAGTAACCATCTCAAGATGTGGGTTTGAGTGTAGATATATTAACTTGTGCAAATTTATTTGTTGGGGTGGGGGGAGATATTTATTTCTTTTCCTTTAGCAATGTATAAGGAGTCCTCCAACAAGGGAGATGCATTGGTTTCCTGAAAGCGTACATTAGCAGAGTTCTAACACACTGCACTGCTATCCAATCATGATGTCATTCAGGCAAGACTTTGGAAAGGGAAGAAGAATGGTATATTTAATAGAATCACTCAATGAACACGAAGCACAGAAGGGCTAGAAGAGAGGAAGCTTCAGAAAGGCGAAAGAAGGACCTCTGACATACATTTTCTCCAGTACCATCACAGGCATTGGTCTCTTCCTCTAAAATCTTAGTAGTCGTAGTCTCAGAATCAGGAAAGATCTTTGGCTTGCCAGAGCCAGGGTGGGAAAATCTGGGATTCTGCAGAAATTGCTGGCTTGTAGGTCATAGAGATCCCAGTCAGAATGGCTAATGGGGTGAATGTTGGAGATTAGTGATGGATGGATGGATGGATGGATGGATGGATGGATAGAAAGAAAGAAAGAAAGAAAGAAAGAAAGAAAGAAAGAAAGAAAGAAAGAAAGAAAGAAAGAAAGATAGCAGTGGTGGGTTCCAGATCCCGGTGCAACCGGTACGGTGCAACAGAACCTGGCGCCTGCCACATGAATGCATGCAACATGCGCATGCGTCATTTCCTCCTGTGACACTCTGCGATGCCTCCGTGACACTCCAGCTGCTCGGCGGAGTGTCGTGCAGGTGCCGTATGCTCCGTGCGTGTGCGCGGAAGCGCCAAAGAGCTGAAGTATAGGTAAGTACGATGAGCGGGCGGGTGGGCCCTCCGAAGCACCATACCGGAACGGTACCTGGTGCTCCTGGCAGGCACCAGTATGCCCATACCGAGGCGTACCACCTGCAACCCACCACTGGTAGATAGATAGATACATGGGTGGCTGGCTGGCTGGCTGGCTGGCTGGGTAGGTAGGTAGGTAGGTAGATAGGTAGATAGGTAGAAAGAAAGAAAACTGTAGTACAGCAACTTCCGGAAGGCACAAGCTCATGAACTAGAGGTATGACTGGTTTTGAACATCAGTTCTATTGCAACAGGAATTAACTGCCCTTTGAATTAATGGTTAACAACCATGTAGTGACCTTTTTATTATTAGTGAATAGAAGCCACTGGGGGAGAGGGAAGTTGTGAGCAGTGACTAGCAGTGTACAAGTAAGGAAGGCTGAAATATAGCCTCCCCGCTAACAAACTTAGTAAGAATTGTCTTCCTGCAAGTATCAGGATTAGGAAAGAAAAAGATGTTTTCCATGCTGGATCAATGTAAGGTATCTAACTGAGTTCTAATTGAGTTCTCAGTGTATCTACAATGGCTGGAAAACTCTTGGGTTTATTATATCTATTTTATCATGACATGCAGCTCTAACTTCTAGGCTAGATTACATGGCTGAACCACTTTGGCATAAAATGATGTCACAGAGAAAATCATTGTCGGCATCATTCAGATTTTTGGAGGTATAGACAACACATCATGGCATTTGAATATGGAGAGTCACTTGTTTTGTGAGATGGATGACCACATAAAGTTGACAAATTTTTAAAAAATCCAGGGCTTTCATTGTTACCTACTAATATGATTATCAATTCTGCACAAAATTGTTTTAAAGGTTAGGGTTTTTTAACAGTAAAGGAACCTGTGGTCAAGAAATAAACCATATACTAGCTGGTTGATTAATTAATTACACCTTTATTCCTGGTAATCAGTTCTAAGAGGCAGACACTATTCTGATACTTTAATATCTTCATTATCCATTCTAAGGCTAATTACTGGATTTGTTGCCACTGCTTTGGTTTTCTTTATATTTAACCTTAGTTCCATTTTTAATGTATTTCTTGACTTTCATTAGTACAATTTAGTGATCAATTATTGTTTAGAACAGCAATGGAAAATCTCTGACATATATGTCACAGGTAACATTTTGGGTGACACACCAGTGTTCACCAACACCTGACAACTATTCTCAAAAGCACACCTCATTATTGTGCAATTTTTCGAGGATGTGGAGGCTGCGTGAGAATGGGGTGTGTTCTCTTGTGGTCTCCTGAAGTTGCACGAGATTGCTGTGCTCTCATGCAGCCTCCAGAGCCTTTGAAAATCATGCAAGAGTAATTTTTTGGAGGCTGCAGAGACGACGGAGGAGCATTTTCTGAAACCACTTCAAGAGCAAAGGCCTCAGGCAACCCAGAGCAGCCTCAGGTAAGCTGCAGAGGCCTGTCATCAGAAAGAACATTGCCTGAAGGTAGGCAGTACACAAGGGGCCTTAAGGAGTGCTAGACCGCCGGAGCAATTGAGTTGTTTTCCAAGGCTCACGGACCTTTTGAGTAGCAGTGGTGGCCAGTGGTGGGATTCAAATAATTTAACAACCGGTTCTCTGCCCTAATGACCAGCTGGGTAGGCATAGCTTGGTGGTCATGTGACCAGGTGGGCGTGGTCAATCAACATCACTCAGGACGATGGGCGCTTCACCTTAGCTGTTACAATGTAATAAGGGTTAACCGTAGAGGCAGTTTCTGTAAGCAGGGCAATAAAGATTAAGCTAGAAACAACACCAGAATGTTTCCTTCCTGCCTTCCTTACAGGATTAGCCCTGTAAAGTGGGGAAAAAAACAAAATAAGATTTCTTCCAGCAATCGGTTCTCCGAACTGCTTAGAAAGTTAACAGCCGATTCTCCCAAATAGGTGCAAACTGGCTGAATCCCATCAACTGGTGGTGACGCTAGTGATGAAGCTGAGGCCTGGGTTTCTTCTTCAGGCTCACCTTAGCACTGCCACTGAATGCTACTGTTCAGTATGGCCTATATGAGGTGCGGTGGGGGGAAGAGATAGAGAATTGTTTTTCTCCTGTTTGGGGATATGATATGCCAGTAGAGTCGAGTTAGCCATTTTTAAAATTTTTGACACCCCAAGCCCAAAACATTTACCACAACTGGTCTGAACACTGTCCAACCTACATTTCCAGATGTGGTAGGAATGACCTCTCCTTTTCAAACGTGTAAGAAAAATAAAGCCATCTTCTCAGAACTGCATATATGTATTATGGGTGCATGTATGTATAAGGTGACCAGATTTTCAGTAAAGAGGGACACCTTTGACCGGGGGGGGAGGGGTTGATTAAAAATTTTATACGGAGCAACAAAATTTTTCATACAAGGCAAAAATAGTATTGTAATATTTTTTTTATTTCAACATAACTACAATTTACAAATATAAATTGTAACTGTTGCCAAACATCAAAGTTTTGATCATGTGACCATGAGGATGCTGCAACGGTCGCTAAGTGTGAAAATGGTCGCTAAGTGTGAAAAATGGTAATCAGTCACTTTTTTCAATGCCATTGTAACTTTCGTCACTATACCACCTTTCTTGCCACAGTTCTTAAGTGAATAACTGCAGCTGGTATTTTGTATTTTGGATAGAATCTTTTTTTAAATAGTCTAAGACAATTTAAAAAAAGAATCCACACAGAATAAATTGAAGTAAAACATTTCAAAGTATTGTACATAGAATTTTTAAAAATGGTTTCACTTCAATTTATTTTGGATAGAATCTTTTTTAAATAGTCTAAGACAATTTAAAAAAAAGAATCCACACAAAATAAAACTATTTTAAAAAATCCTATGCACAATAAATAAAATATTTTAAAATACATTAAAAAAATAAAAGAAAAAAACCCAGCTTACTTACCAGCAGGTACAAGTGAGCACTCCAAGTCAATCCAGAATGATGTAGATGTTAATACAAAGAACTGAGCAAATTAAAATGGTGAAATTAGTCAGGGAAATATTTTTCAAAGAAACTTTGCCACCATTTTTTCCACACGAGCCGACCTCCAACCTCTGTGCCCCTCCCCTCCGGAAAATCCAGGAAGGAACACTCGCTACCTCTCTAGCCAAGTATTTCCTGGAGCTCTATGGTACTGGGTCATCTTTTCTTATAAAAGTGAGTAAAAGGGGTGGGGGGGTCCGTTTTCTTGCTTTAAAGTTTTAATATCTTCAATGAAAGTACTGAGAGGGTTTAGACAGAGTGTCTTTTGTCTTGCCCCGGTTAGGATTTCTTAAGCAAATCCACTGGGCTTTCAACATAAAGCCAGAAAATCGGGACTTTTTAAAAACGCCCCGGGACACGGGACAAATTGTTATAAATCGTGACTGTCCCGCTGAAATCTGGACGTCTGGTCACCTTATGTATGTACATAAATGCGTGACCCGTCAAAAGCGCGGAGGACAAAATCGCGCTCGACGAAAGCGCGCATGTGACGTCATCACAGCGCGACGAAAAAAATAAAAAATTGAAATAAAATTAAAGCAAGCCGATTCACATAAAGGTAAGGGTTAGGTTAAGGGTTAGGATTAGGGTTAGGTTAAGGGTTAGGGTCAGGTTTACAGCGTTAGCGTTAGCTTTAGCGTTAGGTTAAGGGTTAGCGTTAGGTTTTTCGTTACGTTAACGGTTAGGTTTAGGGTTAGATTTAGGGTTAGGTTAAGGGTTCGGTTTAGGGTTAGGTTTAGGGTTAAGTTTGGGGGGGTTAGGGGAAGGTTTTAGCTTTATTTTTACATTTTTCGATCACAGCGCGATGTTTTCGTCGCGCTGTGATGACGTCAAATGCGCGCTTTCGTCGAGCGCGATTTTGTCCTCCGCGATTTTGTGGTGGAACCCATAAATGTATAAAATTTTGAAAGCAAAAGGACTTTCTTGTGCTATAACTTTAACCTTCTTCTTAATCCATATTACTAATCAGAGCTCAGGAACACTTATTTGTTTGGTTAGTTGTCTCTGGTCCTGTTTGTTGCTATGGAGTCCTCACTTTGAAAGAGAAACTGTTTAATTAGTGTGTTAATTTGCAGGACTTTGATCTGTATCTATAATGAAGACTACCATTGCTCAAAAACTCTCTCACTGATGACGCTATAGTTTCTAATATTGTATGTCAGAAGTTTAACTTGGATGCCAAGTTTTTAAAGTTTTTGATTTTAATGTAATTATATATTATGTAGTTTTACTTTTGATATTGTTTTAATTGCTAATTGGGAGCCTCCCAGAGTTCATCATAAAATGTGCAGCTATATAAATGTTTTAAATATATTAAATCAGTGGTGGAATTCAATTTTTTTTTACTACCGGTTCTATGGGCGTGGCTTGGTGGCATGTTGTAGCTCAGTGGCCGTGGCTTGGTGGGCGTGGCAGGGGAAGGATAGTGTAAAATCTCCATTCCCTCCCCACTCCAGGGGAAGGTTACTGCAAAATCCCCATTCCCTCCCGATCAGCTGGGACTCGGGAGGCAGAGAATAGATGGGGGCGGGGCCAGTTAGAGGTGGTCTTTACCGGTTCTCCAAACTACTCAAAATTTCTGCTACCGGTTCTCCAGAACTGGGCAGAACCTGCTGAATACCACCTCTGAACCAATTATACTATGGAATTTAATTAATCAGCTCAAGACTGAAATCTTCATTTTACAAGCAGCAGTTTCTTTTTTCTAACCCAGTTTTGTATGAAAATAATTTTATGGTTATAATATCTATATCCAGTCAGAGGTGGTCTTTACTGGTTCTCCAAACTACTCAAAATTTCCGCTATCAGTTCTCCAGAACGTGTCAGAACCTGCTGAATACCACCTCTATATTAAATGTATTAAAATGTATTAAATAAATAACAATCCAGGCAACTGTACCAACTTTACCAATAAGGTGAAGGTTGATTGGTTTCATTTCATTTTATTATTTTACTTTATTTTTTTATAACAGGAAAGGAAGGAAGGAAGGAAGGAAGGAAAAAGAAAGAAAGAAAGAAAGAAAGAAAAGAAAAGAAAAGAAAAGAAAGAAAAAAAAGATTTTCATTTAATTGCAATCTAAAGTACAGACGGACAGGTGAAAATGCTCGCAGTTGTAGTTCATGAACATCTGGAGGGCTACAGAGTTCCCTCTATGGTCCTATAGAAAATGAATTAGTGAGTCTGGAAATACATTTGCACTGTTGCCAAGGAAGGAAACTGTGATTTGTTATTAAGGTTCAGATGTTTTCATCAGAGGATCGTCTTCAGTTGAATAATAATGATCTGTCATGTACTGCTTTCTAAAGGGACAACCAGTACTTAGCTTGTGGTTCACTGCACATGCCAAGTGGACCCTTAAAGCTGTTCAATTACCTTGTTTTATAAAGCAGGCAGAGAAGCCAAGTATTCATGATGTCATTACGCCTCTGATGGGGGTCGTGGGGTTTGATAAAAGTTTCATATTGTGCCCACCAGCCAGACAAAGTGGCTTTCGTTTGCGTCTGCTCTAAACTTTATTATTGGCAATTTTACGAATGCACAATCGGTGACAGAGCCACATGCAACTCCAGACTTTGCCATTTCTATCACATATTGTCAGTTTTTTTCTACTTTAAAACACTTTTCCACTCATTAAGGCGGGGAAATGGAGATGAAATATCTATGAGGAGCTAGAAGGGAATGGCTTAAGAGAGAAATTTGGAACAACGAACTATTTTTTTTGCTTTTACTAAACAAAATGAGGTGAAGGACATGTTTATACACAGAAAGAGTATTATTAGTGGTATTAGTGGTGTGGATTGTCAGATACATAGTCCATTTTAAACAGAATTGTCAGAATTGCTTATGTAACACATGCCTAAAATGCATGAGAAATAATGCCTACTATATTATAGCTTTGCGTTATTATTAAAGCAGACTTTTCCAAACATGTTGCCCTCCTAAATATTGGATTGCAGCTCTCCAAATGTTGGCTGAGAATTTTGAGAGTTCTAACACACTGTAATCTGGGACATTTCGGTAGGCAGCCTAACTGCTTGCTTCCAGGTTGCTCCTGCTTGTTCCTTATGCCAACTTCAGATATTCTGAATTTCAGAGGGTTGGTGGTAAAGTCACAGAGGTTCTCAGTCCAAACTATGACCACCAAAAGCTTGATTGGTCTTTCTTCCATGTAGGGAAGGCCAAAGGTCTGCCAGAACCTGCTTTTCCCTTTAAGGCTGTTCCTTCCTCACTGGTCCCCCTGTCTTTCCTTTGGTTTGGCAGATGTTTTTACACATGGATGTTTTCATGCTCTTTCCACACTATCTCCTTTGACCCCAAAACAGATCTGGGGTTTTTTTTGGTGCTTCTTTCGATACCGCCATAGCAATGATGCTCCAAAAATCAAAGCAACAGGGAACAGGTTGTTCTTTTGATGGCTTGTTCTTCTTAAGTCTTGCCTTCTAGGAACTGCCTGGGCCAGTCCTGTGAGTTCTCTTGGCAAGATTTTCAGAAGTAGTTTGCCTTTGTCTCCTTTGTAAGATAAGGTGAGAGAGGCGGGGGGAGGGGAGGGAGGGAGAGAGAGAGGGAGGGGGAGACTAGCCCAAGGTCACCAAGATCAGTTCACTACTAAGACAAGACTAGAACTCACAATCTCCTGGTTTCTTGCCTGGTCCCTTAACCACTGCACAAAATTGTCTCTTAATTGCAACTTAATATGTTTTAAAAAAATAAAAGAAAGGGTATGGAAGCTTTGCAGTGCCAGCTGCAGAGGAGGGGAAAGCAAAGAGAACCTGCTTCCTTCAGCCTGGAAAGATACCCAAAGAGTACCCACTGGATGTTGTAAGGCTTGAATGGAGCAAGAGCTGAGGTTGATTGAGGATGGTTCATTGACTCAACCACAGCTTGATCAAGAACAGGAACTGCTGAGTAGCAGAGAACATTGCAATCCAGCAGCCCAGCACAAAATCACTGTCCAAGGTGGTGACCAGATGTGGGAGTGGAAGGGGGTGTCAGTCCCTGCAGTCCCTTAGAATTGGGGCTGCTACTATAAAAAGAACAGTGTCAGGGTTCCAAGTAACACCCCTAACGAAAGAAGACTTTAAGGCTTGAGGTTCCTCAAAGTTCCATTTTATTAGAGATGTCATATTGGCACACCTGGGAAAACCCAAATCTGAAAGTTTCCAGGTTTTCCCCACTCAAACAAAAGGTCACGTTCCTGACCAGCCCCCAATTGTCCATCACATGGTCCAATCAAACACTGTTCCAACTGGAGATGCCACTCTCCATCATGCCACTCCAGGTGCAGGGCAAGATGTCCTTGACTGTCTGAGAAAGGAATGTTATTTTGACTATATCTACCCCACTCCATATAATCCCCCCTTCCAGTTTCCCGCAGCAATAAATGTGGCAGGAAGGCCCTATGCAAAAGATTGGCTTCCAGGCCTGACAAATAGAGCACCAGAAATCCCCCCCCCCCCTGTCCCCCAAGTGCTTGAGGTGGCTTAGGTTGGAAGAACAGCGCTTTTGAATCAGAATAGAAAACAAGATGCACAAGGTGTGTTTGCAGTGACCTAGGAGTGGAAAGGGGACAATATCATCCATTCCTGCCCTCAGTGAATGTGGTGAATGGCCCGTTGTGGCAACAGGCCAAGAAGAAAATATAAGTCTGTCCTTTAGAGGAAGCAATGTTTGGCCAGCTCCTTCTTCATGTTCCCTTATAGTCTTGCATTGACAAAGGAAACTTTGAGGGATGAAAAGGTCATTAGAGTCCACTTATGCTAGTGATAATAAAGTAAGATACATTACATATAGTGGAAATCTTATGATCTGGGCCTAGGCTTCTGAGGAAAATACAATGGCTAATTCAGTACAGTTTTCCTAGAAGTAGTTCCTCGATAAATTTCTATTTATGGTGATGTGTTTCTGTGGCTAAGTGTGGACGTCAGTGTTGCTAGGTAGCTCCTGACCAGTAAATATCTGAGGCAATGATGAATTCCTGACCTCCCAGAGCAGCAGCAGACAAACCCATTTGTAGTCCAAGATGTCATTTTATACCACCTCCTTATCCAAAGTGGCAGTAGGAGAAGACCAGATTGTCCTTCAGTTGTTTGGTAGAACTTGGAGAACTTCGAAGTCTTGCTAGGTTTGACTCAGAATTTCTTTACCTAAACTATCCAAGAAACAAATCCCAGGAGCTGAGCACTGGAGAAATCAAAAGCTCTTAACAAAGTGGATAATGTTTTACCTTTGGTCAGGCCAGATCAATTGATGATCCTTTAAGCTGCCCCAAATCTCTCTGGTGTTTTTTCCTTTCAGAGGTTGACATTATCATTCTGCCTAGCACTTGTTTTTGTCAGGAATAATCAAAAGGGTCAGTTCCTGTGCATTTAGGATTGCATCTCTTAAAAACATGTATTGTTTTTAAACCATCTATCAGGGGGGAAATCCAGCAGGTTCTGACAGGTTCTGAAGAACTGGTAGCGGAAATTATGAGTAGTTCGGAGAACCGGAAGCAGAAATTTTGAGTAGTTTGAAGAACCAGCAAATGCCACCTCTGGCTGGCCCCAGAGTGGGGTGGGAATGGAGATTTTGCAGTATCCTTTCCCTGCCATGCCCATCAAGCCACGCCCACCAAGCCACACCCACAGAACCGATAGTAAAAAAATTAAATTTCACCACTACCATCTATGTTATTGCAGAGCTTGGTGGTATCTGAATGACCTCATCCTTTGCTTTCTCCTGCTTCCCAGAATGCTAGAGGTCTTTGGTGATCCAACTCATTCTCCCATTGAGGAAAGATATAATCCCTGGGAATCTCCCTTTCCATGGAGCTTCTGCCTTGCTTCTCCCTACTATTTGCTCAATATCCACTCTATACACTTGCCAGGTTAGATCTGGTCTTTGGGTACCAGAGGGAGATATCTATTATTATTATTATTATTATTATTATTATTATTATTATTATTATTATTATAAGCAAAAACAAAACAACATCATTAACTACACAGAATTTTAAGATTGATGGATTTGGATTACAAAAATCCATATGACCTCTAGATGAATTTGCTCCACTTAGCAAGTTTTTCTTTTCTTTTTCTAAGGCCAGATCTTACTGTCCTAAGAATTTGGATGATAATGTATCAACCTCTATCATAGAGTCAGGCTAAATAGAAGTCATGTTGAAATTCCTTTGCTATAAATACATAACACATGTGCTACTCAGAGGACAGCTCCATATTATTTATCTGGGGCTAAGTATGTGATTCAAACTTCCTTCTCCAACCTACTGTTGTACTGGATGGCACTGTAGTAATTCCTATCGTGTTTTTGAATGTTGAATGAGGATAATCTGCAGTCAGGAAAAGTAAATTAGAAATCTAGAAACTTTCATTTAATTTTTTTTGGTATTACAAGACACTGAGAACATAGATGAAAGATTACCACCCATCTCTAAAATAGCAGTTCCTAAATTGGATGGGGGAAGCTGATGTAAACACTTCATTCATTAAAAAATTTGGATAATTTGAGACTGTCTATCTGTTTTATTGGCCCTGAAATGCAATATCTATATAGATTTGAAAAGAATCTTAACTATATTAAAGAAAAACAAGCAGAGCATCTGAAAAATGGTTATATTTAGCATTATTGTCTCACATGTGGCTGAGCTATACAAGTTACATAACTGTTAATACTTTTTATACATTGGTGGAACTAAGCTTTTTTTTTAAAGGAAATTATTCTCCCGATGTTCATCTCTAATCCCCATCTGTGTTTTTAATTTTCTGCACTTGCAGAGCTCCCCTGATCAAAAAAGTCTTGAAATGATCCCAGATTTTCCAATCCAGGGTGCTTATGCAATCAAAAAATATAATGGGAGGTTTTCCTGCAAAGCGATTAAACATATATTTTCAGCTCGCCTCCTGTCCTTAGTTCCAAGAATGCTATAAATAGAAAGCAGTTTGACTTCAGTCCATTGTGTTAACATGACAGGCAATGTTTGTAAGTGAAAAAGAAAGAGATGGCCCAGGGCTTGGCAATAAGCCAACGCAATAAAGCATAAAAGGATGAGATGAGCTAAATAAAGCATCCTTGCTTTTAGGCTGGGAAAGATAATCATCTTAATCCAATTCCAAAATGGATGGAGATGATAAAATTGGGGACTTAGTATGCTTTCCCCCCAACTCACCCTTCATTTGGGGGTTTGTTGATCAAGTTTGCTTTGCAACAGGCTTCTCACTGGTGAGAAGTACTGCAAGGCCAGCATTAAAAATATTAGCCTCCTCTATTATTTATCAGCACCAAGTGTGTTTTCTGGTTCTTGGGGAGAAGCATCCATTGTCATTTCTAGAGATACAAAGCATTTTGCTTAGATTATTTTTCTACGGTTGGGTGAATTACAGCTGGATTATGACAGGCTTCAGAAAGTTAACAGAATGCATGTGTGGTTCATGTTTGCACATTATGGACAAAGTCTTTTCTCACAAGCGATTTTCACTTTCATTGGCCTTGTCTCATCTTCAAACCATGATCTTGCTTTTTTTCCATGCCACCAAAAACTGAAAAAGAGAATCAAGAGAATTATGGGGACAACGTTTGTATTGACGAAGAAAGGGTTAGGTTCCACAAACTAGCACTAGTGACAAAAGGTTCTTAATTGTGGGTTTGCTTAACTGGGATTAGTTTAAACCTCTCTGTGTTGTGATGCTGTCTGGAAAGAAATTAGATGATGGATGGATGGATGGATGGATGGATGGATGGATGGATGGATGGATGGGAGAAAGGGGGGAGAGGGGGAGAGAGAGAGAGATGATAGATGACAGAGGGAGAGGGAGAGAAAGAGAGAGACAATACACACAGAGAGATAGATAATAGATAGATAGATAGATAGATAGATAGATAGATAGATAGATAGATAGATAGACAGACAGACAGACAGACAGACAGACAGACAGACAGACAGACAGACAGAAAACATCAAGTTAAAAAAATGAACTCCAGCAAGAGAGATATAGTTTTCATATAAACATTGGATTAGATCCAGACCTTTTGAATTGGGAATTATTTATTTAAATATTAAGGTCCTACCATTCAAAGCATAACTTTTCTTAGAGCAGCTTACAACCACTTTAAAAGCTGCATCTCCAATGAATTAAACTGAAAAGAGCAGTATGCATATGTGATAAAACAACCAATTAAATTATTAGAACTACCTAAATGCCATTAAATAAGATTTCAAAGCAGTGTTGCAGCATAACTAAATCGTTTTTATAGAAACTCTGGCTTACAGCTGATTTTAAAGCTCTGTTCAGAAATACTATTGTTTGATACTAGTTTGTTTTGCTCAAAAGGCCTGAAATGAATATTCATCTACATAAAATAGGAAGAGCCATTCATTCAGAAATGTTATTCATGTGATTAGTGATTTTCCATAGGTATTAATCTGCTTTCCCTATGTGGTTCTCCTCCAAGCTGAAGCTGTTGTTTAATACTTTTGGAGGATGCTAGATTGTAAACAAATGGGCTGTATGGTTCATTCTTATTCAAAGTAAACTTATACAGCAATCTATCAATCTATGTGAGGTCAACCCTTGGAATAAGATACTCTAAAGAAGCTTGTTCTGCTCATTTTGTGAATATCATCTTTTTGCTTGGAAGGAGAGAAGACTAAATGAGCCCAAACCAGCAAGTCCAATGGTGAAACATGCTGAAAGTTGTGGTAAAGTAACATCTGGAGGACTGCTGGTTTCCTGTCTCTGAGCTAAAGCAATAGGCACTTGGAGTGGAGAAATATATCTAGCCACGTTGCTATTATACCGCCTATGGTCTGACCTAAGCACAGGACACAAAATAATCTGCTACAATGTCCTACCTGTCGACGACTACTTCAGCTTCAACTGCAATAATACATGGGAAAACAATAGATACAAACTGAAGGTAAACCACTCCAAACTCAATTGCAGAAAATACAACTTCAGCAATAAAGTGGTCAATGCGTGGAATTCTATACCTGACTTCATTGTTACTTCCTCAAGCCCCGCCCCCCATAGCTTCAACCTTAAACTGTCTACTGTGGACCTCACCCAGTGGTGGGTTCCAGATCCGGCCCGGCGTCACCCACATGGACGTGAGCAGCGCGCACATGCATCGTACCTGCCTGCGACGCCTCCGCAAGCCTCCGCGATGCTCCAGCTGCTCGGCAGAGAGTTGCGCACGTGCTGTATGTGCCATGAGCGTGCATGGAAGCGCCAAATGCTTAAAGGACAGGTAAGGAGCTCGGGTGGGCGGATGGGCCCGTACTGGAATGGTACCCGGTGCTCCGGGCAGGCTCCGGTACACCCATCGGCCAGCCAATGTCGGCTGGCAACCACAAGGAGGAGGGCCTTCTCAGTAGCGGCCCCGACCCTTTGGAACGAACTCCCCGTAGAGATCCGTACCCTCACCACCGTCCAGGCCTTCCGCACAGCCTTGAAGAACTGGCTCGCCCGTCAGGCCTGGGGATAAGGACCATTACCCCGCCCGAATGTTGTATGCATGTTGCGTATTATTTTATTATGTGTTGTCGTTTTAGTACTGTATTGTATTGTATTCCCCTCTCCCTGGTTTCTGTGAGCCGCCCTGAGTCCCCTCAGGGAAAAGGGCGGCCTACAAATAAAATCAATTCCAATCAATTCCAATTCCAATTCCATACCGGGGCGTACCACCTGCAACCTATCACTGGCCTCACCCCATTCCCAAGAGGTCTGTTAGGGGCCGTGCATAAGCGCACCAGGTCCCTACTGTCCCTATCCTATTGTCCCCATTTATTTGTACTCATTTCATGTGCTCATGTCCATGTTTATATTTATACCTGTTATCTTGTACATGTTTGACAAACTAAATAAAATAAAATGAAATATTAGAAGAAGGAGCAAGATAGCTTTTTATGCAATGTTGAGAGCCTCAGTCAATATGCAGCCTCAGACTAGAACTATATTGAAACAGCTTTATACTCCCAATCTGTTTAAATAGGCAGATACAAAATACCTTAAGGAAATAATTAAACAGACAGCAAGACATAAATCCAGGTTAAGAAAAAGAAAATCTTCTAATTAAGTTTATGGATGTGAACAAAATGTATTCTAACAGAGATGGCTGGTATCTGGATTTTCATTTTCAAGAGTTACATTACCACCGTGGAGCACTGAATATCGGCATTAAATTTCACAGCTTTCTCATTTTTTTGGCACATTTTAGCTTTTTATTGAGGTCCCAAAAGACGGTGTTGTTAAATCCACACTACTGAAATCTCCCCAGCTCCCCAGCCACGGCATGTTAAATGCCGCTCATGTAAGTGACCAGCACCTGGTTTATAAATAACTCTAGATAAAGTTACTGCCTGACCTTCATTTCTCAGCTTTGGAAGAATCTCATCTGGGCCAATATTAAAATCATCTTCAGCTGGGCTGAACAAATAATCCTCTGTGCTACGGGCTCCAATCCCAACCCTTCCCTGATAAGGAATAGTTTCTCTAGAAGACAAGCAAGTTTGCCTTGGCTCTGCTGAGCCTTTTTGATAAGCCATTGCCATAGTTAGGAGGGAGGGCTTTCCATGAAAGGCAGCCTTTGACAGCATCACCTCTGAAAGCTTCTTCAGCCCTTGCTGATGCCCTTCGAAAATGGGGCCCCAGGCAACCTTTGGTAAGAACAAGGGTTCCCCCTCCCTATATGCCTTCACGCATTGCTGCCGCCAGCTGCAGAACACCACATTCCCTTTGGGTGAAACTTGTTTGTGTTATCTAAGAACACATGTGATGAGAGGATAAGGTGGTTTCTCACATACTTTTTTATTTACTTTGAACTTGGGAATCAGTTGAGAGGAGAAAGACTAGGAATCATTGTGTAAAGGCACATAACTCCCCTTGAGTTATGCTTGGTCTCCCTGGGATGACATGGACACATCCATGTAGTGGTATTTTGGTGTGGGGGGGGTAACAATCTCAAAATTGTTTGCTATTGTCTTATTCTAGCATTTTTCTCCCTGCAACCTACAGCCTTGAAAATCTTCCCCCATCCTAGTATTAAACCTCTCAAATCCTCAATTCCCCCTCCCCCTAAAACCGGGGTCACCAACCTTTCGGACCTCAGGGACCACTAAATTAATAATTTTAAATCCCACGGACCACTAATATGAATTTCTAAAAAAGATAAATAGTATTTAGTGCAATATAAAAATGCAAATAATTTTTCTGCAAGTTACCAAAATTTTCTCATGGACTACCAGTTATGGTTATGACCCCTGCTCTACAAGATCAGCTAAGTGAATGAGGTGCTGTTCTGAAAAGGATTGCTATGTGCCAAAATTCAATGGCTGGCCATCGTATCAAATGATATTAATATTTAATATTCGCCCCCATCTTCTTCTAGCGTTTTATGTGACCTCACTCTATTGGCAGTGAAGTGCCAACATGCTATTCAAAGCTGGAATGGCCCCTTGGCAACTGCAGATCCCTGTCTGCCCATGTTTCATTCTCCCCTTTCAGTTTCTCCCATGCGTAAGGTTTCCACTTGCCCTCGAAAATACAGCTGCTCCTGACCACATTCATGGTGAGCTCAGAGGTCTTTTCCAGCTCTGTGCCTATCCAGTGTTTTTTTAGTCTATTTAGTTTTTATGACTATATTCTTCTGCTTCTCCTTTTAAAGCTGAAGGGGACAGGTGTCTTACACTCCCAGTTTTTCTCTTTCCTTTGGTTTGAAAACAGAAAGAAAGATGATTCTAGCTGTGCCTCCAAAAGGAGTATTTATTTCTTTTGCCACTGTCTGGATTTCCCAGCAATACAGGCCTTTGAATGGCACGAAGAGGGAACCAAAACTTCTTCCAGCTCCATAATTATTATGCCACTGGATTGCAGAGCCAACATCATTCAAAATAGCCAACGGGTGGTTTGTTTTTTTAAACTTAAAATATTGGCCCTTTTTGTTTAAAGAGTTATAAATCACAGACTGCTGAACCTTTAGGAAGTTTTCCTCTATGACATGGCACCTTGGGTATGAGTTGAATAAATTCAAAACAAAGCAAAAACGCCTAGAGTTCTTGTAACTAAGGCAAATTCCAGAACTGCAAGCATGCCCTGGGATTCTGAGAAGGATTTGAAGGAATCAAAGGATGAACATTCTATTCTGCATTTTCTTAAAGTTAAAGTAGACCAGGATCTACATTTGTGAACAAAAGGAACAGTGATCGTTCATTGTTATTTCAGATGAATACTTCACCAGGTACACTATTTTGTTTCTAGATATGAATTTAGATGGCTGAGCTGATAAAAGAAAGGCTTCTCTTCCAGTGGTGGGATTCAATTTTTTTTACTATCGGTTCAGTGGGTGTGGCTTGGTGGGCATGACTTGGTGGGCGTGGCAGGGGAAGGATACTGCAAAATCTCCATTCCCTCCTGCTCAGCTGGGACTCAGGAGGCAGAGAATAGATGGGGGCGGGGCCAGTCAGAGGTGGTATTTACCAGTTCTCCGAACTATTCAAAATTTCCGCTACTGGTTCTCTAGAATTGGTCAGAGCCTGCTGAATACCACCTCTGCTCTCTTCTGAATTTAGTCATTTAAGCTAACTATTTCGCAGAAGGACTAAGGGATGCATTTTAGACCCTGTGTCCATAAATATCATAAACAGATTTATATCTGTATAAGCAAAATAAACACACACACACACACACAAACACTCCCCTCATCAAAAGCAATAGCTGCCAAACTGCCTTGGTTACCTGACTTCCCAAAGAAAAATGGACAGAAAGACCCTAATTATCTTGGGAGGAGGGTTGGGTGTTGAAAACTGAATGATCTGAAACCCCATGAGATATGGTGACCTTTCCTGGCCACCTGGATGCTGAGTTCATAGGGCAGAAGACAAAAACGAATGGTTGAAGTTTTGTACTGTGAATTCTGTCAGGAAAAACAGGTGTCATTTTAGTATATATTTTCATCTCCCCCTTTATGTTCCCATAGATGTTTTTGTTGGTTATTCACTTGAGTGGAATACTACTTGGAAGATGATGATGTAGGCAGTGTTAAATATTCATGGCTCTCTCTTGTGCTCAAGAGTGCATCTATAAGCAAAATAAACTGCTTGCCATGTTGACTCTGCCTATTTGGCAGAGCAGAGAAGAATTTTTGTTTGAAGGAGGAGGAGGAGGAGGAGGAGGAGGAGGAGGAGGAGGAGGAGGAGGAGGAGGAGGAGGAGGAGGAGGTGGTGGTGGTGGAGGAGGAGGAGGAAAGCCAGGTCTGATGGAGAGAAAAACCAAAATAGGTACAGTTCTTTGATCAAAGAACCATCTTTAGAGAGTGAGGCTAATGCTGCTGCTGTCACAGACAATGTTGTATGCCCTACCTCTCTTGAAGTCCTCTTGAATTGATTTAGACTTATTACCACATGAACATCTACCAGAGTGTAGCACCATCAGATGGAAGTCAACATGAAATATTCATTGTAGGATTGATATTGTGCACTTTCACTTGCTCCACATGCCAAAGATCTTAGCTTCTGTCCTTGGCATCTGTGGGAAAGGTTTCTGCTTGAAAGGTTGGAGAGGAAAGCTGTGCTAAATCACGGTTCTGACTGGCAATTCCCGAACTGTAGTCTTAGCATAACTAGAAGCCAGCGGGTTGGAGAAGGTGATTTGGACTGTTCCGAACCATCCAATGACTTTAACTGAAACAGTGTCAACCATCTTAAGTCTGCTTCAGGAATTTAATGGTCTCGCAGACCAAAAATTACACTGCGATAAGAAGCTGTAAAATTGGTTTACCAATAGTTTCTTTTTTTTAAAAAAAAAGCATGCAATGGTGATCAAGAGCAGAAAGAAAAGGGAAGCCGTCTAACCTTTCCACTCCTAGAATTTATTCTTGCAAAAGTATTCTGTTTTCTGAGGCACAGCTGTACCCAATACTGGATACCCCTATATTTGCTCCATTGAAACTAAGACATTGTCAGAGCTAAGCAGGTAATTCCATCTCTCAGGCTGGGGGGTGAAATTATACGCCCCTCAGAGAGGGTTCGCAATTTGGGAGTCCTCCTGGATCCCCAGCTGACTTTAGAACACCATTTGTCGGCTGTGACCAGGGGGACCTTTGCCCAGGTTCGCCTGGTGCACCAATTGCGACCCTACCTGGATCGGGAGGCCATTCAGATAGTCACTCACGCCCTTGTGACCTCAAGACTGGATTACTGTAACACGCTCTACATGGGGCTGCCCTTGAAGAGTGTTCGAAGTCTTCAGCTAGTCCAAAACGCAGCCGCGCGAGCGATGGTGGGTGCACCCAGGTACACCCGCATTACACCTATCCTCCACGAGCTGGACTGGCTACCCATTAGTCTCCGGACTCGCTTCAAGGTGCTAGTCGTTACTTATAAAGCCCTACATGGCATCGGACCTGGGTACCTGAGAGACCGCCTCCTGTCAATTACCTCCCATAGACCGATCAGATCGCACAGACTAGGTCTCCTCCGGATCCCATCTGCCAGCCAATGTCGGCTGGTGACTCCCCGGGGGAGAGCCTTCTCTGTTGCAGCTCCAGCCCTCTGGAACGAGCTCCCCGTGGAAATCCGGACCCTTACTACTCTCCCGGCCTTCTGCAAAGCCACTAAGATCTGGCTGCTCCGGCAGGCTGGGGGGCTGTTGAAATAGCCAGCCCCAGGGGAACTGTGAATGTTGTGTATTTTAAATTGTTGTTTGTCTATTTGTCTATTTATCCCCTTCCTTTGCTGCCTGGAGTCCTTCGGGAGTGGGCGGCATACGAGACCAATAAAATACAAATACAAATACAAATACAAATGAAAGAAAAGGAAGGCATTATTACAAGTATCCCTCTTTGATATCCATACATTGCTCTTCACTGAATCTTTGAGAATGCTTTTCACTGAAATAATATAAAGACCATTTATGTAGTGTGTCACATGTTTGGAACCCTAGATTTCTTTAGAACACTATATTTCATTGCTAAAAAGCAGAGAAAGAGTTATGACCAGAGCTGAAAATAAGACCTACATGGATAATTCGCCCAATCGGACTTTTGAGCGCATGCACTAAAATAAGCCCTCCACCAAAAATAAGCCCTCCCTGAAAATATTGCAACACAGCAGCAGCCATGAGGTGAGCACACTCGCCGCCTCCTGCACCTCAAAAATAATAAGACCTCCCCCCCAAAAATAAGACTTATTTGGGGGTCAAAAGAAAATAAGACCCTGTCTTATTTTCAGGGAAACATGGTACCCTGCAACGGGTAATGGATGAAACTCTGGGAAGGTATACAAAAAAGGCTGTCATTACATATCTAATGTAAATTATGCTCTAATTCTTGAAGCATAGGGAGGCACTTCTCTGTAATGCATGTTGTCTCTCCATATCTTAAACCCCAAAGAACCTTTGGCTGTGCTACCACGTTGTAAATCTGGTAGCTCAACTATATATGAAAAGGGTGTAAAATATTAGTAAGATAGCATTACACCCTTTCAGAGAACATTTCAGAGAACAGGAATCTTTGGGGAAAAATATTTAGATACCAGATATCTAAAATTAGTCAACCATTCAACAATGGTGGTCTGGAAGACTCAGCTGGGGGCTTCTCTGTCCTAAAATACCCAAGCTCTTTGAGAGTAAGTTTGGAATGTTTTTGTAAAAAGGTTTTAAAACTGTGCGTTTTATTATTTTCAATCTAATAGATTTTTTAATAGGTTAGGGTGCCAATAATTACAATAAACAAATAAAAGTTGACAGATTTTATCACTGTAGTGACACAACAGAAACTGTGTACCACTCCAATATTTATGTACTTGAATTTTAAAACAATTTATGAAGGATGTCTTATTCTGCCCCTGATTTGCATTAAAGGCTAGCAGTGTCACAGTCTTATCGGTCTAACAGCATAGTGTTGTGTCCTGGCCAGCAGATGGCACTGTGCAAGGCACCTCTGATTGGCCAGGACACGTCTGCTTCTTGACAGGAGAAACCCTGCACTCCCATTGGTTCCCCGTCTGACAGCTCGCTGTATAAATAGCTGTCAGGCGGGGGGGGGGGTGGTTCGTTGCCTGTTACTTGAACAAGTTGCTGTTAATAAACCGTTCCGTTGATCTCAGACCGGTCTCCTCAGTCGTTACTTCAGGCTACAAAACTGGCAACGATGGCTGGAGAACCGGATCCTTACTGTGTGCCTCCCATGGCTGCCGCTACTGTTTTTGCGCCTTTTCAGCCAGGATTTGAGGCATGGGATGCGTTCATGGAACGCTTTGAATGTTTTCTTCTTACCCATAGCAATAGCAATAGCAATAGCAGTTAGACTTATATACCTCTTCATAGGGCTTTCAGCCCTCTCTAAGCGGTTTACAGAGTCAGCATATTGCCCCCAACAACAATCCGGGTCCTCATTTTACCCACCTCGGAAGGATGGAAGGCTGAGTCAACCCTGAGCCGGTGAAATTTGAACAGCCGAACTGCAGAACTGCAGTCAGCTGAAGTAACCTGCAGTGCTGCATTTAACCACTGCACCACCTCAGCTGACGGCCTCACAGACATTTCCCTTGACAGGAAACACGGCATTTTCCTGCACTATGGTGGGGCTGAGATGCTCACTACCGCTCGAGCTCTTTCCGTGCCCTCCCCAGTCTACTCTGTGCCCCGGTCTACTCTGTGCCTCAGTTTCCTGATCTTGAAGATGCTCTTTTGGAGCAATTTATCTATGGCCTCAGGGACGTCCATCTGCATAGGCGCATCCTCTCATGTTCCGAACTCTCTCTCAAGATTGCGGTGGATGACGCCTGTGCCTACGAGATGGCTGATCGGTCCACACCTGACTTCTGCCATTTCCCGCCTTCTACTTCGCCTCAGGTGCCGGCTAACCCTGTCTACTGCCCACAAGTCTCTGATGTTTTCCAGGCTGAACTCGACCTGGCCATTGACCGCCTGCGGTCTCTGGCACCTATGGGCGGCCCTCCTGCCTCAACTGCAGTGGCCGGCATGCCCGATCTACCTGCCGATTCCGCTCTGGTGTCTGTCACAAGTGTGGCAAGAAGGGACATTTGGCTTCTGTCTGCAAGTCCGCCCTGACGGACCAACGCCCTGCCAGCCAGCCTGCTGCCTCCTTTCGCTCTCAGGCCCCTCCTGCTGGCCGCCACCAAAACTGCCTTTCTGTAGTTGATGCGGCCGATGCTTATCCCGAGTGGCTGGTTGACTCTGCCTCTTCCTCCTCCCTGGGGGCTTGGGGTAAGCTCAATTTCCGCCTCCTCCTGGACAGCCAGCCCTGCTCTATGGAGCTGGACACTGGCTCTGCTAGGTCCATTATGTCCTGGGACTCCCTGCACTCTCTCTTGCCCCATTACCAAAAGAGCCAACTGGTGCCCGCCCGCTGCCATCTCCGCGACTACCAGGGCAACCCTATTTCCCTGTTGGGCTGCGACTATTTCAGGGTTTCCTATGGCGACTTCTCCAGCCGCCTCCCCCTCCTTATTGTCAAAAGTCCCTTAGCCTCCCTTCTGGGGCTGGATTGGTTTCGGGCTTTGGGGCTGTCTATTTCTGGGGTCCACTCTATCTCTCCTTCCCCGCCTCTAGGGGATGACCTCTCCTCCCTCCTGTCTGAATTTGCCGATGTTTTCTCCCCCACTTTGGGTTGCTACACTGGCACCCCAATTTCCCTCAGCCTTGACCCCACTGTCGCTCCTATATGTTTGAAGGCGCGCCACCTTCCCCTGGCTTTAAAACCCAAGGTGGACACGGAGCTTGATAAGCTCCTCACCCAGGGCATTTTGGAGCCAGTGGATTTTGCTCACTGGGAAACCCCCATTGTCGTTCCCCTAAAAGCCAACGGATCCATTAGGATCTGCGGTGATTTTAAATCCACCGTCAACAAGGCCCTGCAATTGCACCCCTATCCGGTGCCGGTAGTTCAACACGTCCTCCACACCTTAGACAAGGGTAAAATATTTGCTAAGCTTGATTTGGCGCAGGCGTATCAACAGCTGCCTGTTGATGAGGCCTCCGCAGCTGCGCAGACCATTGTCACGCACTGCGGGGCCTTCAAATGCAAGCACCTTCAATTTGGGATTAGCATGGCCCCTGGCATATTCCAGGGCCTCATGGAGCGTTTGCTCCATGGCATTCCTGGGGTCACTCCATATTTCGATGACGTCCTGATCGCCGCTGAGGACAAACCAGGGCTCGTCGAAATACTGAGGGCGGTCTTGCGGCGCTTCCATGCCGCTGGCCTCCGTCTCAAGGCCTCCAAGTGCCAATTAGGCGTGCCCGCTGTACCCTTCCTTGGCTATTGGATTGACCAGGCCGGCATCCACCCGGCCCCCTCACGGAGCCTCTCCACTGGCTGCTGAACAGCTCTGCTCCCTGGGTTTGGACCAGCCGCGAGGCGCATGCACTCGTGGCTATCAAACACTCTCTGACCTCCCGGCCCGTCCTAGCCCAATTTGATGAGCGCTTTCCCTTGCTCCTCGCTTGTGACGCCTCCCACTTCAGGGTCAGGGCTGTCCTGAGCCACGCCTACCCTGATGGGTCGGAGGCTCCCCTTGCTTTTTACTCTCGCACTTTATCCAAAACTGAGTGGAATTACAGCCAGTTGGATAAGGAGGCGCTGGCCGCCATTGCGGGAGTAAAAAGATTTCACCATTATCTCTATGGCCGTCCCTTCACCATCCTCACCGACCATAAGCCTTTGCTGGGGATTCTTGCTGGCAACCGGCTTACTCCCCCTATCATTCCCCCCCGCATGTCTCGGTGGGCAGAGTTCTTAGCCTCCTACTCCTACTCCCTTCTCCACAAGCCCGGCCGCCATATGGGGCACGCGGACGCACTGAGCCACTGCCCTTTGACCACCTTAATGGATGACCCTGCCCCAACTCACTCCATTTGTTTGATAGACGATCTCCACCTGCCGATGTCATCTTCTGACATCGTGCAGGATACCCTATCTGACCCTGTCCTCCTGGCTGTCATCGACGCTGTCCGCCGAGGCTGGCCTGCCAGCTCTCCGGCCCCTTCCCTCCTTCCCTTCTTCCATCGCTGTACGGAGCTTTCCATGCTCCAGGGCTGCCTCCTTTGGGACAACCATACGGGTGCCCCATCCTCCCTCTGACAGGCTGTCCTCACCCGCCTCCATGAAGGGCACCCAGGCATTGTCCGCATGAAAAACCTCGGGCGCAGCTATGTCAGGTGGCCCTCCATGTCTTCCTGGGCCCTATGGAGAGTCTCACCTTCTTTATTGTCGTGGATGCGTGATCCAAGTGGGTTGAGCTCTTCCCCATGAAGAGCACAACCTCTGGGGCCACTATCCACATCCTTGACTCCCTATTCACCACCCATGGTCTTCTGGATGTCCTGGTCTCAGATAACGGCCCCCAGTTCTCCTCCTCTGAATTCCAGCTCTACTTGTCTGGCCTTGGCATTCACCATGCTCCTGTGGCCCCATTCCACCCTGCGGGGAATGGCTTGGCGGAGCCCGCTGTGCACTCCGCCAAGGAGGCCCTCCGTCGCATGGCTCCGCTGCCCTGGTCTTCCGGCTCTCTACTTACCTACGTTCCCAACACACCACTCCTTGCCCCGTCTCCGGAAAATCTCCTGCGGAGCTCCTTATGGGCCGCAAACTCCGCACTACTTTAGACCGTCTCCACCCTCACTACACTCCTTCCTCCGCTTTCCTGCCTTCCCCCCTCAGGCTTTTCTAGTGGGTGAGGGGGAACTTTGCGGGCGACCCAAAGTGGATTCCTGGTGTCCTATCGGACGTAATGGGGCCCTGTTCCTACAGGGTCCTACTCGGCGATGGAAGGCATTGGCGGAGGCATATAGACCAGCTCGGCTGGCGAGTTGCAGAGGGGCCCATGGACCATCCAGCTGTTCCAGAAACTTCCAGGCCTAACAACGCCGCCTGCCAGCCCGACCAACAAACCACAACTAGCTCCGATGGCGCACAGCCTGCCTCGTTCTCACCGGGACATTTACCTTTGCAAGCTGGCGCCATGGCCAGGTTGGGCCCTCCAGCGTTGCTTCCACAGCCAATCCAATGGCACAGCGACGCTCACACCCCTTCGGCGGCTGCCACACCCTTATTGAGACGATCTCAGCGCATGCGCAGACGCCCGGACTACTTTCATGAATATGCTTACGCAGTCCAGGGGAAAGGGATGTTGTGCCTTGGCCAACAGATGGCGCTGTGCAAGGCGCCTCTGATTGGCCAGGACAAGTCTGCCTCTTGGCGGGAGAAACCCTGCACTCCCATTGGTTCCCTGTGTGACAGCTCACTATATAAATAGCTGTCAGGCGGGGGGTTTTCATTGCCTGTTACTTGAACAAGTTGCTGTTAATAAACCGTTCCATTGATCTCAGACCGGTCTCCTCAGTCGTTACTTCAGGCTACAAAACATAGCGATTGGGTCTCTTACCGATTGGCTGGGTATAAATTATATCCATTCTACTAAAGCAATAACACTTCAACGAATCTATGCATTGGTTAGAAAAACTAAAGAGGATGATGGAGAAAACTTGAAACTGGTAATCCCATTTGGCTAAACGTTGTGATCTTCATGCAATTGAAAGACAACAGTCTTCTTTCAGTGCTGCTGATTTTATCCTTGGTTCCATAATATTGCTGCTTTAATTGGTTCAAGTTTTTATGCTACGTTTTATTATGTACTCGTAGTTTATGGATTTAAGCACTGATTTGTAAACCACAGAATTTCCTGTGAGCATTTCAGCTGGTGTAGAAAGGTAATAATTAAAGTGACTAATAAGATTAGCAATGCCGTTTGATCTATTCTCAATAAAATTCCACACAAATACCTTCACTACTTGAAGCAATCACTTCTTTTCCTCAGTTTACTTTCTAAGGAGAACTTTGATTATCTCTGCTGGAATATATCAAAAGTATTGAACTGTCTAAACCAAGTCAGGTTCTTTACTGATGCCAGCTATAGACCTTCATTGACTCTAAGGGCACATCCACCCAATTTCATCCTCCAAACCCCCAGAATGCATAAAACCCCATGAGTAACTTCACCAGAATTGTCTTTGCAGGTGCTGCCCAAGAGCTGACCAGCACTCTCTTGACTCCAGCATTAACCCAGCAAAATGGTCTTTGCAATTTCCCCCTATGTTAACAGCTGAGCTGGAAGTTAATTGACTCAGCTGAGAAAAGGCTACTAAAGTATTAATAACATCTTATTGGTTTATTTATTTGCAGCCCTTAAATGGCTGCCCATCTTATACAAGATAATCCAAAGCAGCTCAGAACACATATCATAAAACCAGAATACATAAACTCACAAAACTCCAAAGCAACATCACATATCTCATTATGGTTCCACAACAGTCCATCAACTCCACATGTACATTTACATTTGCTGGGTTCCCTTCAGCCCAACCCAATGCTGGGGAAAGCTCACCAAAGAGGCTGATATCTGAATCTCGGGGCAGTGGTGGGGACTGTATTAAAGGGCCGGAGTAGCCACAGTAGAAGAACCCTTCTAAAGTCCCACCAGATGGCAACATTTAAGGGAAGGAATCTGGAATGCCAAGCGGTCAATAAAATGCAGATTCATTGTGAAAGAATTCTATGAATTCTTGATATCTCTTCTCTTTTTCCTCTGAGCTCCTGATTCTCAATTCTGGCCCGCTTTCCCAGTTTCAGGTTCCTTGCTCATATTTTGACTTTGCCTTGTCTAGCAGGCTGCCTCCCAATTTTGATCCCTTGGTATTAACTTAGCACTTAGACTTAGATACCACTTCACAGTGTTTTACAGCCCTTTCTTAGCAGTTTACAGAGTCACCGCATTGCCCCCAACAATCTGGGTTCTCATTCTACCGACCTCGGAATGATGGAAGGCTGAGTTAACGTTGAGCCGGTTAGGATCAAACTGCTGGCAGTGAGAATGCAGAGCCAGCGTACAATACTGCATTCTAACCACTGTGCCACCAGAGCTCTTAACCCTAACTTCATCTATGCCACAGAATAAATCTGGTTTTCAGCACTCTTGCCACAGGCTAACATCTCAATTATCATACCTAGTCAGGGGTAAATTTAGTATGCATCATTGAATGAATGAGTGAATACACACTCCGTTTATAATGCAATTACTGTGAATTAATGGTGAGAGAAGGCAGTCTAGTTTGAAAGGCCACATGCATTTTATCATTGATGTTTCTTGAAGGAGCACAAGCTGTAAACCATTGCATGCCATTACAGTTATGGAAAAAATCAGATCTTACGGTCTTTTCAGTTCCGTTTTTAAAAATCCAATAACTGTGCACTTCAGCAGTTATGCAGATTAAATAAGGAAGGCCTACAGCTTTATAGGTGCACCGAGAAAATGACTTAGGATGGGAAATATGACCATGGATTTCCTGTCTTCAACCATTACTTATGCCTCAATATTGTCTCAATTCAAAAGACAAAGACCGGGAAAATATCGCAGACTAAATTTTGAAGACAGAAAATCATAAAAATAACCAGGGAAATATTATTATATCAGTCAAGAAAAGCATCAGGAAAAAAGTAAGAAAGTGTTTATGTGCCAGGCAGAGCTGCCTTTAATACTCACTTGATCAGAAGGTTAGGATATAGAAACAAATAAATTAGTAAAAAAAAAGAAAAGAAATGATGCAAATAAGTCAGGTGTCAACTGGTTTTTATTACACCAAGAATTGTTGCTTTTTTCCCATGAGATTTGGGCGTTGTAAATGACATGCAAAAAAAGCAGTAAAAAGATTAAACTTTCCCTTTCAATACCTCTCCAGATTAAAAGAAATGTTGCCAAGGTTAAGGAAGCAGATGTTACATCCTGGTTATGGAAGAAAAAGAAAATCCAAATTTAAGGGAAAACGAAAGATTTCCACTTCAGAATAAATATACCATTGGTTTCTTCTTGGCATACAGTTGGTTGCAAGATTTGCTACCTGCTCACACAGCTCATTCTTTTTGTGTTTTGATATCCATACTGACAATCAAGTCCACAATCAGCAAGGAAATTGTTCTAGCAAGTATTTTGTTTTGGCAGATTTGCATGTGGAGGAAATGCCTCAAATCAAGAGAAATACATATAGAACAACATAGACATTTTTCTTCCACTGGGTTCTCAACAGTAGCTCTAGTTTTGGACAATAAACCTCAAACAGATAAACTGGGCAGGAGAAGGGATTAAAGCAGAGATGGTGTTCACCCAATTCTGACAGGTTATGGAGAACCAGTAGCGGAAATTTTGAGTAGTTTGGAGAACCAGCAAATAGGCTGGTCCTGCTCCTGCTGCCACCCAGCCTCTGAGCTGATTTTTTGTTGTTGTTGCCCTGAACAGGAGAACTGAGCTGGAAAGCAGGTTAGTGGGGTCGGGAGGGAATGGGGATTTTGCAGTAACCTTCCCCTGCCACGCCCACAAAGTCACGTCCACAAAGCCACACCATGCTCACAAAGTCACACCCACAGAAACAGTAGTAAGAAATTTTGAATCCCACCATTGGATTAAAAACATAAGGCAGCAATGTATGCAAAGTCAAACTAAGAGAGTTTCCTATCTTCCAACAGGAAAACAATGTATTATTTTTATTACATGGGAAAATGTAAAACATTCACGAGAGTATATTTTTAAAAGCAGAAAACCATGCAAAATGAGAAAGGTTTATAATAAAAATAAAGAGGTTCTGGGATCGAGACTAAAATGAGTCTATCAAATATTTCTGGGGAAAGTGGATGAGATGGTAAAGGTAATGAAATTTGAGTTAATGAGAGGAAGGATATTACTGATAAGGTGCAGGCGGGGTACCACAGATCTCAAAACTTACAAACACATGGCTTAACCACTGCAAGTTGTTGGTGCTATAAATAACAAAAGATGAATTTCTTTGAATACAACTTGTGGGCATGCAATTGTATAACTTTTGGGAAAGATTATTAGAATAATCAACAACAAATAATGAAAGAACATACAACTTTGAAATGTGAGATTGGGCATATTAGTAAAATCTGTTTTAAAAGAACATTAATGGTAGACAAATAATAATGGCTTGAAAATGCTGTCTATCGTGAATGCAAAATACTATAAAATACCAGAAGTGTATGCTATATGAATGGGTGGTGATAATATTTTCACATGTTAAAAGATAATGAGGCAACAGAAACCCTCATCGATTAATTTTTCCCCTTTACATTTGTTTAAATTTGAAATATATGGAGAAATGTTTCAGAAAACATTGAATATTGTACCGTTTTCTTCTATTGTAGTATTTATTTCAAGGAAATTAAATGGATGAATTTTTAGGGGAAGCTAATGAAATAAGATATATATCATAGCCTTTAAAATATGGCATTGTGTTTGAAACTTCTAAGAAGTAGCAGATCCACAATTATAATGCTGACTAATTCATTCACTTGTTTCCAAGGTGACTGCTGAAAATCATCTTGCATAGTAGTGAATTGTGCTCTGCATTGCTGATTAACTTTTGTGATGTGTTCTGGAAGGAGCTTTTGATAAGGGGTAGAAATAGCTGCTTGAAATAAGCAGAGAATTTTGGGTTACTGCAGACACAGTAATGGGATGACTAACATTCTAACACTGCTGGAAGCCTAAATTAAGAGCAATCAATAGCAGATTTCCCACAAAGATCAGACTTACGCTACTTGGAGGCTTTGTTCACACAACAGGTTTTATATTGCTAACAATGATTTATGCAATTAATCTAATTTGGGGTGTTTCCACAACACACTGAACTATGAACAAACAAACACAAGTACTGGCTTCATATTAGTTAGTTTGTGAATCAAATGACTTATGAAAACACAGCCAGGGAGATGCAAGATTGAAAGATATTTGAGGAGAATTCAGTCCTTTATGAGGTACGACAAGGAACCATTGGCGGAATCAAAATGTTTTGGTTCTGAAAAGACATCGGAAAAGTCAAATAGGCCTCAAAAGCAGAAGAAACTTTCCGAATGTATAGCCTAAGGCAAGCCTGAGCATCTTCCTCTAGATCAGAGCTGCAGTGTAGTTCTTTGCACTTGTTGGTAAGCCACAGAAGCCCTTCAGGGGTCCCAGCAACATCTCCAGAAAGGGGAATAATTGACAATTTTTGACTTGTTTTCCACTTTATTGAAGGGAGGAGGTATTACAAATCAGACCGGGGAAGGGCTCTACGTCACTGAGCTTCACCAGCCTGTTAAAATCCTATACTCTAAAATCAACCTCTCCACTCTGAAATCAAAGAAAGTCACATCATCTAAAATAAAACAATTAAGGCTTTTTTTCAAGGGGTCAGAAGTGAGGTACTTGGGGCAACCTGTATTCTTGGCTCGTCATGTGGAATGAATGAAAAACAGCATCTTTTTCCAGATTTTTCTTTTTTTAAAAAAAATCGAGCTCCTATAATGAGTAAGTGACGTGTGATTGCTCTTGCCTGAGGTTTGAATTACTTCTTTTAAATCATTTTCAAAGCACTCAGAATCCTCCTATTAGTCCTCAAAAACTGAAGTTTTTTCAACCTTCTTCCTCTTCCCTCCCTCAATTTTTCTGGGAACATTTCTGGCCAAAATCTCTAGAAAGTCTACTTCTCCTGTGTGAGAGCAATTGATGCATGGTTTGTGATGACTGATCAAAAATTACTGGTATATAGTCATCCAGCAAATAAGTGGAAATTCCGGTATATGAATGGAGGGAATATAATAGTCATGTTTGGAGTACTCCCACAATCTGAACAAGTGCCACCAATTTCCGTAATTCTATAATTTTAGTCTTTTACCTTTAGTTGCTATTTTAATTAACTTTTGCTTTTGTACTCTGTCTTTAGTAACTAAATTCTATAAGCCACGGTGGCGCAGTGTTAGAATGCAATTTTGCAAGCTTATTTTGTTGACTGCCAACTGCCAGCAGTTCGGCAGTTCGAGTCTCACTGGCTCAAGGTTGACTCAGCCTTCCATCCTTCAGAGTTCGGTAAAATGAGGACCCAGATTGTTGGGGGAAAACCCTGTAAACTATTTAGAAAGGACTGTAAAGCACTGTGGAGGGGTATATAAGTGCTATTGCTATTGCTATAAGCTGCCTAGAGTTTGGCTGGTTTCAGCCATAGATAAATTTTATAAAATAACTAATGAATCATTGTTTATGTTGAATAAATGTAGCTATCTTGATCCAATCTGGTTTTCTTCAGAAGTCTTGCACCATTAGTGCATGGCATTGTAGGAATCATGCTCCAAACCATTTCAAGGACCCAACTTTGGGGAAAATAAGTCAAAGAATATATCCAAGGATTTATTTTCCATTGAACATATGCAAGGATTTTCTGGTTTTCCATTCGGAATACAACTAAGATCTGTGTAAAATCTCCCCTGGTTTTACCATCCATTGCTTTCATTTGTATTTCCCCAATGGTTTTCCTCTGTTTTTAAAAAAATGAAAACCAAGTTCTTTTTTCAAAAAGGTTTTTTTCCATTCCTGAACATTAGCCTATAAATCCCATCTTTAACCAGGATATTGAGCATCCCATCATCATCAAAAAATTTCAGTTTAACATTCTGCGCAGTGTAAGATAGCAGTAGAGTTTAAAACTGTATAATAGATTCAATCACAGCTTCTCCTGGATATCTGCAACTGATGTGCCTGCATATTTGAAGAAGAGATAGAGAGAAAGGGAGGAAGGAGAATACAAGAGGACCAGTGTGATTATATTTGAAGAAACATGTCAGTCATCACCAAAGAGTGCAAGGGATAACTAGATGGAGTAGACTTCATAAACTCAGACTTTGAACTACAGTAAGTAGATATTTCACAGACAAAGAAGCAAACACAACAGATATCAATGTTAATTCAAAAGTCAAAGTTGTCTCCTGTAATTATTCAAATGGCTGCTTCTTCTTAGCATTTGTAAAAGAAATGAAAAATAAAAAGTAACCCCAGAAAGGGGAAACATCTAGGAAATTGTAGATCTCTTGGTGAATAATGCCCAGGAAGATAGTACAGCAAATCATAAAGACATCAATCTGTAAATGTTTTGAAAAACAGCATTTTTATTATCAAGTCAAGACAGATTTTGTTAAGCACAAGTCTTACCTGGCTAAACTGAGTTTATTATTGATCAGGTAACTTCCTTAATGGATTAGGGAAATGCTATACCTAAAATATCATATGGCATGCTGATTGTCAACTAGTTACGGGTGGGCTGGGTGGCATATTGGATGTATGACTGGTTCAAATATTGTACTTAAAGAGTGCTCACTTTATCAAACTGGAGGCAGGGGTAAAATCCAGCAGGTTCTGACAGGTTCTGGAGAACCAGTAGTGGAAACTTTGAGTAGTTAGAGAACCGGCAAATGCCACCTCTGGCTGAACCCGAGAGGGGGGTTTGAATTGAGATTTTGCAGTATCCTTCCCCTGTCATGCCCCCCAAGCCACACCCACGAAGCCATACCCACAGAACTGGTAGTAAAACAAATTGAATTTCACCACTGACTGGAGGTCGAGTGATACCTAGTCAGGTGCAAATTGGAGCAAGTTCAATGTCTAGCAGTGAGGGTCATCAGAGCACTAGAAACCAAACCCAATTAAGAGAGACTGAAGGAGAGGAATATATTTAGCCCTGAAAAAAGTTGACTTTGGGGTTATCATAGTGCTCAAAGGACATCACACAGAAAAAGGTCAGGGCCTGTATTTTTTTTTTCATTCCCTACTGCAGGACGTGGCAGATTCTGGTACTGTAGAAAGAGCAAATACCCAAACACTAACAGCAGTTGACAGTGGAAGCAATTATCAGAAAAATGGGGGTGGGGGTGGGAGGGGCTCATTTTGAGAGCATGGGCTTAAATAGAGTTGGACAGCCATCTTTCCAATCTGGATCCCCCTATGCACTGAGCAGGGAGCTGGAATCAGTAGCCCAGATGGCCTTTTCACTGTATAATTGCATGACCTTTCTGAAACGGAACAAATTCTCCTGATATCCATATAACAACATTCCATATAAAAACATGAGGAGAAAGAATAATTGGGCACAGATTCAAGTCCACCGACAAGAATTTAAAACTACAGACTACCATGAGGAGAAGTAACCCTGAAGAGAAAACATTTTGTGACATATTTTGTTCTGTTGAGGATTCATTGCTACCTCAAGAGGACATTCTGTTTTAGAAGTCTGGTTTTTAAACAGTAGATTTTTACTAAGATAACCACCCAAAAGAGTTGCGCAATAATGATCTTTTAATAATAGCATGGGCGTTAAATAATCAATATGATATTTAGTGAGTTCTGTCACACAAGGCTATAGTGCCACATTTATTAGTGTACCAGACAGGCCTCTGGTACAATGCCAGCTAGAGACCAGTGCTGGTGTGTTGCCAGTAACCAAAATTGCTGGCCGCTTTGTAATCTAAGGAAACCCCCACGCCATTCATGCAATTACTCTGTCATGGAAGAGTACATGTCTCCTGCACTTGGAGAGGCCCTTTTCCCAATGCTGAATTGAGATTCTCTCTAGGAATCTGAGTGCTGACAGAATACAAAGCTGGGATAAAATTTTCTGCCCATTGCAAATCCCTATCCTGTCTTTCTTGTTTCCGGTTCCACTTAGCACTTAGACTTATGTGGGACACAGTGCTTTACAGCCCTCTCTAAGTGGTTTACAGAGTCGTCCTATTGTCCCCAACAATCCGGGTCCTCATTTTACCCACCTCGGAAGGATGGAAGGCTGAGTCAACCTTGAGCCTGGCGAGATTCGAACTTCCAAATTGCAGTCAGCCAGCGGTCAGCAGAAGTAGCCTGAAGTACTGCACTCTAACCACCTCGGCTCACACTCATTACTGGCCTCCCAACTTCCCTCAAAGGTGAAAGCAGTGGTGGATTCCTACCGGTTTGGACCGGTTCGGCTGAACTGGTAGTGGTATGACAGCCTGGGTCGCTGGAACCGGCAGCGACCCAGGCCTGCCATGCCCTGAACTGGTTCCCTGGTCTCTTCTGCCGTCGCCAGCATGTTTCTGAGCATGCACAGAACAATTTTCATTCAACTGCGCATACACAGCAATGTGTGGTGGGTGCATGCACACGCGAGTTAAGCGAGCAGCACGTGCGCAAAACGCCCTCTCAGCAAATTGGTAGTAAACTGGTTAGGAACCCACCACTGGGTCAAAGGTAATAAATCCCGATGCAGCTTATAATTCCTGAATCTGGACTTGGATAGTTTCAGCATGGGAAGGAGGAAGAGAATTCTTTCATACTAGGCTAGCTAAGGATAACAGAAACTAGTCTTGCTTAAGAGCTGAGATTGAGACGAAGGTAATGCATGATACCGGGGTGGGGGGGAGTGCTGCCTGGCCTGGTTTCTCCCTTGTTTAGAGGAAAATGGGGAAAAGTCTGAAACTTTTCAGGAGTGGGGATGATGGGGGTGTCATAATTATATGATCCCAACTCCGGTCCTTCATTACTGGGTTCAGTGGCAATATCAATTAAAAAAAAAAACCAAGGCAGGGCTTCAATTACATGGCTGTGATTTTCCTCTTGACCCTTCAATCTTACAAACAACCATGCCAATACACCTACGGAAAACCACTGCCTATTATTCAAAGCACAGCGGGGTGAATTTAAGTGAGTGTAGGCAGGTGCCTGGGATTAAGACATTGGCCACTGCCCAAATGGCAGGTTTCTAGTGTGGGAGTGCTTTGCAGCTGTGACCTGCCGGGGTCCTTTTTTTAAAATTGTGAATCTCACATTCTTCTTGAAGGGGCAAGTCAAGTACAGGGGTACAAGGACCATCAAGGCGCTCTCCCCCCCCCCCACTTTCATCCAGCAGCCTTCCTCTGAAAGTGCCTCTGATCTGTCAGTCAGGCTTTTGCTGACCGGAATTAAGTCATCATCTGCACCCCGCCAAGTATGTGGCACATGTAATTGGATGGTTAATTGAACATTTCTACTAATTCTGCATTTTGCAGCAGTGCTGACAATGAGTAACCAGGAGTGGCGTGTTGATCTTGTACAGCATGTGAACATAGCCTATGCACTCTGGCCTTAATCCAGTGCTTTAAACAAAGCTCTGGCACACTTTCAAAGAAGCCCTAACCTGCGTATATCGGGAGTCTGGTGACGCCTTTCCAAGTCACTGCTCAGAGGGTAACTGAGCAGTTATCTCTGGGGAAGTAACCGAATGTCAAGTCTCTCCTGCCACCCAAGCCTGAATGCCTATGGAAGGAAGGGCCACAACCAGAGGCAGTGCCCACACCAGCCTGAAGTAGCCGGTAGGAATGACAGCAGCTGACAGCATTGCTCCAATGAGCATCCTAGATCATGCCCATACCAGAAGGAAGAAGGCAAACACAACTTTAAAACTAGAACAGCTCAACTGACTGAGGTGTTTTGACCTAGGTTTCCCAAAAGCATGAAGCAAACTCCTTGTAAAAACCCCTTTATAAATTTACTGTGAATTCTGCTCATTCACATCTAGCAAAGTCTTTCAAGGGAGGATTTGCAGTCAGAGACCTTATCTGGCTTGGAGAGCTGACAGGCTGATATCTGCAAAACTTGGCAAGGAGTCTCGGAGAATCACAAACCAATTAAGTGAACTAATTGTCTCTTGCAAACTCCACTCCCCCTTTGCTTCTCTTTTATTTCCTCTGGGAGGGGCCATTCATATCTACCTGTGGCCTTACTCCCAAGTCAACCCCTGTTCTTTAGCTGTTCCCTTCGTCTGGCAACTCTGCGCACGCACACACTGGGAACAGACTCCAGCTGTCCGTCTGCCTCACTGATGTCTGACTCTGAAGGCAGCTGATAACTGCCATATCGTTCTGGCCCCCTCTCTGCCTCTGACACAGAGCCCTCATCAGAGCCTTCCCCAGACTCCAGGACTGGCCCATGTTCCTCCCCAACCTCCTCACTGTCCGAATCGAAGACAAGCTCACTGTGAGCTTCATTGTTAAGTGAAGATGAGAAGTCAGATGTGCCCGGCTGAAATCCAACGCAATGTACACTATGCCATGCTGCTTTCATCTGCCCCAGGCTCAACTTCACACACTAAAATAAGGGTGCAAAGGAGGCCATAATAAAAGAGATGGGCCGGAATGCGTCTTCCCCTGGATTGCTGCATGCATAATACCATGTGAATGCGGCAGCCTAGAAGACATAGAGGGATCTACTGTAGCACAGGAGATTTTCCTGCCCCTGGTGTTAATGCAGACTTACTATTTGAGACATTACTGTTACATAAGAACCAAAAAATTAAATTCAAAAACAAAATAATGGCAACCATATTGTTATTTAGCTACACCTACACATTGCTCTTAATCATACAGATGCCCTAAAAATAGGATGCTGTGAGCACTTTTCTCCTCCTGCAAAATCCTATGGTTAAAAACATCTGCCAAAACTTCTCTACTGCAGCTGGCACCAATGCCTTATAAAAAGAGGGGACCTTTTTTGCCCTCCCTCCTGAGAGACATTAATAGAGAAAACAGAAGAGAAAAAGAGCCTCCTGCTGCTTGACAGTATGAAATGGTTTTAAATTGAACAAGGTTGCACTCTAAGTAAGACTATGAGGAGAAATGCAAGTTCAGCATAAAATTAAAGAGGGCTGGAATGGCAAAGTGGGGAAGGTGCTGAATGAGGTAACCAAGATTCTAGGTCACCCACATTTAAAAAGAAGAGTTAAGTGCTGGGGAACCGCTGACATGTGGCCACACCGAGGGACCCAGAGAGCAGCGTGGCACAGTGGTTAAGGTTTTGGACAAAGAGCAGGAAGACCCAAGTCTTAGTCCTGCTTCAGTCACAGCAACATGCTAGGAGACTATGGGCTAGCAGTGTTCTCTTAGCTCAGCTTCCGTCCCAGAGTTCCTAATGTGGAGATAAACAGGCAGTCAATGCACTATCTAGGCCACCTTGAGTTCCTGTATATAAGGCAGGATTCAAATTTAATTTAAATAAAGAAATACATACATACATACATACATACATACATACATACATACATACATACATGTATAGCGCTGTCCGAAGATGTATCCATGGTCATGTGGCCAGCATGACTAAATGCCAAAGGCGCATGGAACGCTGTTACCTTTCCACTAAAGGTGGTCCCTATTTTTCTACTTGCATTTTAAACGCTTTCAAACTGCTAGGTTGGCAGAAGCTGGGACAAGTAGTGGGAGCTCACTCCATTACGCAGCCCTAGGGATTCGAATCGCCGAACTGCCAACCTTTCTGATCGACAAGCTCAGCATCTTAGCCACTGAGCCTTCATATACATACATACATACATACATACATACATACATACATACATACATACATACATACCACGGGGCCTGTACTAAAGCCCACCTTATGGGCTGAATTCCAAGTTCTGGAAATAGCCCAATCTTCCCTGAATTGCCTGGTGTGTGTGTGTGTGTCATTCCCAGTTCTAGAATGTTATCTAGAATTCTGTTCTTGCTGAAAGCACCTCTTTCCATGTTTCTTTCCTCTTGAAAGGGATGGAGGACCAATACTTCCATCAGGCCTGGCCAACTGCTCAGTACTTTATTTCTTTAGAGTTGCTAAACATAGACAGCTTTGGCCCCATGATGGAAAAAGATGGTGTGATTGTATGCCGAAGGCAGGTGCAATTCTTTCACGATGAGCTTCCTCTTGGGGAAGATGCTGCATGGGGAGGGCAGGAGGAAGCAAAAGTAATGGGATGGCTTCCCTTTGTGCTTCCCTTAGAGCCAAGGTGGCGCAGTGGTTAAATGCAGCACTGCAGGCTACTGCTAGATCAGCAGGTCAGCGGTTCAAATCTCACCGGCTCAGGGTTGACTCAGCCTTCCATCCTTCCGAGGTGGGTAAAATGAGGACCCAGATTGTTGGGGGCAATATGCTGACTCTCTGTAAACCGCTTAGAGAGGCCTGAAAGGCCTATGAAGCGGTATATAAGTCTACTGCTATTGCTATTGCATTAGAAGTAAAAGACCATTTGCCCAGCAGCTTGACATGAAGAAGCAGTGCCCATCAGTGACTGCTTCTTTTGCAAGCTGTGCTTTAAAGGGTTACATGAACCCAATACCTGTATCATAGAATCAACATAACTAGTTTCTGAAAGAATTTGCTTAAAACACTGGATATTTACCATGAGGCCAATGTTTCATTATGTTTGTGACGCATCCAAATGCCAAAGGGAAGGAAGATCACAGTGGCAAATCCCATCCCAACTACATACATAGACATCAGCACAACTGCTGTAGGTCAAAGCAGGGACAGATTGTCTGTAAATACCTTAGATTCAGGAGTGAAATTCAGCAGGTTCTGACAGGTTCTGGAGAACCGTTAGCAGAAATTTTGAGTAGTTCAGACAATCAGCAAATACCACCTCTAACTGGCCCCAGAATGGGATGGGAATGGAGGTTTTGCAATATCCTTCCCCTGCCACGCCCACAGAACCAGTAGTAAAAAAATTGAATTTCACCACTGCTTAGATTCACAGATGACGTTGGAGACTTAAGACTTCAGGTAGGTCCTCTATACAGAAATGTAGACTATATGCACAAGTCTGTCTTTTATCTGCTGACACAATCCTGCTTCTCCGAGTGCTTTCGAACATGTGAACCGTGGGTTTGTTTGTTCAAGTTCATTCAGAAGGAATGTCTTGCTGATGAGTTGGAAAGGCATGCCTGGCCATCAGCTTTTTTTTCAACTTGACTTTTTAAGAGGGAAGGTCTTAAAAGGCATCGCAAGGAATGGCATGTTTGCCTGCTTGCAAACATTTCCCAAGAGGAAATTGTTAGGTAAACGTAAAACCAGGGAGAAGTTTTCAGTTTTAAATATGTTGTGCCTTCGAAAGTGCTACTGCTTCCTCTATGTGTGTTCTGTTTTCTATTTCTCATGTTTCTTGGGTTGGTGCCTTTTTCACTTAAAAGAGAGGGAGGGAGGGAGGGAGGGAGGGAGGGAGGGAGGGAGGAAGAGAGGGAGACGGAGAGAGAGTGGGGAGAGGGAGAGAGAGAGGGGGATGTATGTGGCTTTGCTTAGCAAATATGCCATTCGGTGCTTGCTTGGCAGGAAGCATACATTTCCCTCCCTGATGCATCAACTTTTTTTTTTGATGCTTCTAAATTCAATCATCATGAGGAATTTTTTGTCTCTCTTACAGAAATATATATTGTATTTTTCAGAGTATAAGACACACCAGAGTATAAGACGCACCAATATTTTGAGGAGAAAAATTTTTAAAAATGTTTTGTACTCTGCAGACCTTCCAAACCCTCTGCATGCCTCATTTTTTGTGAAAATCGGGGCATGCAGAGAATTTGAGAGGCCTGCAAAGTGCTCCTGGGGGCGGAGAGTGGAGCGAAAAGGAGCAAAAAACAGCCCATTTTTCCCCATAACGGGCATGCATAGCCTTTAGGAGGCTTGTAGAGTGCTCCTGGAGGCTGGGGGGGGGGGGGATGAGCAGAAAACGGTCCATTTTTCCCTCATTTTTGCTCTCCCCAGCCCCCCAGGAGCACTTTGCAAGCCTCTCAAACTCTCTACACATCCATTGTTGTGAAGGGGGGCAGGGTTTCAGGAGGCCAAAAATGCTGTATTCAGTGTATAAGATGCACCCAGATTTTCACATATACATATACATATACATAATATACATATACATATACATAATATACATATACATATACATACACATACACACACACACACACACACACACACACAC